>NC_137651.1:13394720-13749151 GCF_963422515.1 Blennius ocellaris
TTGATGACTTGATTTTATGCATTATCGGGTCTCAAAAAGCTGTGGTATGGTATTTGGTACGAAACTTGGCTACTCGGACCAGACTGAATCTCTTGGCAGGCCTGATTTCGTCCACGGACCATATGCGTAGCAACCCTGGTATGTATCGTGGACTTCTTCCATCTAACTCAGATTCTAACTCTCTTCTTTCTCTTTTCACCTCACATTCTTATCTTTCCCTCTATCTGTTGAAGGAGCAGTGGCAGCGACTGATGGATCGTGTAGGTCGGCAGGGTGGACAGGCAGGTTGATGTAAGAGACAGAGAGAAGGATAGACACTGTGTGTGTGTGTGTGTGTGTGTGTGTGTGTGTGTGTGTGTGTGTGTGTGTGTGTGTGTGTGTGTGTGTGTGTGTGTGTGTGTGTGTGTGTGTGTGTGTGTGTGTGTGTCTGTGTGTGTGTGTGTGTGTGTGTGTGTGTTTCGAAAGGGAAATATGGCTGCACTCCTCTTCTCCTCTGCCCCCACGTGTTGTTTTTAATCTCCTCTTTTTGTTCCATGCCTTTATCCTTTATAGTCGTCTCCTGTTTCCCTGTTGTGCTTTTCCAGGGATATTTGGGAGTTGCAGTTATGTAAAGCTAAAGATGGAAACCTAAAACCAGACTGTCGTAATATCTAAAGCTCTGTTATGTGAACAAATTAGAGGGGATGGTAAAAGCGACATATTTTATTGTGGAATATCTCTCTCTCTCTTTCTCTATCTATCTATCTATCTATCTATCTATCTATCTATCTATCTATCTATCTATCTATCTATCTATCTATCTATCTATCTATGAATCATTGTCGGAAATCCCACTTTAAAAAGAGAATAACTCTCATTTTCTCTGTGTTGTTATAGCCAATAGCTGGAAGCTATGGTATCATCATTATATATCACCCATTTACAATATGCAGTACCCGTTTTTTCCCCCTACCATATCTGTTTAACAGCTCCCTATCTTCATTTAAATACTATTTAGCAGATTACATTATAGTGCTTTACGGTAAAGAAATATATTCCACCACTAATTTAATCCTGGAGCCCCCTCGCCTCAAACAATTACTCTTTAACATGTTACTGTAAATCTCATGCATGGGATGGGAGTACAGTGGTTTCTTGCTCAGGTTTACGTGAAATGCCGATTTTATTAACACAACCATTTCAACCATGCTGTACGCCTCAGTGAAAAAACAGAGCAAAAGACTCTTCTAAACCAGACATCAACAGCTATTCCAGCTTTCATTATGGCTGTAAGCTATCATGCTTGTGCTATAACAAGAGCAAAATGATCTAAAGTGTTTACATATTGCTTATCTGTGTGAAAGTGAAGAGGGCAAGAGTCACATGGTAAGTTAATACCTTCTAGTTTATTTTCTGCATTTTAAACTCTTAACCGGATGAGTAAATACTCAAGCATGCATGAGTAAACAGAGCCGGGGTTATTTTAAGAGGGTGGAATGGACAGACACTACGGTTGTGGCCAGAGGCTGTCAGCTATCTACGGCAGGCAGAAGGAAGTAACCACGAAACAAAGGTTCACTGTGGGGGATTTGAACTCCTGAGGCATGCTTACATATCTCTTGTAGTTGGAATGTCAATGCTCATACCCTCCACACCACCTAAAACAAAAAAAAGCACTTCTCAGTGGTATATGGCTTTAAAAAAGCTCAAAGTTGGGATCCTTTTGGCATGTGGACATGTTTTACGACTTGTATTCAAAATGTGGGGGTATAACATGAGGTAAGAGGTGAAAAACGATGGAGGGAATTTCAGTCATGAAATATGAATACCTCTGTAATTTGATGTTTTAGTTTCTCAAGTTACAGTAAAATAAGTTATACTGGATCGATATCTATATCTATATCTACATCTACATCTATATCTTGTTTGCATTTTCCAGATTCTAAGTCACTTTTTGTAATTTTAATTAGTTGAGCAAGATTTTTTTTGTGCTGCTAGAAAAGTCATCTGACAGTGTGAGAAGAATTATCTACAATAACTGTGTGTGTGTGTGTCTGTGTGTGTGTGTGAGAGAGAGAGAGTGCGTGCATGTGTGTGTGTGTGTGTGTAAGATTAGATTGATCTTGGGAGACCCACTCCCCTGGATTGAGGCAGACGTCAGGAAAGCCTGACATGGCAAAGGACGACTGCTGAGCTCGCACTACTTTATTTATCACCCAAAGTAAGCGTGTTTGTGTATGTGCTTGCGGATGCGTGTGCGTGTTTGTGTGTGTGTGTGTGTGTGTGTGGTCTCATATGTGGGCCACATGTAACTTTACTTTCTTTGTGTGTGTTTGTCTGTATCTCCCACTGAAAGAGCATAAAAGTGGGGTGGGGTGCGTGAATGTGAATATTCACACATTCCCATGTGTGTCTGAAAGTTTGGACTTGGTCGTTTATTTGTCTTAGTATGTGAGAATGTATGTAAAATGTATGTAAGGAGAGACACGGTGTGTGTGTGTGTATGTGTGTGCGTGTGTGTCCGTGTGTCTGTGTGTGAGTGTGTGTGTGTGTGTGTGTGTGTGTGTGTGTGTGTGTGTGTGTGTGTGTGTATTTTCTCTCTTGTATATATTTTTATAGCACAAGGACAGTGATGCAGAGAGGAGCTGCATACTAAATAAGTCAAAGAGAGGGCCTCTGTTTTGGCAGGCAGAGCCACTAAGTAACAACAAGTCATTCACCTAATTTAGGACACACACAGGCATACATACTTGTAGACACACACACACACACACACACACACACACACACACACACACACACACACACACACACACACACACACACACACACACACACACGCCCACACTTTCTCAATAATGCTGCACAGAATCTAAATCTGTACCACAAAATGCTATGAAAAATAAATTCAGATTTTCAGTGGGACTTTCTGCTGCTTAAGTCTCACTTGAAGCTAATAGCTTTTTTGTTTTTTCTTTAATTATTGTCACAGTCGTTTCAAAATAGAGAGATGCCATAACTCGCAGTGGCTTCTGAATCAGCAGAGAGGTCATTAGAGATTCAAGGAGGAAGGAAAGGAAAGGAGCAGAATGAAGGGATGGATAATGAATAGAAGGAGTAGAGAAACAGAGAGAGAGAGAGAGAGAGAGGGATATGGAGAGAGAGCGAGAGAGAGAGAGTGAGAGGGAGGAAGGGAAAGATCAATAGAATGCATACTTTGAGAGCAGATAATCTGCATATCACGGAGCAGGGCGAGGGAGGAGTGTAGGAGGAAAAAAACCCAAGAAAGAACACAGCAAGTTTTCACGTTTTTTGCCTTCTTGTGTTGTGAAGAAAAAAAAAAAGGGACATAAGAACAAGTGAGAGGGAATGAAAGGTGATGACAAAGATGACTCCCTTCAAATCATCTTCAGGGAGGCAGAAAGCATGCAACATGGGTGTTTCGGAATGAAAGATAATGGAAGCACCAGAAAGAGAAGCTGTGAAAGAAAGGAAAACAGTCACGCTGCCAGACGAGTGAGACTGACAGACCGAAGGGGGATTTGGAATCTTTCTCAAAGATAAGCACAGTTTTCTCTCTATCCTGCAAGTGCTTACACACATTCATAGCAACAGAATGCACACAAGCACGCACACAAGCACGCACACACACACACACACACACACACACACACACACACACACACACACACACACACACACACACACACACACACACACACACACACACACACTTCCACTGCAGCAAGCACTTGGCACCTGACAAAAGTTCACCCGCTCATGTTGCCATGGCAACGAGGACATTTGATGTTACTACCCATACAGCTTGACTCTCAGCCTGACAAGAGAAAGAGAGAAATGAGACGAACAGATAAAATAGTGAAATTAGCTGTGAATCATAATGTAAAACAATTCACAATTTCATGGTTTGAGTGAAAAAAACTGAAAAACAACACAATTTTGAGAGGGTTATTGGTGTTTAATTAATGTTTCATCAGCATATTTATATGCACTGTTGGTTTATTTGTGCTTTTGTTTTTTTGATGAATCATTTATTGGACTATATTACAATGCAATAGTATATGAGATCTTACAACAAACAGTATCTATATATTTCTGACATATTGCATTTACTAAATTCAAAAGTGTGCCCCTTTGTGGACCAACCAATACAAATATTGTCAAGCTGTGAACCTCATTCATTATGAATATCATCTACTCCTTAAGAAGGAAAAAGGCAAGATTACACAAGATAAATCATTAACTTTTAAGGTCATGTTGGTGCAAGGTTAGTTTGAGATTAGGGTATGACGTTGGGGTCAGACAAAGTGCAATTATTCTCATTTAACATATCAGTGTTAGCTACTACGTGTTTGCATATATATGTAAAATATATTCATGCTTATCTATTTGACTGGCTGGAGTTCCTTGGACAAAGATTAGTGCATATGAAAGCAAAACAAAATAAAATACAACCACATTTATTTATTACGACTCCTTGAGAGGCCCATGTGCTAAATTTAAGGATTATAAAAAAAATTGAAAAAGAAATAAAGAAAATCTGTAACAAATGTGTTGCCTCACCTCGAGTGTATGTATTTGAAGGCTGCAGCCAAGAACACTAATGGGTGCAATCTCTGCAAAAAGGCATAAAACTCTAAAAAAAAACATTGTGCTTGGTGCGGAAATTTGACAAGTGTTGCAGCTGTTGGAGGTGTTTTCTCACTGCCTTTTATAACATTGTATTTACCACAAAAATTACATACTATACATTTATACATTACAAGTCACTCTCATGAACACATGGTTTCCTGGTCTTTATAAGAAGCCTTTAAATAACAACATTTATTGATTAATAAAGGATGCTCTTTATTAATGGCACAAACAAAACTCTGAAAGGACATTTTTTTTGCACAAATAATGAATGACACAGCAGGAACTAAGCACTGGATTTGTTTGTTTTTTGTTTTGTTTTTTCTGTCATCAGAGTTTCCCAACTTGTTTCAAATTTCTTGTGTTGTGATGTTTCACACCTCATCATGTTGTTTTGTTGTCACTCTTGCATTGAGACCTTGATCTGGCTCTGTTATTTCTAGTAATGTCTGGTTCCAAATGAATCATTATCCTCAGGTCATGTGTTGGGTTTTTCATAGCCAATTGCTTGTCATGTTTTAACTCTGCTGAACTTTGACAATTTTAGTAGTAAACTGCCGTCTCATCTGGTCTTTTCCTGCTGTGAAAACCAAAGTTCTTCTCAGGTTTTTATCTTCATCATGATTCCTGCATAACAGCTGCCTGTTTAAATAGTCCCTCAATACATTCAGGCAAATCCTACTGATCCTGTTGTATTTTGAAAGTCAATATTACACAATTCTGTTCATGATCTGTCATGGTGTTGTAGTCATGTGTATGTTTTCCTCAGCTCTGTAACTGTTATGCATGCTCCATGTCTGGCAAATTTTTTTCCGAGTCCCGTCAAGTACCCAATGAATTTAGGTTTATATTTTACCCCTTCAAAAGTATGCAATCATTTTTAAGTTAATTGGTGACTCTAAAATTGTGAGTTGCATGATTGTCTCTCTTTGTGTTTACATGTTGATGGGCTGGCATCCTCTACAGGACTTCATCCATTTTGAGCTACGTTTAGCTTCCCAGCCCTGTCACCATAAGTTGGATGAAGTGGTACACAATGGATTGATGCATCTAGTCATCTCAGGTGTTGTCGAGCCACATCCTGATGTTCACTTCTGGCAGTGTGCAGCTTCTTGTTTCCCTGATAGTTCTCACCGATAAGTCTCATTCGCCCTGGGTCCCTCCATGTGTGTTTGAAATATGACCTCAGCACTGTCTGTTTCAGCTTCATCACATGATGTGACAAGTTGTGCATCTGCGGCTGGTTGCAGCCAATTCCAGATGAAGTCTGCTCATTTTTGATCCGTGTTTAGTCTCAGCCTTCTCTAAAAGCCTTCTCTCTCAAATTCATGACGAAAGTTGATATTGAGGTGATTAGTGCTTTTAGCAAATATGTCTGTAAGGCATGAAATGAGCGGGGAAGAAAGAAAGCAAATAATGAATGCAATGTTTATTCTCGAAGGACTGTGATTTTTTTTTTGTTGTTATTGTTTTTTAGTCTGCATTGGCATGTTTGCTTCCAGTAGAACACTGAATTTAAAATAATTAGTTTTTACACTAATATAGTTTTTAAGTATGCTGCTCAATCTGAGAATAGTTGTGTGTGTGTGTGTGTGTGTGTGTGTGTGTGTGTGTGTGTGTGTGTGTGTGTGTGTGTGTGTGTGTGTGTGTGTGTGTGTGTATGGGAGGAGGTAACCAAGCAGCAAGTAAATATTGCTTTATTAGGACACACACACACATGCACACTTGAACAAGCGTACCACATTCTTTTTGTACTTTTCTGTTCATTGTATAATGTTTTACAATTCCCTTGAACTCCTGAACTTCACGTAGTCACAGCAAGCTTTCGCAACATAGTTGATGTAAGAAAGTGATAACATTAAAAATAAAAAGTATCCATTCATGGACCTTGTTACGCCAGATAGCAGGAACTGGTAAACTTTGCTCCAGTGAAGAGACAACAAGCAGCGCATAAACAAATGGTAATTATTCATTCATTCACACACTTCACCAAACCAAATGCATGTTAAAAACTACCTATCCCAGGTACATATCGTTTTATGAGGGAATACGTACTCACACCATCTTGTGCGGTGTAACAGAGTCAAAGTCTACTCCTGTAAAAGCATGCATTGTAACAGCAGGATGGGAGACGTTTCACGCAGGAATAACACAGCAGAAGCTTGGAGTGTGTTAAAGCTGTGCATATGCATTTGCCCCCCCCCCCCCCCCATAGGGGTGTAACATCTGTGCCATGCTTATTGGGGAAGGCTGCATAATGGGAACACTTAGATAGGCCACCTGCATAATATGGCTGATGCAGCCAGTGGTGATATAACAGCTACACACACACACACATGCGCACACTGAGAACAACAGCAACAGCACAGTTTAATTTCTTGATGACTTTGTCTCGTAGGAAGTCAAATGACAACATCAACATGGACAGTTCATTGTTATGGCAACATTTAAAATATAATATAAAACACTACAATAGACTGGAATACACTGGACGAGACTAGAGTAGACTAGAGTAGACTATACTAGACTAAAATAGAATAGAATAGAATAGAATGGTAAAAGCATCCATTTTGTTAACTTGTAAGCCTTGTATAAAACATCAAGTGAGTGATACTTATACAATACACTTCATTATGTGAATTAAACGAAATCAAAGATAAAAACTTTCTTCCTTACTGAAATGTTTTATGATTTAAAAGACTTGTGACGGTTTTGATCAAAACTAAGCCAGCTATGTCTTGCAGTTTATTTTGAATTACAACTAAAGATGCATGTTCATTTCTGCACTTAAGACCCTTCTGTGTGGAAGTTGCATGCTCTCTTGGAGCATGTTTCCATTATCTTCACGTACTTCAGTTTCCACCCACAGGCCAAAAATGTATCTGTCTAAATTGTGAAATCAGTGTGTATGTATTTATTTGCTTTTCTGTATTATTCCTGTGATAGACTGATGCCCTGTCCTCAATGTTCTCTGATTCATACCCATAGTCAGCCAGGATGTGCTCCACCCCTTAAGTTTAAAAAGAAAATAAGTATAAAAAATGGATGTGTGACTGAAACTGGGAAAGCACCAGGACCCTTGCCACCCAGTAACAAGCCAGATTTTGGTCAAAACTGTGTTACAGTTATTTTTTACAATAAATATTGTCCCTGTATGCTGGTGTCAGGGTTAACACAGCATCCCCACAACAAGAAAATTCAAGTTCTGTTCTGCATTTGGGGCCTTTCTAAGAAGACTATTTACTATGTATTGGTATTAGTATGTGCAATGGCTTTACTCCACTATTCAATTACCGTACATACTTGTTAATTTGTTTAACAACTCTAATGTCCCTGTTTACACGACAACATTTCACATGACACCTAATCCATTAAAAAAAGGAATGTATATACACTGCAGCAGCGGGCACAGGGACAACGATGGAGTTAGAATGCCGGGCCATGGGAGGGTATTGTTCCTTGATTTTGTAATGAAGCCACACAGACGTGTGCAGAGAAGAATACGCTATAAACATGAAGAAAATGGAGAGCATCCGCATGGACTGATGACGGATTGGATGCTATCAGGGGTGAGTCTCAACTATAAAACTACCGAGATGGACGATAAAACTAGAATACTGACCGGGAGTCATGCTACTGCAGGTCGCCATGTTTGTTGATGAGGGATGGAAGGGAAGGAAGGGGGAGAGTTGCGCATGCGCAGTAACAGCCTAAATGGCCTCCAGCAGTCTGCCGGTGGGATTAGCGACCGTGAAAGAAACTTTCCACCTTGGCAGCCGGATTAAAAGCTTCACGGATACAGTGCATCCGCACTCTGGTGCCGTGTAAACGAACCCCCCAAAAAGTGAAAAAAGTTTCGTTGTAATCGTTGTAAACAGGGCCTAAATTGCATGTTTGTGTGAATGTGTCTGTCTCTCTGTGTTTGCCCTCTGGTTGAACCATAGTCATTTGTGCTGTGGTTCACCATAACATGGATGGATGGATGGGTGGACAAACTTTCGCTGAATGATGAACAATGCAGTGGGGATAATTACCGATAAAAACAAAGCAATGGAAGCTGGTGCTACAGTAACATAACTGTCATCAGTGACCAATAATACATTTAAATGGTTGGCTGGTGATGTATATTCAAGATGTGACATTGGTCACCTAAAATGCACTTGTAACACTTTAAAAAAACATTTTTTTGCACAGTATTAATATATTCCTTCCTGAATTGATCCATCAGTAGCAGCCACACAGAGCAGCCCTCAAGAGGAGCTGGTGGAGGGCGATGGTCTTGCATGTGCATGTTTTTGGGACTGTGGGAGGAAACTGGGTTAGGGTTATGCAAACTCCACACAGTCAATGGCATCACTCAAAAGTCGTAAACAACCCAATTAAATGTTTTACTCCAAAAATAAAACAAACATGAGGTCAGGACAACAATAGAAAATAAAAAGCTTCCATGGGAGTTCACCCACACTCTTTTCTACAAGTGTGATGTAGCACTTACAGGCTTTCATTTATGTAGGCAAAACCCTGGGACACCAGGTTAATTGGTGGTGCTGCTGTCTGAGTGCTAAGCAGTATAGCCTATTTGCATGTACTATAATTACCCCCTCCCCCATTATGCTTTCGACAGAACTTAGACACTCGTTAGAGAGGCAAAGCTCCAGAAAACATTTTATGAAACAGTGGATTCCTTGAGAGCATTTTGGCTCTGACGATAACATAAATGTCAACATAGTAAAGAGATTTCTTTTTTAATAAGAAGATCACTTGGTGTTGTATCTGGTTGAGATGGGTGAATTCCAAGTATAACTCTTTGTGATCTGTCTGTTTGGACAAATGTCCATAATGAACATATTGCTATTTTGCACTAAACATTATTGTCTTATTTTAACACTTTATGTTTTTGACAGAGGCAAAAAAACAAAACAAAAAAAAGAAAAGAAAAACAACAACAACAATATTAATAATAATAATAATAATAATAATAATAATAATAATAATAATAATAATAATAATAATAATAATACATATATATGTAAATGGCGATCAAGTTTTCTAGCTCTTGAAACAGCCACACTCTTTGGAGATATGTAAAAACAAACTCAAAAGCCAGGGTCTGAGTGGAATTTTGTAGATATTTTTGAAACATCCTGTTTTTTAGCACTTTTCTGTTGACAGGTAAACGTGTCTGTACACTATACTACTACCAAATTGATATTGGCTTGACCAGATTTTTTTGTTTTCTTGCCATGAGATTGAAAACGTATTGAGCAGTATTGTACATTTCTAGTATTTGATGTCAACTGCCAGGATGTGATGAAAATAGTAAAGTGAAAAGAATCAAACTTAACGATGAAAGTAACTACAGCTTTTTGAGTAAATACAAAAAAATAAATATTATTCATTTATTAAGTATAACCATGTAGAATTAAATGCATCTGTTACTTTCACAGAGTTTAATCCACTGATACAATGTTTTATATGATCCCACCACATCCTCACTGATTGGGAAATTAATATTTTAACTTTATTTAACTTTTTCATTTATAGCATGTTGTTAAAGAGGTATTTGCAACCCCCCTGCCCTCCCCCCAAAAAACAAAAAGAAAACAGGGGGACCATATTTCGAACATTAATACATCAAAATATATATTTCACGCACAATATGGCATTTATACCTGTGACAACAGCTCAGTGAAAAGTCTACATGAAAACTCATTGGGGTTTATTACGCATTGTGCACAACTTGGTGCGGAGTTCAATGTTCATTTTACATGGAATTAAACTGCAGCATGTGGGCAGAGGAGCCACAGTTAGCGAGCACAAACTAAACAAAGCATGCCGGAATCCAATTAAAATTGCATGAGTAAGAGAGTGCTCACGGGACAAAGACAAATGGATTCAATGCAATAACTTCACAATATTAATTTGGGGAGCTGAAATTAACATTTTGAGAGGACTTTTGCACTAAAGACCTAACTATTACTAAAATAACTTGACAACATCATGTTGAGGAATAAAATGAAGTGATAAATTAACACTGCAAACACTCCAAAAAATAATGATTACTTTGTTGTGCATACAGATAATTATCTAAAAAGACAATACACTATCCATGGTGCTAGCGGAGCAGGAAAAAAAAAATCTCCTTTCTGCAACAGACAATATCATGATTAATTTGTCACAACAGGGGGTGGATTATTCACTTCCATAAACTGCATTTAACATAACTGATTGTGTAGGTATAAAGCACAAACAAGAATCATCTCTAATCTCAGGCATTAGACAGAATATGCATGAGTATGCCTCTGAACAGCAGTAAAACTTGCCATACCTTAATGCGGTCAGTTATTAATAGTGCTGGCATTTATCACTGGAGACAACACTTTAGTGGAGAACTATAATCAGAGTGGTGATGAAAAATAAAAAATCAGCATAAACACATTTAATCAATCAAGACCCGAGAGAGTTTTTCTGTGCATCATGAGAATAGTATAGCTACAAAATGTCACCAGCAATAAAAAATACTTTCATGGGTAAATGACAACAATGTCAATAAAGGATTATAAGCACATTGACAATTAATATCTTTTTTTGTGAGGTTTTTTTTTAGGGGGGGGGGGGGGGGGGGCTCCTTTTGTATATCAACATGCACATGGACAGAAGCACACATGCACAAACACATAGAAACTTGGTTGGTTGGTAGCTCTCATTGTTGAGTGCCTAGTTTTAAAGTGACTGGATCAATACAGGAGAGTGAATTGCCAATTTCAGTTTGTTCTATTGAAATTGGCTGGTGCTGCATTCTAGTGGGAGAGCACCTGAAATTGGCAGTGGCAGAGTGGAATTGGATTTGTGAGGAGAGCGAGACCAAAGAGTGAGCAGGATGATCACAGAAACACTTGGACAATCAGTTGTACGCACATGTAGTTTCACGTTAAGCTGCTCCTATGCCATAGTTGCACACATCATAACTAGGAAGACAGTGATACATCCTTGTTCACGTTCTGCCTTATATACGGAGATGCTTGGAGACGCACTTATTCAAAGCTCATCTCACCTTCTTCGATCGTGGAGTCCACAGCAATCAAGCTCTGTGTTGGAGGAGCGAACAATTCTGTCCCTGAACAACTTGATCACTCGATCCTCTCCATTCTTTGTGTTAGGGTTATATGGACTGAAGCCATCAACAAGCTACAGAGTATGTTTGCCTGGCTGGACGTCTTGTCATAGACACTGCAAACGACTTCAACCATAAAAATGCATTTCTTAGTAGCCTCACAAGCTGCATTTGCAGACAATGCTAAGTTTGTTGGACTTTGCATCAGAATTATATACAACAGATGGCACTGGACCAGAAGAGCATTGGTGGAAATCAGGATCAATAAAGTGTCCAACCATCACTCAATCAATGAGTCTGTCTGTCTGTCCATTTGTCTGTCAGTGTGACAGACAAATGACATTCAGTGAAGGACAGAGTACAAACAGTCGTGTCAGGTAACAACTCCATAGCAGAGCCAACACAGGAAGACGCAAGCAATTCAAGGAAACTACTTTACCCAGAAAGTGTGTGTTTGGGTTTTGAGATGAAGCTGGTTTATCCTGAGGTCCCACACGGGCCTGAAGGGACATAGGCCTGATCCATTAGAAACACATGTGAATGGTTCGTGGAATTTACTGATAAAGAGCATTTGACAGTTGGCATGTAAGGCATTAACACACCACATGGAGAAACTTGAGATTCAGTGTCATCCTTAAGGACACTACTGGATATGCATAAGACGAAATGAAGCACAAAAATCGACAACCTTGTGATTTGAAGCAAACCAGTTCTACCGACTGGGCAACAGTAGTTCGGACTTGTAAAAACATAAATGTATATGGGTGCTTTGTGTATGACACCAAGGAAGCTTCTCTTATCAAAATGTTCTTTCACAATGCTAATATCTAATTTAACATTTTTTTTCTTCTCTTAGGTAAACACCTGCTTTCAGTGGCTCCCACTCACCAGCGCAGAGGTGAGTATTTGTCACAATTGATGACCTGCTACACAACGATGATTGTGTCACTGTTAGTGTCACAACACAGAGTGCCGTTATCTTTCTTCATCCCATTAATCCCAGCAAGCTTTTTTTTACATGAAATAAATGGTGCAAAAATGAGTCATAGTTTCACTACCCACTGCAAAGTCGTCAACTCTCGCTGTGATAAACCATGTCGTGCAGATGGCAGTTACATGGTATAGACTTCACGATAAGAATAGCTCGACACTGAGGAAGAAGCTAATATGTAGCCTATTTTCTGTTTTGTGAAATTGAAATATAATGATTTATTCCTCACTCCTACCTGACTGGACTGACCTTTGCTATGCACATCTTGGGGCCCATTCTCAGGCTGCTGTTCTGATGAACCAAAACACACTTGTGAATGATTAAAAGAACAACAATTGAAGTGTTACACATCCTGCAATTACAAGACCAAATATGGAGCCAGACACACAGAGGCATTAGTGTCAGGACTTTAGACTGTGTGTTTGTGACTGCTTAAATAGTGTCATAAATGTTTTGTGTGGTTGAGCTTTTTGTTTGATCAGATGTCGCATGAAAAAATATATTAACAGACTTTGGTATATCTCTAATGCATCACTGCCATGTATACGATACTTATATGAAGAAGAATACTAATTGTAATGATACTATCCTACTTTATGTAACTACTACAAATGTTTAATTCAATGACATCTTGCCTAAATTGAGTTGAGTTTTTTTTTTAACCTGTTATCAACATTTGGTAACAGATGAATATAAAGGTGTATACATTAGTCCAATTGTTGTGGTGGAAATGTGATGTTGAAAGGGTGAAGATTACACAAGTTGATACACGAGAACCAAAACCAGACATTGAGCCCTTGGTAAATTGTAAACATACAACCACGCACGCTTTGCGAGGCAGATACTAACGCACAGTCATTAGAATTGTGGAATCAAAGATTATTAAGATATCATTTGCAAATGGCTGATATGGTTATATGTGGAAGCTTATCTAACTTTTTATGACTTTAAGGTTTGCCTAAAGAGATTTTAACAAGGACAAATCAGTTTTACACCGGGGCTGTAAAGAAGAGGTGATCATGTGACCACACTGCACCATGTAGATTATAAGGTTGTCTCTGGTTTTAACTGAGTCGCACTTTTCCCACACCTCTGAAGAGAGCCAAGGTAAGGCAGCTGCTGCAGTATGTCTCAATGTCCATTATCACATGTTACTACAATCCAATGAAAGGGAACACTTTCTGTAATGTCGTCAGTACCATTTTGTTGATAAAAGAACTTCATTATCAGAGTGATAATCATTTTTACATGAGTAGGATTTCAAGAACTACAACATCAACATATGCTAATGAGGAATTAAACTGTTTTCAAAGTCATTGTCAATATTGATGTAGTTTTGCAAGACAGTGAAATTTAGGTCCAATTTTGTTTTGTCCGTTTCTGTTTTCGGTGTTTAACTGCTCACAGATGTTTGAATTATGCAGTTCTTTTTTACATTAGCACAGGCAGCCTGCAACTATGTTAATGATAATGTTGGTTATACACAGCTCTTTGCGAGCAGAGTAAAAAAAAAAAAAAAATACTGTAAATTGCAATGCAGCTTAGAGGAACAGATGTCTGTGGAGAGTTTTACACGCTGATTTTATTTATTTATTTATTTATTTATTTTTTGCTCAGATGCACAGTACACTGATCCACAATGTTTTTGTCTGTAAGGTTTAAACATAATTACAGGAAACAAACTGCCTCTAGCTTTAACTTTTGCATATACTTTCAAGCACATATCTCAATTTCACCGCTGAGCTCCAAGTAGTGCTGAGAACTTATCACTAAATGTCCTATCTGTGTATCATATATTTTAAACTGCCTGAAGTCATGGGGAACCAGTGTGGCCAAAAAGATATATTTGTTGTTGCTGGGAGCTTGAGTATGTATCAACATTGGAAAGGTAAAATGATAAGCCGAGCGGAAGCTATTTTTACCTGATTTGTAAAAGCTAAATGGAGAAGCGAAAACCCGGAAGGATTTGTACTGTATCAATGTTTGTTTTTTCTCTCTGTGTATTACCTTGCATGTTCATAGAAGTCGTCCCATGTTTGTACCTGAAGTGCAGCTGATTGCTGACACACAGGGGCGTGCACACGTTTGGCTCTCCATTGATGTCTCTCTGTGCCCTCACCTGCTCTTCACAGCACATTAAACAGGACAGCCATGAGCCTCTCAAACACCAAAACAGAGACATACCCACCCACACATACAGACATTCACCTTGCCTTCGTCACTTAGAGTATACCCGAGTGAAGCCTAATTACTTGAGTGATGTGACAGGTGACTTTGCTCAGTCCAACTGTTGAATACCATCTTGTTTTGAGAATCACTTCACTTTTCTTTTCTTTTTTCTTTTGTCAATACTTTTGAATAACCCAGTGTTAATCCAAGGGGAAAGTTGACATCATACTGTATATTTGTTTTTGTGCGTATCCATTTAAGTGTGTCTTGCCATTGGGCCTCATTAGGTGGAGACGCTTCTCGAGCATTTGACATTTCACCATTAAAGAATTGTTGGTTATCATTATTGGATGTTAATGTACATTTGTTTATTTTCTTATGTGCATTAGATGGGGAAGCGAAAGTTCTCGTCATTGGAGGTGGCCTTAATGGTCCTGTTCACACTTATGTCTATGTTGGCCATAGCTTTCATAATTGTGTTTGCAATTGACGGACTTTGGACCAGTGAAGACGGACAAGAAGGTAGGGGAAGTACATACATGGACAGAGATCACCATGAATTAAAGCACCAGTGGAACATCTTATATTGAGACAGATAACATAAAAATCACATCATCATTCAGAACAAAACAACAAAATGCTATTTTTGACTGTCCTTTCGAATAACTCATACATTTTTCATAACGCACAGTATTTTGTGGCATGTTTAGCTACCATGGTTACAATGAAAACAGGGGGTTACATAATCAAATGGTTATGCTCTTGGGAGTAATTTCTTTGTCCGTGATAAGAAAGAACATCTACCACGAATATGCACAAGACTGGCTTTTAAAATCACACACTGACATGTTTCCCAGCAATGTTGAACCAGTGAACACATCGAATACTTAACCATCAACGTAAAATCCTGAAGTATTATTTCTTCTTGTTTTGCTCCTATCACATTTTTTTTCCATTGACAGGAAATGTGGGTCTCATTACGTGTCCGAGCATTAAAGACAGTCAAAGAGTAGACTGCTACCCTGAAGGTGGAGCTTCAAAGGTAATTTTGCATCCTCTCCAAGAATTTTGTCGAGAACGAGTTGTCTAAACACCTCCAACAGATTGTAATAATTCTGAAAACGATGCTGATATTACAATAGAATTACTCACGCTGGCAGTAATGTCAGCGTGGACAATGGTTACAGCATCGGCCTCCCTATTTGCACAGGACAAATGTGAAGCGCGTCAGTGTTGCTGGGAACCAATGGATGAGAAGAATGCTCCCTGGTGTTTCTTTTCAAACAACCATGGCTACTCTGTGGTTTCAGTGGAGAAACCAAGTCTGTACGGTGAGTACCAGCCCCCCCTTTCTGCCTGCCCGTTGCCTGAGGAAGCTTGTATTCTAACTGCTTCACAGTCATACAAGCTGTCTGCCCTTCGCACAATCATACAAAGTTCGTTATTCTTTTACTTTGCCTAAGGCATGTTTTTCTGTGAAATATGACATGGATGGCATATCAGAAAACATGATTGACTTTGCAGCATGTAGGTTTTTCTATTTTCTGGTTGATCTCACAGCCGTACTTGAAATCATTATTGTGTAAAGGCCTGAAGTAACACTGGCTCATCTATATCATGACCGAGCTCCGACATTTTCAATCACAATGTTCACACCCTACAAAAAAAAACATTTTGGAATATTTCAAAGGTGACTAAATTGAAAAAAATAAACACTGATGATTTCTTATATCTAGGCTAAGAACAAATGAGGTTTACCCGATATAGGGAAACAAAAGTAAAGCATCCCCATTTACTCAAAGACCTGTTCTGAAAACTTTGATCACACTGGTAAATTAATAACCAGGGAGTAGATTTGTGTCCCAAGAGCTTCCTATATCAGATGTCAGAATGGCTTTAATCAGTTATTTAGTTTTAATGATTGCAGTATAATCATAATGTAGCAATTAAACTATGATCTTAGTTGGGTCAATGGTTTAATGTTGTTCTTATCTTATTCTTCTACAAAGTTGAGATCTCAAACATTATTGGTCAGATTTAAGTAAAGAAAAATGAACTTGGTCAGAGGCTGGATTTGTTTTTTTATCATGCTTGCTAGATGCCTGTTGGCAGCCAACCTGCAAAGACTGCAGGAGGCATTGAAATAACAACTATTTATAGTACTACTGCAAGGCTGCATTCACACCAAATTGGTTGGTGCGGCAGCTCCCTGCAGCGTTGTGTGGCGGTATGAGTGCGTCACTACATGAACAGTTTGCGTGATAATATATTGTATACAAATAGGGTGTTGATGCACACAAAATAAGTTTTCCAATTTAAATGCTTTCTCCTAAAGATACTCAGTTTTTATCACTATGTACAATCTTTATGCAACAAGCAAGCAGATGCGACCAATGCCAATTTTCCTGTTTGTAAACTATTATCCACTTGGTACGATTTACATTCATATGCGATTGACACTCAGTTCTGAATTACTTGCTTCATTCTGCACCAACAAGTTCCTTCGGTCTCAAAATTAGAATCTATATATTTTTAGTTCCGCAATACAGGTTGTGAATGGACCCAACTCTTTTTCACCATACGTATGCTCCAGGGTTTAGTGATTTTATTTTTTATGGAGTATTATTACGTTACATCATCAGTCTTGTCTTTTGATTTGACTTTTTGTAAATATCGAAGGCCATTATTTTCTCTATGTACTGCATCAATACCCACTGTTTTGTTCTTCTTTCTTTATTCTAAAGCACTTTGTGACTATGCCTGTGAAATACCAGACAAAAAACAAAATAGTTAGTACATCTGTGACCTCTGTTGATGCCTTCCCTTCCAATTATCAATCATATAGTAACTTGACATTTTGGGAAACTTGGCTCTGTTCCCTTCTGTTTTTCATTAGTCCTTACATGTTTTTTAAATATTATACACCAAGTGGTTAGCACCATGGAGCCTAAACCTTGATGATTGGCAGTATTATCAATTTAACATTGATACCATTCATTTTATTTTTTAATGCAAATGTCTAATTTAAAAACAACTGGTATTGTGGCATTGGGCTTATTGATAGTGGATAATACGTATAATATTTATCAGGGGAAAACATTGTTGACTTGACAAAGATCTACTGATGATTTAAATGTTTATTGTGTGTACAGATTTTAGAGGCTTAGTGTCCGAGATCATCATTTTCCCCAGATTAGCAGATCTGATGTGAATCCAACAATTCTGTTGTTGTAAAATAACTTTACTCTTTACTTGCAATCTGTTTGATTTCACAGCAATGACAGCCACGTTGAAGAGAATGCCCTCTCCTTCCTTATTTGGCGGTGATGTACAGGAGCTCTCATTTCATGCAGAAATGCAAACAAACAATCGACTCCACTTTAAGGTACACACTAATGCTACACATTACGCACACACATGCTCACTCTCACAATGCTTCACTCATGTGTGAGATATATTTAGTCAAGTCAAACTAAATTTAAAAGGGGCTTTTTGATCAAAGGATAGTTAAGATGAATGCCCGGAAGAACAAAAGAGAACCAAAATAGCGATGTACACAACAAAGTGGAAACATGACCGTGAGATAAGAGGCCAGGCTCGTACTCACTGAATAGTTGTTTCCTTTCCCTCAGATCTATGATGCCCACAAGAAGAGGTACGAGGTCCCTCATGAGCACATCAGAAGCGTAAAGAGCAACCCATCGAACCCGATCAGTGACACACTGGAGATCACACAGAAACCCTTTGCTCTCACTGTGCGCAGGAGGGAGAACAAAAAAATCCTGTGAGTGCTCCCTGTGTGTGTGTTCCCTCTGAATATGTGTGAAACTCTTTATGTATATTGATTACACACGAAGGACAGTTGAGTATACTGTATGTACTGAGTGTATGAGTGAGTCTGATCATGTGCATTGAGGCATCGCTATTTATATATTTTCCTTTGATACTATATTATTGTGTCCTCAAGTGAGGAGTCTATTGGTTTGTTGAATCATCAACTGCAGATGGAAATTATTAAGGTGTGCAATATGAAAATGGCACTGCAACCTGCATGAGCAGTGCAATTGGACTGTGGAGTGCTATAGCGCATTAAACACACACACACACACACACACACACACACACACACACACACACACACACACACACACACACACACACACACACACACACAAGTTCACTTTTGATGAACATGTGATGCAGCATCTTAATTCTGGTCTCTCTGAATTCTCACCTTTGAGAACTGACAGTTGCCAATAGATTAGCATTGATCCTGAGGATCTCAATTTATGCAATTATCTTGGAAACCCCCTAAGGCCTAGTGCCACATCATCTCATTGTCAGGTATTATTGCCACTTACTGGCAAATCACTCCATCCTGTGCTTGCACGTTCCGTTCGTTTCCCTGAGCAATAAATAATTATGGTCATGTTGGTCCAGGGCACTCTATGGTAGCCCTTGGGTGACATCACAGTGATAAACTACCTCTCATAATTGTGCGCCCTCACACAAATTCCATAAGGCACTAAACCATTATTATCATCCGGCTATCTGGAACATGCCAAGCGGTGCAAAATAGTCCTTGTTTATATGAGTGTCAGTAAATGATGGACCATGAGTGTGACAAGAAGGCCTGATAGAGCTTTGCACATTACTGTGTTCTGTTGTAAATCAGAGTTGATTAGCATTTATTGCATACAAAGAGATCCCTGACTTAACATTTTCTTAAACATAAATGACTCATCTGAAAAGGGGAAAATATATTGTGATATGCTGGAATATGGGTATTATTTTGAACTGTGTGTTAGAAGCAATGGATGTTGATAGTTTTGATACCTGTCAAGCGCTGAGAAATAACTACATTCTGATAGCTGCTGGGAAAAGTATTTATTCAATATTGGCCTGATTTACTAACATCCCAAAAATGGCACTAAATATATTGCACCTGTGGTTTGCAATTGTTTTGCAGGTGATTGACAGCACACATAAACAGGGATGTCGAAAGGAAGTTTTTTCCATCCACCATATAATTCTCAGTGCACGAAGGCTTCTTGTCAGCTTACACACTTATTTGTGTGTAATAAAACAGATTTTGCGGTTCACACACGTGACACACCTATGCAAATCAGTCTTCTTGTGTGCAGGATTATTTTACGTGCTCCAAAATGGGGAACAAACAATATACGAGCTGGCGGTGGTGCTACAACTTCCTAAATGTGCAAAATTGTTCAATCTTGACCTCAAAGTTGCAAAGTCAGTCAGAGAAAGCCAAAGGATCAAGCCACAGAATATACCACAACTTTTTGCCACACCATCTCATTAGTTTGTTTGGCTACATAACATTTCACCCCATACAATGCAACAGCAATTCAGAAAATAGACCAAAACAGCAATAAATTCATTTTATCGCACCGTATTGAAGGAGAAATACAGTAATACCTCCTGGAGCTCATTAGCAATAAGTAAACAACAGATCATGACATGGCAAGATGTACCAAGACTCATGCATATTGCTGATTTAAACTTACAGGAAAACAGCAATAATAGTACTCTATTATTGATTCTGTGATTGTAGCTTTTTTTTTCTAGCTTTCACAGCACATCTGAATATTTAAACTTGTCTTAAAGGCTTTAATTTTAGTTGAGTAAAGTTTGAGTTTAATTAGTGCCTTTCAAACGCTCAGTCGCACATGAACAGGAAGGCTGGAGTCCCTGCCACACCAAATCACAACCTTTGGTTTGAATCACTGACTTACACCTCACACCAAACAACACATATCAAGTAGCACTTTTACCCTTCCGGACACTGCACATGACCTTCAACCAGAAGCTGTAAGATTGTGCCGAAGATTCGTCAGTGAAGATAAACGGGCATTTAGTAATCAGATGCTCTCATGTTGTGCTTACACTGCTTTGTGCTTTATGATTGCACTTGCAGTATTTACTTATTGTTATAATTTACATTAGTTTATACAAGGAAAGGCCAGACTGATGCTTTTCAGGAGGTATTTCTCTCTAAACATCTTCTATTATAGCTTTGTCAAGTTACAACAGCCAATAAAAAAAGAGCACATGGATTGTCACCACTTCAGTTTGATCCAGATATGATGTATAAAAGATTGAAAATACCCCCTATGCCCTTTTAGGTTGTTATGGCTTATGGAAATCATTTTTAACTTTGTTTTCCAATGGCTTACACATGTTAAAAGTACCCACATACACATACCATTTCTGTACATAGACAGTTGTCCACACATTTAGACCTACATTTTAGGTCTTCAATAACAAGCTGATAAGTTTTGGAAATTAGCCGGAGATCCTGAAGACAAATGCACAAAGGCACCTGCAAGTGTGCAACCACTAGCCCCATTATGCCATTCTACTCTGAGGTAATGTGTAGGGTGTAGTCTTTACATGATAATAAAGATTTTCTTGGTAAAAATGTACAGAATGACTCAACAGACTGGATCAGTGAATTGTGGCATGTCATTCTATAAGTGTTTTAATTGTTTGAAATGGCTTTTTCTATGCAAGTGACTTGTAAATCAAACCAGGCCTTTAATGTGTTTGGTGCAACTCTCTCGTTCTTGATAATTTGTGACTTTGTGAAAATACACATTTTGCATTACTGGCATTGAACTTTGGATATGTATTTTCATGTCACAAGAATAAGGGTGGGGGGTCAATGCCTTTCAATGTATGAGGTCTGCATGTTCTCATCGTAAAACTAGTTGTACATAGACATGCTGTCGTTCCGAGCTGCCTTGATCCCCTTGACAGCCATAAGTTGAGCTCATAAGAAGCAATGACTAATGAAATGAGTCTTTGCTTCTGCCATTTGTTTTCATGACTATTCAATAACAATGAGTATTTACAACATTTACTTGTATGTTTTGACAGCTGTTTGCAGCTTCAGCAGCCTGAGTATTTCAACTACCACAGTATATCTTGTTCTGAAGACAGGAGGAATGCTACCCAGAGGGCTTATTAGAGCTTGATGGGATGGTCTGTCTTTTCAGTGTTTTCTTTTTTCATCAGCTCAACTTCCTCACAAGTCCTTGTCTCGCTCTTACTTTCTTCTCTTGCTGGATCTCAGTGTAATATTATTTTTTACTTCTTTGTCTCGCACATTCTCCCTGTTACACCTGGTTTTCTTTTTGTTCACATCCCAGTGCTTCCTCTCAGACATCATCCTGGCATCTCTCTTCCCACTCCTGATTCTTGATCAGTTTGGTTTTTTTCTTTCTTTTTTTCTCTGTAAATATTCAGGTTTGACACAAAACTGACTCCACTGGTGTTTGCAGACCAGTACCTGCAGCTGTCTGCCATGCTGCCATCTCATTACATTTATGGTCTTGGCGAGCACGTTCATCAGCGGTATCTCCATGACACAAATTGGAGAACCTGGCCCATATTCACAAGGGACGCTTTTCCCAACGGGGTAAGGAAGCGAACACATACACACATGCATCCATGACACACATACAGTCGCATGTATGTCATGGATCCCTCCTGTTTGAAAGGCTTTTTGCATTGACCTACATTTCCTGTAGACTTTGCCTAACCTGAGCAAGAACTGCCATGTCCCAAGACACCACACTTCTCCTAACCTAAATCTTATCACTGTTGAGATAACAGAGTATGTTCTAAAAATTGAAATACTTAGCGTGGACCATGTTTACATGTTCCTCACATGTGCTTTTTCCCCTTTCATTCTTGTTGTGTTTATAATTGAATATCCTGTAAGCTGATTCACTAGTATAGTCTCCCACACTTTCAGTAAGTCTCCCACATCCCTTTTGCACTTCACATATCCTCCTTAAATGTGTTCTTCTCCTCTTTCCCTGCAGGGAACACACAACCTCTACGGACACTATCCTTTCTTTCTGTGTATGGACGAATCCAACCAGTCGAGTGGAAAAGCATTCGGTGTCTTCCTAATGAACAGCAATGCTATGGGTAAAAAATGAACATAAACACATGAGAACATGTCCGAGTTTAATAGCTTTATATATATATATATATATATATATATATATATATATATATATATATGTACACACTCAGACATAAAAATGCATAACTCAGTGGTTATATAGTGGCTATATGTTTTAACCACTATTCAATGTATTTTTCAGCAGAAAGTACCATTAAATTTAGGATTATGTTAAGATTTTAATAATTATTTGTACTAATTGTTCGAATTTAGAAAAAAACATACACCTTTTCAAGACATATAATCTCAGCCACAGCAACGGAAAACTTTACAATCTTTCACCTAAACTATTAACAAATGATTATAATATATTAGAATATTGTATATATATATATATATATATATTTAAAAAAAAAAAGCAGTTATGTCTAAGGTTGGAGTGTTTTGGTTTGTTTCACAGAGGTGACTCTGCAGCCAGCTCCAGCAGTGACCTATAGGACTATTGGGGGAATCCTTGACTTCTACATTTTCTTTGGAGACACACCTGAACAAGTGGTGCAGGAATTCTTAGAGGTGACTTCATGAATTACAGTTTTCTTCATATAAACGTTGTGTAGAAGTTATTTGTGAGTTACTTTCACAAACTAGCTAAATTAAAATTGTGTCTTTTTGTGCTGTCCAGCTCATTGGAAGGCCCGTCATTCCTCCCTATTGGTCACTGGGCTTCCAGATTTCTCGTTGGGACTATGGCAGTCTGAACGAGGTCAAAAGAGTGGTGGAGAGGAACCGTGCTGCTGGAATCCCATATGTAAGATCTGTTTTGCTTGCTTTCCAGTCAGCCTATCCTCATTTTTGATCTTGATGTGCATTATATGCATATGTACTATGTCAAATAGTGTTTCATGCAAGCCTCTACTAACCCTCAGTTACCTGTGTTTTTATTCTCGCTTTGTTATTGTAAAACAACTTTGCTTATTATAAACTTCAGGGTTATAAATGTGATCCTGCTACCGGAACTTAGAACTTAAATACAACTTAAGCAAATAAAGTGTAAATACAATTTGGATTGCACTGTACCTAGTATCACATTGAAAGTGTGCTATGAACTCTTCAGGCAAGATAAAGACGCAGCTATAAATTCCTTAGTATTTTAATATATTGGTTACTAAGAAACTGCTTGACATGATTCGCAAAATATTTTTGGTAAGCATGAGTTTAATCAAAGACAAATTAAGACCTTTATGTAACTCAATTTTATTGTAATTGGCAATTCTTAAAAAAAAAAATTAATCATTCAGCTCCTAAGCTTATGTAGGAATGCAAATTGGGTGCAAAATCCTTGCATTTGACCTTGAATTCCTAATGCATGAGATCAACTCTATTCAAATTAGAGAACAACAATACATGTTGTGTGTGGATGTGCACTTTTTAGCTGTGATGACAACAGTATAACTTTTACAGGTGGTAGCAGGGGGTGGAAGCAATCAATACCTGACCTTGTGCATCCCTTCATGTATTTGAGCTACTCGTGCACCACTGCGTGGGCCCAGAAGCTGAAGCCTTAACCACGACACTATTTGTGGAGACGTGATATGAAGGTTGAATCAGGAGCTCGACCGACAGTCAGAGTGATAGGAATGGCCTTTAGCTTAGACGGGGTAATCCAGCTTTCTGTCAAATAATGGAGAGTCTGTTGGGCTCTATAGGTTCAATCCCGGGACCACTATTTTTCAAGCGTCACTGAATGTTAGTGCTGATCAAAGATCAATTGGCCAAGTTCCTTTCACTAGCTCATTCATCCTGATCTGAATATTAAAACTACTACAATACGGCTTCCTCTCTGAGACATGTGATAAATACCAGTTCTGGTTGACATTATCTTGGGAATGATCCTCATATCTTATCTCTGCCAGGCCTGTGAATTGCAACCATAAGAAGTCCTGTCTGTTAGATTCAATCGTGTTTGATGTGTTCTACATAGTATATCCTTAATTCCCAATATAAACATACAAATCTAATCTTTATATGTCCCCAGAAAAGATTCCAACCATATTAGAATTCAGCGGTGATTGTACCAATCACAAATGCAGTTTGAACTAAGTCTTATCTTAAGATCAAGCACAAACAAATGTCCCACCCATCTTAATATTTCACTCTGATAAGCACCAATCTCTCCTTCATATCTAAAGATATTAGGATGCAGCTGCCTCCTCTCCTGCTGTACTCAGGGACATGTTTGATAACCATTAGATAGACCACGGAGGGTATTATCACATTCTCCCTAATATGTCTGGAGTTGATTACCATTAGAGGGAAGGATCTGGCAGTGCCTTCCAAACCATCTGCTCCATTGATATGAAGTAGACTTTGGCAGGCAACAGTCAGCCATAGTCAAGCATAAAGTCACACCCTGGTTAAAAAAAAAAAAAAAAAGACATACACTGTTCTCTTGAAGTTCAGCAGCACATTAGCACATTGGTTTGCATTTCATTCATATCAGATCTTTGAAAAGCCAGAAAAGGAAGACCAATGGACAGACTGAAACTCTTTGGAGGCGTAAAAATGTTTGATGTAAGCGCACAGTTGGAAACAAGAGTGGATTTATTCATGTTGTATTATGAGTGATTTTAAATCCATTACATTCGTATGAGTAGTAAATGTGATTTTAATAGCTAGAAACCTTTCCAGCAATTTCCAATTAGGTTTTGACTATCTAATGACAATGACAATGACAACAAACCTGTTTTAAATAAACCTATTATGTTACTCCTCGGCTATCCATCCATCCACTTTCTATACCACTTTGTCCAACTAAGGCTTGTGGAGTGCTAGATGCAATCCCAGCTGACTGGAAAAAGAGAGGGTATGCCACAAATAGGTCACAAGTCTACCACGGCTTAAAGACATAGTAAAACAACCATATATACACACCAAGAGCAATTTGGAGAGAAAATTAAACTATATTTGGGGAAATAAACCTAGAAACCTGGTGAAAACTCATGCTCGCACAGGGAGAACATGCACATTCCTCACAGAAAGGTCCCTGTACTCAAAGTGTGCATATTGTCATTGTGAACTGGGAGTCCTGGGGAGTCCTAACCACCTGTTCTGCCCTTAATGCAATCAACATGTCTTAATACAATAACCAATAATTGCAAATGCATAAACAAATAATAATAATAATAATAATAATAATAATAATAATAATAATAATAATAATAATAATAATAATAATAATAATAATAATAATAATGTGGCCTGTTTCAGATGTACATCCACTTTTTTGTTCTTTGCAGGAAATTCAATATACTGACATAGACTACATGGAGGATAAAAAAGATTTCACCTATGACAAACTGAAGTTCAGTGAGCTACCTCAGTTTGCGGAATATCTCCATGAGAAAGGACAGAAATATATCCTCATCCTGGTAAGAAGTACTTCATTGTGACTGATCCTATATGACATGGAATTAATTTCTCGTGTCACAAACTATTGTTTTTGTCCCCAGGATCCTGCCGTAGCCACCAGTAGAAGACAAGGGAATGCTCCATATGAGTCTTATGACCGTGGGACTGCAGTAAATGCTTGGGTCACTGGATCTGATGGAAAAACTCCTCTGTTAGGAGAGGTAAGATGGGTCTGCTTGCATAAGAAAACACTATGAAAAAAAATAAAGGTTGTGTCCTCTAGCACTTGAACCAAATTTTGCAACGGTAATTGTAAATTAAAGGTGTTGGACACACATTCCTCCTTTGTATTTCATGGGTGAGTTATTTGTGATCTCAAATAGAAATAGTTTAAACTAATTTTGAAGTTCATTAGATTATTATTTACAAGGTTAAGTCATGTTAACCTTTATCACAACTTATTTTTCATGAGTTACTTTCTTCAATTGTTCACTTGTTCAGGAAGATTAAGATGACATTTTCTGGTTTAGACATTTTGGGACATGGACAGTCATGTGGTTTTTAGAACACCTTGGGAACACAGACTGAGGCATATCAATTACGTCCATGAAGGCATCTGCCAGCTCATTGTCACGTGCTTTGACAACTCAATCCAGGATCCTTTAGGACCAGAAGGTTTATGTGATATATCTTGCTGATTGTTATTCATACTTCTCGTGTCAAGAACGAGGACAACAGTTAGCATTGAATCCGGTGAAGTAGGAGTTTTAACCTAATAATTTAAGTAAAAGCTGTTCTGCAAAAGACAGTGCTCCAGCATGAGTTGCAAGTGTTTTTTGATGTTTCTCCTTTGGAGTGAATACTTTTGTCTAATATTCCACAACCAAGGTTTACTACTACACTATTACATAACATTATCTCCAAAAACACAAAGCCTCACTTATGTTTTGTGGGTGCATGATAGTAAAACTATGAATAAGTTAGGAAGTCAGGCAGGTACTGCTATATGTGCCTGCTGACTTCAAGACCAAACTGAATTTCTGTTGATGGCTTTTACATGTATTTCCATTCAATGTTGCAGTTAGATACTGCATGACACAATAAGTCATGCAGCATAAATATATTCATTTGAGTCCATGCCCATGCATGCATGACTGGTTCTTCACAGCATCTATCAGACACACTGATAATCCTTAATGGAAGTTCAAACCTGTGGTATGTCATTTTTGATCTTTTTCCCCAGAGAGCACATATTTAAAATGCTCCCCCCTGCAGAGAAGATGGGAGGGGTGGGTAAAAGTATGTTGCTCTCATGCTTTTAGTGTGTTGCTTTTGATTACGCACACGATTAGGTCCAGTCCCAGTGCTAATCGCTTCTTCATGCTGTTTATAACAGGTCAAACACATATGCATTGATTCTGCATTAGTATTTAATTTTAAAATGTTCTGCATCATTGCATCACAGGTGTTGCGTGTGCGTGTGTGTGCGTGCGTGCGTGCATGTGTGTGTGTGTGTTTGTGAATGAAGAAGGTGGAAAACAAAAGAGAAGAATAACATTATGTGTTCATCTATGTGTTTCCAATTCTCTAAATTAAAAGCTATTCTTGGCTGTTTGTGCATTATGTCTGTGCACGCATGTGTAGAGTATAATTGATTCTAGTTTATTTCCATATGAATGTATGTGTCCTGGTTTGGGAAACAGTAAGGTCTTTGCAAAACGACCTTTGCTGTTGCTGCTTCGTTAATAAAGGAGTTGCTGCGACAGGCTGGTATTTATTCTGCTTTTAAGATAGCTAATTGCTTGCAAAGATAAGGATAAAAGCTTTTCCTTTTGGCCCATATGTTCCGGGGTGTGAGTAAAATCATAGCGAGACCTCACTCACACATTTCTGTTCAGACCACAGACGCAAAAATGGATGGGTGTAAACAAACCTGCAGGGAGAGAAAAAAGGACTTCATGTGGGTTTAAAGGTAGGGATGACAGACAGAAACATGGGCAGAGGAAAAGGTAGGTGCAGGAAGACAGACAGACACAAATAATAGATTAGAGTGAAACGCACTTGGAAGACAGACTGGCTGTCTTACTGAGTGGCACTGTGACAGGGACATCCACAGAAAGCCAGCCGGAGTGAGAGACAGGAGACAAAAAGACAGATTATTGGGTACACACAATGAAAAGGACAGATGAGAATGGAGGTAGAAAGACATTTCTGTGGAAGAAATAAGCAGAAAGACAGATGGAAACTGGCATAAGAAAAGAGAGACAGATGGGTAAAAACACAGATAGGCAGACTGACAGAAAATAAATAGATGAAAAGATGAAGTTAGGATGAGATATGCTGCTACAAATTCCTGTGGATTTGTTGAAAGTGTTTACCCTGTTGTCAACATTAGTACACAGTCGGAGGTGACAAAATCACGACTTAAAGGAAGGAATGACTGAGAAAAAGAGAAAGATGACATCTGCACAGGACTATCAATATGCTCTGACCTTGGAGTTCTGACCACCTGCCAAAAACATCTGCCTATAAATCCTTGTGTGTGTGTGTGTGTGTGTGTGTGTGTGTGTGTGTGTGTGTGTGTGTGTGTGTGTGTGTGTGTGTGTGTGTGTGTGTGTGTGTGTGCCTGTGTCTGTGTCTGTGTCTGTGTGTGTGTGTGTACACGCACATGTGAACATGCATAAGCATGATTCATGTCTTTGCATCAAACTGGGTTGTAAAGTTACTGCCGATGGAAGTAAAGGTAACAGATAGCTTGAGTGAGGCAACCTTGAGATTTAATATCTCCAGTGTTCTAGTGGAACATTCACACACAGAAATGCGCACCTAGAAAAAAAAAAGAAAAACAGACATTTTTTACAGCTTCATTTGTGGGCCACACCCGTTGATGCACTTTATTGAACCTTGCCATATCAACTAAGTGCTTTTCCTAAATGTAACCTATTCATATCAGCCAGGTACCAACAACCATATAAACCTGCATTTTGGTTCCAACAAGGTAACTTTGCAGGTTTTGCACATCACAAATACACACAGAATATCTGCCTTTTTCTATGGATTAATAATTTTTCTTTTAGTACATGTCATTAAAGACTACTTATATAACAGTCACATCTACAGATTTATATTGCATTATTGATTAATCCTCTGCTCAATTCTCTTTTTCCAAGTTGTACATCTCTTCACCCCCATTCTCCTTTGAAATCTTTCCCTCCACCACAATTTTCTTCACCTTGTCTCTGCTCACGTCTCTTAGTTTTGCCAACAACTCGACAGCATATTCTCTATGCAGCCGACCATTTGAGATAACAATGCCCTACAGTGCCCTGTTTGTACACTATTGTAGCACGTCTTGCACGTCTTGCTTTGTAAATGACACCGCAAAACTTTTTGAACTTATTGAAAAACATAAAGAACTCATATGCCACAAAACCATAAATATTGCTGTGTATGAATAAAACCTGAAGTGTAAACCATTAAGAGAGAATCACACAGTATTGCCAAGCTATTTCTTTCAGAGTTTCATTCAAAATTACTTTAAATAAATTGGTTTTTTATACTCTCTCCTTCTCAGGTGTGGCCCGGGGAGACTGTATTCCCAGATTATACCAGCCAAAACTGCATCGACTGGTGGGTTGATGAGTATGAACGATTCTCCAAGGAGATCCAACATGACGCCCTATGGATTGTAAGTCAGTCATAAATACATCAGCTATATTTATGTATTTACAAATTATCTGCCCAATCAAGTATAATTCATGAAGACACCAACTTTTTTTTTGTTCAGTGGCAATTATTTTAAGACCAACAGGTTCAATAGAAATCATTAAGGAAAACCCAAGACCAAATAAGACTGAATTGCATTTTATTTTATTACGCTGATCATTTCTCAGGTGAAAATTTGGATCAATCATCAGTCACCTCTTTTCATACCACCCTTGCAAAATCCCAATCCCTGCTTAATCTGTACTCTACTACAAATAAAAGTATTATTCGAATTAATGTCAAAACTACTCAGTGTATGTGGAGAACTTGTTACTTTCTCAGTGATGGATGTTGCATTTATCAAGGGCACACGCCTAATTCAATTTATCTTTAAAAATATAATGTATGTTTAAAGCCGCTATATCTGACAAAATCTAGAGAAGATATATATATATATATATATATATATATATATATATATATATATATATATATATATATATATATATATATATATATATATATATATATATATATATATATATATCCTATGTTAAACAAATACATGCCTATGAACATCCACAGGCCGCAGGCCATCCACATTGTGTATTTCCAGGCCACTGAGGCCAATACTAGCTACTGTAACCCAATGCAATATTTAATACTGACTATACTCAATATTCAATAGTGGTATTAAAATGATCAAAGCATATTAAATGATAGTAGTTGCTATAGAATTACAACACACTCCATATATCCCAAAGTATTACTTAGATTCAGCAATGGGGATATTTGTAATTTGTTTTTTTGGACTGCTGAGTTTGTCCCAGACAGGTGTGAATGCCTGTTAAAATCCAGTATTTAAAAATGTGTTCCTCATGCTCACAACTATGCAGGACATGAATGAAGTGGCAAATTTCAAGAAAGGATCCACAGAGGGATGTGAAGACAACAACCTCAACTATCCTCCCTTCACTCCAAGTAAGATAGATATTCCACAATACAATCACAGTTCTTTTCTATACTGTTGCAACATATTTGGTTCGTGCCTTTTCAAGGATGCAGATGCATCTCCAACATTTGTTAAAACTACATTCTTGGTCCCCTCTTTGGTTCTAAACCTCGATAGTTCATGACAGCCTCAAAATAGTAGCACAAGGTTATGCTAATACAAGGCAACAGAGGATGTCAGCTTGCAGTACAAATACTGTGAAGAAGTTGATAAATTAGCCACAATAGCTCATAAAGTTCCGAGATAGAGGAAAACTCATCTAAAATAGTTGGTCCCTGGTGAAGAATTTTGAAAATGGCTCTTCTGCCATGTCTCTAATTCTGAATGTGTCCCAGACAGGATGATCATAACTGGAAAAGGCATGGTCCCTCGATGCCACCGTTTTTATTGCACTCCTCCTTAGTCATCCTCTTCTTCCTTTGCAGTCCGCTGTGTCATTTCCTCCTCGTTCCCACATCCTATTGATATTATATATCAATGTCTCTCGCTCCCTCTCGAGCTCACCTCTTTGCACACTATATTTTATTTGTATTCCCTCCATACCTCCTCTCACCTAACGCCATCCTTCATCTTTCTCTCCCCCCAGAGATTCTGGATGAGGTGATGTACAGTAAGACTCTGTGTATGGATGCCAAGCAGGCCTGGGGGAACCACTATGATGTCCACAGTCTGTATGGCTACTCCATGGTGCTGGCTAGTGAAAAGTAGGTGCATCTGCAATCAGTGACGGGAGCGGTTTGGCCAGCTTGTGCTATGGAGGCCAACTTGCTGACACCCCTTCTGAGCAATGAGGAATTGGCAAAGTCCAAATGCACTATGCAGTGTGAAAATCAAGTGTTGTAGATTCGGAGGTTATTGAGCAATGGCCCTTAAACAGAATTATGGAGCTGACATCCAAAAGTGCAACAGTGAAATCTGTCTGTTCGGTGCAGTCAAGTGACTTATACCCCCCCACCCACCCCCACCAAATCCTAGTCTGCGACTCCTGCAGACCTATTGCAAGCTAGATCCCATGTGATAAGTGCAGAAATATGTTTTAACAAGCCCAGCTCCCAAGGTGCCTGAATGAATTTCTCATTTAGGTCTTCCACTGAAACAGTTTAAGGGCCCATTACGCACAGACCTACAAACCAGCGGCCAATGCACACATTTGCCATTATCACTGCAATATGGCAATTCATGAAAGTATAGAAATTTAATAGCTACATGTACACACGTGTGCATGCATGCACACACACACATCAACGCAAACAACTTGTCTGTTACCTACAGGTCCTTTGAGTTTACACATATAGTGTTGCCATGTGCATTGTTCATGTAAGTAGGACACAAGAGGTTCTGTATATTGCATATTTAAGTTATGCTAATGAATGTAATACTCATTAAGATACATTAATCATGCTACATAAAGTCTGCCTCACCCAGGTGACTTTGCTTAAGTGCTGCACAAATTATACAATGAGGCAGTTCTGGTTTTGAAAAAAAAAAAAAAAAAGGATTTGCAAAGCTATACAGCATAATTTAAAAGTTCCCCCAAGCACAGCATATTGGTCCTGCAAAGACAAAATTGTGCACCCACAAGTCAAATTATTATGCGCATGCTCAAAACTTAAATGAGGTACTGAAACAAAGCCCAGATACCAGATGTATAAAGGGATAAGATGGACATTCTAAGGTGTCCAAAGTCCTTCAGCACTCCTTGAAGTGTTATCGGTAGCCGATAGCCATGCACACATGATGTGGATATGAGAAAATGCATTATCTTAAAAATAACATGACCAGTTTTTATGCTGATGAAAAAGAACCACTTCTGACCTTTAATGAATAATTTGTATGCAAAGGCCTATTGTATTACTCATTAATATTGAAAATAATGTTTGAGGCTCAGGGAAATCTATTTTCAATGTACCGGTATGCTTATTTTCATCACTCATCCTGTTCCTATACTTTCATGTTCTTTATTTAATTATCAATTTAAAATCCATCCACATTATAGCAGTCATATCCTAGAGTAGTAATAGTTATGAGCCTGTCACAACCTGATTCTTATATTTTGCCATCAATTCCATTTGATCGTTTTTGCTGCTCAATGTCAAGGACTCAATACTTGATGGACTTTGGTTGGACATAAATCTAACAACAAACAACAAATTCTCAGATTACACAAATTAAATAGTTTCACTTTTGATACTGCTGATTAATTTATTATGCAGGTCACAATACTTTAAATACCAAAAAATATATACCTTTCAGAATTTTCTGTTCATTCCACTTAAGCATTGTGAAAACATTTACAAAAGCAGGATAGAAAAAAAATAAAAACACGGCCAAATTTTTATGAATTGCATACACATTTTTTGTGCAAATTCAGCTATACTGTAGGTTTTACATTTTTGGTCCAATGCTGTAGTAAGATTCTGTGACTGTGTCCATGTGAGGGCATGGAGGCTTCTGCCCAAAACAATCGACAATAAAACTGATGGAACTTAAGTTTCCAACTTGCTTCTTTTGTGTTTCCATTAAAGATGCAGTTCAGCTTCTGTATATTTTAATATATTTTGCAACTATGGTATCTGATTCATCACTATGAGCCTTAAGATGTATCTCAGATGCCAATAAAAAAATCAATGTATAAGGCCACAGTAACCTTTCAGGTGTTACCCACCCCCACTCCTCCCCTCTGAATATAGCCGCAGTGTTTCTTAATACTTTATTGGGATGACAAAACTGTCAAAAAATCTCACGGTATTCCACGACTTCTTGATCTCAGTGAGTTTTGACACACACATATTGATGACATTCCTCGAAGGGTGTATTATTAACTTCTCAAAACTGCAGTGGGCACATTTACTGCAAAAATATGCACACAAAGTCGACAATGCAATACTTGCTTACACACACGGCCACGCGCACAAGTCTCCTCTCACAAGAGTGTTCCCCTTCCCCCATTGCTCTCTTCTAGATGCACGTCCGCACACACACACACACACACACACACACACACAAATGTATCACAAGAGACTGAAATATAAGGTCTCAAAGCTGACTCGCTGAGTCACTCTTGCAGTAATAAAGCCAGCTCATCCCTTTTTGTCTCCTTTCTTACTCCCCACATCTATTTTTACTCTCCCCCCTTCCACTAATTAAAATGTATTATTGGCAGGAGACACAATTTGTAAACATCATCAGGGCTTTGTATTGTCATAAAAATCAATGCTGCATTGACTGCCCTCAAACAAAATAATACTGTACAGTAAAGAAGAAAAAGTATGGACATGACCTTTTGTAATCTTCCTTTATCCTTCTTGAGTGGAGATTCTATGAACAATTGTATATGAGGATTTAATACACGACTCTCATTTGTGCATGCCCATTTTGCCCCTTTGTCTTTTTTCATGATCTTGGTTATGAGGATGTTTCCTCATCTCCATCCCACAGAGCTCTGCAGCGTGTTTTTGGACAAAACCGTACCCTGATGTTGACCAGGTCCTCATTTCCAGGTGTGGGAAAATATTCAGGTCACTGGCTAGGAGACAATGGTGCCAACTGGAATGACATTAAATGGGCCATCTCTGGCATGCTCGAGTTTGGACTCTTTGGGATTCCCTATGTGAGTAGCAAATCTTCATACGGGTTCAAATACAGTCCATACTACTGATGCTACTACATATATTGTTAACATGATGCTGAGACAGGTTTCTCAATTTAATTACGGATTTAAATACTCTCAAAGCAGTATTAACATTGCAATCTGTAGATCATGCAATCATTTTCATTCAGCAAATGTAGTGTTGTGTTTCAGCTTTCTTATCAATGTGGTTTCAAATGGTGGTGTCATATCAATAATGTATTTCATCATAACCCCAATTCTGTGATCTACCAATAACAAAGACATGGCTTGTTTCATCACATAGGTATGTTTATGGAGACCTTGGGATTTCTATCCCAATCAGCCTCTGCAATAATTTCTTTACAACAAGCAGTTTCACTTACCAAAATCAGGCAAGACAGTATATTATGAATCATCTGCTAATTGACTAAATAAAGCATCAAGCTTTTTAAATTAATAAGTTAGATCTGTATTTGACCATTCTGTTCTGGCGATCTTTATGGCTGCACATTTTCAAATCTGCTTTTCTACAATATCAAAATTCCCTGTCAATGTTCACCATCCAATGCTGTTTTTGCCTGCAGAATTAAATGTAAAGGTGAGTCATTCAATCCCAAGATAACCCCAGAAAACCACCGTTAGCTGTAAGGCAAGAGCGCTAACTATGGATAATTGGTCACATTTAACCGTTTTCTGTGATCTGGGGAAACTTAGAAAAATGATATATTACTGCTTTGCAAAATAAACTGATGCCTGCGGGTATTTGTAAGAAAGCCTTTACGTACATAGATCATTTGCATTGTACAATAGGTGTTTCTCTTTTTTTAAAGAGGATACAGCCGCTAATTGAGATTTATATTGAGACATACGTTTAAAGGTACATGGGCGGGCAAAGAAACTGCTGGAGATTCATTATTATGTCAGGAAGAACACCAGTTGTCTTTGCAGTAATAACATCCAGTTAGAAAAAAAAAAAATACTTGAGAATGCATGCTGCTAGTCAGTGCCAAAGTACACTCTATACTGTGTACTTGCATGCATGTGCCTCGAGAGCACAGAGTGCAAATGGCAGTGAGAAAACAACAGGGAGTTGAATGCACACTAACACCCTGACACACATAAACACATGCACAAACCCCAGTAGTGCGCATCAGGTGGTTTTATAGATGCCAACTTCTCCTGGCGGGACTGTGTCAAGCTAATTTCTGGTTCTTCAGGATACACACAGAAAAGCTCACCCAAACACAGACAGAGAAAAAAGGGGAAATGGGATTTGGATCGATTCCCTCCCATCGAGCCTCTTGTAAAATATGGCCAGCAGTAAACAATAGAAAGCAAGCAGTCTCTGTGGACTGGCCTTTGACTGAAGTCTCTTTCTTTTATTCTATTGTGCAATTAATGTAAATAAAGATTACTGCCTACGGCTATTGCCTGCCAGCAAATCTTGACTGAACTGAGCCAACACCATGAATGACATCTTTAAACACAAATGTGTAGCCATATATCCCAATGGTGCCCTTTTTCTTCAATTTTAAGCAACTGTAGAGGATTTGTTGACTTTCTATTTATTTATTTTTTTCTCTGAAGCTAGATTGACATTTACTATCTAGCGATATGATATTTTATTTTCAATATCCCCAACTGTAATACTCAGCACTCCCTGGTCCCCAGGTTCGTCAAATGCCATTTCGGCTTTGTGTTTCCGGCACAACAGTATTCATACATTCAGAACATTAGTAGATATATGCTATAGGTACTGGCGAAATGTCAACTTCTCATTCCCTGATATGTTTCAGATTGGAGCTGACATCTGTGGATTCTTTGATGACTCCAGTGAAGAGTTGTGTCGCCGCTGGATGCAGGTGGGGGCTTTCTACCCCTTCAGTCGGAACCATAATGCTCAGGGCTACAAGGTAATGTTTTTATGTCCAACAATTGTCTCACACTGAAGTGTTAAATCTTGGTATCTTTATCACTCTTAAGTCAAAAATACTCCAGGGTATGTCCTCAATAATTTAAGCATTGTTAAGTAACAAAATGGTCATCACACCAGAGCAAGAACAAATCCATTAATGATCACTAACATTTGGTCTGTTTAAAGGTATCATATGTAATACAGTTTTAGGTGAAGCTTTAAAAAAATAATACCTACAGTTTGATAGACTATTGCCGCAGTTATTCCCAAAAAGTATTATATTGTACTGAAGGGATTTGAGACCAAAGGTAGAAAGTTACCAACCGAGCTTGTCTGGTCGTCACTCTTTAAGTCACTCCAGGGCAAAATGATTCTTAGTTCATAAAGACAAGACTAGGTGAACTTTGACATTGTCAAATGCAGCACTCAATAAAATGATAAATGAAACTCTTGTCAACTTTACAAACTAAAAACTAAACTAAACCCTGACACCAAGAGACACTTGAAGCACTGGAACTGAAGTGTAACGGAGGTCAGAAGCTCGACTAAACACTGGTCCTCAAAAAAGTAGAACTTTTATCATTTGATGAAACAAAAACTATGAATTATTGTAAATTACTGGGACATGCATATGCATATTTGCCATATATAGCAAATATATAGCAAATACTCAGCCACCACATTGTAAAACAATCATCTGCCTTCATGCACACAGTTCCTTTCAAAATCTGAGTCAGCATATCTTTAGATACTGTATAGTGATATTGATTTGCCTACGACCGCATCCTTGAGGGATTGCATGGTCAGTTTTGATCCATTTCAATTCAGGTTTATTTAGATAGAGCCAACAAAATTGTCATCTTGCACCAATCACATTACAATAAAATAGAGTGAGAAAGTCCAACAGGCTTGCATGGGCACAAACAGGTGACAGTGGAGAAGAATAACATCCCTTTAAAATACATAAACCTTCATCTAAACCAGATTTTCTCTGCACCCAGTACTTTTGAATTACATCATGCAGACATATGCTTTAAATATATATTGTTTAAAATGTTAACAGAAGTTCCCCACAATGTCAAAATATATTAAATATTAGTTTTTCATTGAAAAAGACATCGGATGAAGCCCAGGGGTTATAGAAAATGCCTTGATTTTGCAAACATCCTTGCATTTGTTAGCACAACTATAATAGGTAAATTGTATGAAAAAAAAAGATGGCAAACATTGTTACCTGTTGACTACATCGTCATGAAGCAAGGTGGTGCCAAGAGCGTTTGCCACACCACGCTGAAGTTTTCAAGTTATAGTTAGAAAACCCCTGAGAGGGAAAGGAATTTAGTTTCAGTTAGGATTGTTGTTTCTTTGTTTTGAACCAGACTTATTCCAAAAACCTCTTTCAATAGGTGTGACAAATATGCTGATAATAATGCAGCTATATTGATGTTTATGTTTATCTTTGAAAGCGCAGCCTAAATTTAAACCTCAGATTTAAATGTCATAACATTGGCTTAATGTCACTGAGAGACACAGGAAAAGCGCTTGCTGAGCCGAGAACCGTGTTTATATTGCTGCGGAGGTATTTTTGTAGATGAACACAAATAACTTGAGAGAAAAGTCAGTCTACGCCATTGAATAGCTTGAAAATTGATGCTCTCACAACATTCTTCATGTGACATTTTCATACTCTGCTCATCACTGTTTCAAAAATAGCTGCGGTAAGGTGGGGCGGATGTGAGCGAGGGGCCATGGAGAGGCTGTGTGTGTGTGTGTGTGTGTGCGGACGTGCATCTAGAAGAGAGCAATGGGGGAAGGAAGTATTTTCTTGAGAACAGGGACATGATGATGATGAATTTAATGTACGGTTCCCGCTAAATGAGACAGCCGACGTGTGACCTTTGGTTTGCTCTAATCATGACACTCATCACACGCCCTTACAGACTCGTCCAAACACATAAAAACACAGACACACACAAGCCTGAGTGTACGTATACACAGCGACACACACACACTGACAAGTTCTCATCAAAGTCTGAGTGGCGCTGAGGGCATAAATGATTAGCCAGATGAGAGGAGCACAGACTGTTAGTGGCTAATCACCCTCTCACTCACCACTTTCATAAAAATTAAGTCATACCTTTATTTCCTTCCTTTAGCTTAATAATATATACGTGCGGTATGGCTCGGTTGGTAGAGCGGTCATCTCCCAATCGGAAGGTTGCAGGTTCAATCCCATCTCTGCCTGCCCACATGCCAAAGTGTCCTTGGGCAAGACACTGAACTCTGAACTGCCTGTGTGAATGCAGTGTGAGAGTGAATGGTTGGTGGTGGTCGGAGGGGCCGATGGTGCAAAATGGCAGCCTCCCTTCCGTCAGTCTGCCCCAGGGCAGCTGCGGCTGCATACGTAGTTTACCACCATCCAGTATGGAATAATGCAATGCAATGTAAAGCGTCTTTGAGTGCCTCGAAAAGCGCTATATAAAACCAATGCATTATTATTATTATTTTAATCTTTGAAAATAAAGTCAAACTGCAAGCAGTTCCTTTTTATTTCTTCATTTCTCCTGTCCCATTCGGTTACTTCTTTCGTCCTTGCATTCTTGTCATGTTTTATTTCTCGAGAATGTAGAGGTTTGAATTTTGACATTTCCCAAATAGCTTAATTTTGTCCATGTCTCTGTCTCCAGGACCAGGATCCAGCTGCTTATGGTCTTGACTCAACACTCATGAGGTCGTCGAAGCATTATCTGAACATACGTTACACACTCCTTCCCTACCTGTACACACTCTTCTACAAGGCTCACACCACAGGGGAAACTGTTGTACGTTCCATTATGCACGAGTAAGTCATTCATGTTCTTGAATCCTTTTGATAGCAAAACTACACCATGTTAGTACAATTGCATGTTGATGTACATTACATCAAAACTGAGGACAACTAAAGATGAGCAATGTGTCAATTATCTGAATGATATTATGGATTTAATGGAGTCAACCTTTGTACAGACGTTTAACATGAATCAGACAGCATTATTTGTTTTACTAATTGTTTTCTACACCTTTTTTCTCAAGTTATGAAATGAATTATTTATGAAAAATATGACACATTCAATTATATTATTTATAAAATATTGAATTAGTTTAATTTGTCATTTCTCGGTTTTCAATACATATAGTCAAACTTAATTAAAAAAAATGTTTCAAATGTATTTATTCAGAATTTTAATGGATATATTAAAACTCATGCACAATATAATTGCCACAAGCCTTTGTGAACCCACTTTTTTTCAAGTCCTAACATTTTCCCAAAAAATAACAAGGCAGCAACAAAGAATAAGCTTACGTACCCAATATTTTAGTCAAAACATTTGTATAGGTTAAATCAATAAAACAAAACTCCATAATAGATAAAGATGTCCAGGGAGAACCAGTGGTCGCACATGTCTTTGGCACTATGTACCGCATCAAGATATTAATTATAACTTTACATGAATCTGGTGGGACAGATTATCTTTATATAAAAACTGATATCAGGTTAATATATGATGCTAAAGAACACATTGTGAAACTATAACAAAACAAATTGCAACTTCCAAGACAAATTCATAATGAAGGTAAAAATTAAAAAGAAATGTTGAGATTACTTCTGAATGTCCCCACGTATTGAGCTTATTACTTTCAAGTAACTCACATATTTTAAGTCAATATAAGTACATTCAGCAACAGAGTAAACTAAACAGTGGGCAATAATTTATCAAGGTGTACATGTGCTGAAAACGATCATAGTTCTTCGTCATCACAAACCGAATATTAAGCAAGTGACAGTATGTCCCTGGCATTGTAATCAAATGAATGGAAGTACTACAAGGAAACCAGTATTATGGTGAATCAATATCATGTTTCCAGTCGGTCGACCATGTGAATGTAAAGCACACATTCAGACTGTACCTAACCTTTTCTACATGTCCAAAATCACTTTCACGAGCAATGTCAGGTGAACAGTCGCAGCCAATCAGGTTGACTAAAATTCAATGAAAACAAACACCAAGTGAATTTAAAGACTGCAAAGTAGATGATGTAAACCATATTCAATCGTCCAGTTTGAGGGGGTTCACTGACGGCCCATGGTCATGTTTGATATGATCAAGCTCTCTTTGTTCAAGATCATTGTCAGAAACTCAGGTTGGTTCACATGGAGGTAAAAGTCTGGATCACGTCCACATTTTTCATTTGAATTTTTCTCCCGACCTTGACCCTAAATATATGACATTGTTATTGCATCTTTGTCAATCTTTTGAGCATTTTTCACATTAATTCTGTGGCGCTGGATGTCATGCTGGCAAGGTTTCCAGTATATGAAATCCAACTCATGTAGTGTTGCAAGTAATAAACTCTTAATACTGCTCAAACACAAAGTCTGCGGGAGACCTTACATTAAACATCAGCTGCACAGCTTTAAAAAGCCTATCAACATAAAATAACCCCCCCCCCAAAAAAAAAAAAAAAATTATAAGAAGGACTTGACTAAGGCATTAAACTAACATAGTTGTAAAAAATATATAATAACTTACCTTGAATATACTTTTTTCAAGTAGAAAAATAATAATTATGAGAAGAGTCCACATAGTTGAACAATTCTGTTTTTTTAATTATAAGTTATTCGAGTGTGTAATTGTGTACTTGTAATTATGGCTTTGATAAATAGCAATGAAATACAATAAGAGACAAATTGTTGTTTCACTGAAAGAATAAAATCTAAATCAAAAGGTTATGAGGACATTGCAGTCATGTTTTGTAAGAATACATTACAGACATATTTTGGCTCGAGACATATTGAGCAAGAGCATGAAGGTTTTACAAGCCTATTTTACTCGTGAAATATGTGTTACAGCTAATGCATATTTATATATTTAATACTCTACTTTTTGTGATCCAGGTTCTACCTTAACAGTGCTGCCATGGATATTCACAAACAGTTTCTCTGGGGAAAAGACCTGCTCATCACACCTGTACTCGACCCGGTCAGTTAACACCAACACTCACACAACCATGCAGTCATCATGCAAATTCAAAACATGCCCACTTGACATGTATCCAAACATCCAAATATGTATTCATTAAAAAAAAAAATTACAGATGAGGTTATCAGCTTCTCTCTCACATGTCCATGCAACCACACGCACACAGCCTGACCTCCACTGGGAAAACATGACATGGGATTTTCTTTGTTTCCCTCCCCTCCTCTCATCCCTTTTTCTTCTCTCTTTCATTTCCTCCCCCTTTTCTCAGCTCTAATGAGAGCACTGACCTCATTACTAGCAGATTAGAAGAGTAGATAGAAGTGTGTACACGTGTTAGTGCATTTGATTCAGTGTGTGTGTGTGTGTGTGTGCACTTGCATGCATGCCTGGTTGTCTGCGGGAGTGCATGCGTGCACATGTAGCTGTGTGTGTATATGTAAATGAGCGTGCATATGCATTCGTGCATATGCAGTGTTTGCGGTCATGTCAAAGTGGCCTGAATAATGAGCAATTTAGCATGGTCTCTTGTGTATTACAGAATAGTGGAAATGGAACTGGATTCATTGTGGGGCCATGGATAATGTCACTTCAATCAGTGTGATTGTTAAAAAGAAAAAAGTTAGAAATATAAGACATGGTGTGTGCTGAGGGATGTTATGCTTGCAGTGCAGTGTAGAGTCTGAGCCATATTAAACGCAGGCAAAAGAGAACTCATCAGGTGACTGTGCATAATGCCTTTTCAGATAATTGAAGACAAATGCCTCGAGATCAGTGGTAGGTTAAGGCCCCCTTTTACACGACAACGTTTTCAAGTTAAAACGGAAAACGTCTGTGGAGTTTTGACTATCAAAATACAACTTTTCTGAAACACTGTTACTGCACATGCACATCATGACCGTAGTAAATAGTTCTTCTGCACATGCATGAGTAGATGGATATTAACAACAACAGCAGCTTTCAGAGAGGCATGACTCCTGGGACTTGGTAGTTTTATATTTAGAGTCACCTGGAATAAAATCTAACTTTGTCCATATGGATGTCGCCATTGTTAATGTTTATCACATATTGTTCTCTGCGTGCATGTGGGTGTTATTTCATTACAAAATCAAACTACTGTTCCCACTAGTGTCCTGCATGCTACACTATATTGTTTTCAGTGCATTTCTGTGTAAACAGCATTTTTCTGTGAATTAAATATCTCATAATTTGTGTGTTTATAGGTTATTGCAACTATGATCAACTGCTAGTATAGTCCGTGGTCAAAAAGTTCCAATGAACTTGTGAAGTTCATCTCCAGGCATAAAAAAATCATGATGTTGATTTTTGAAGGTGAACAAAATCCCACAGAGGAGAAAACACTTGATAAACACTCAGTATGGGGATTGGGTAACCATGCTGCTATTTTCTGTTGTTGACACTATAAAAACAAAATAAAAATCATATAAACACTTTGAGCAGAGCAAGACATCGACTTCGGCCTGACATTCACAAACCATGAATACAACTCCGACTTAATGCATCATGGAACTGTGTGACAGCACTGTAGTTGGAACCAGCAAACTCAGTTGGAAGGAAAATATAAAAATAATGATGGATTTTTTTTTTTCTCCTTGACTTATTTTGAATCTGAAATCATGCTTGCCAACTTATCATACTTTGTGAGCTATGGAGTAACAAATTTCTTGTTTGTGGATTTCAGATTTAGCCAGAAGTGTCGTGCTCCCAAATCAATACTGACAAGAGCCCTCGACAGAATATACTCCCTAATGCCTTCTGCTTAACAACATGGGTGTGGGCCTCCTCACCCATAATATGCAGGAATTGGCTTCAGAGCTCTAAACAACTCCAAACGTGATGAGCAGTATAGAAGATGGAAGATGGATAAAATGAAATAAGATAAATCCAAGGGTCACTGGGATGATTTTCATCTGCAGTTTCTTGTATAACTACAATGCATACCAGCGAATGACAATTATATATTGCCAAATGTCAAAAACATTACATTATCAACTAAAAAAAAATCTTAGTTGTCAGAAGAAGTGATGGAGCAGCCGGTTTGGTTTGACCTGCATTTATGGAGTTCATCCTCACATACTTTGAAACAATTCAATACTTTGTCAAGAACATGTGCAAATAACACCAACATATTAAATGTGCTGTTGCCTTGAGAAATGTGTTATGGGCAACTTCAATAGGAAGGAGCACGTTGTAGAACATTGACGTCAACTCTCAAAACATGTGGTTCTTCTGCTTGAAAACTCTTTGAGGGTGAATATTCACCTTTTGTGGAAACACTGAGCTGCTCTGTAGTGTTCTGGTTTAAGGCGAGAGTGACGGCCAGGTACTGAAACCAGAGTGCAGGCTGTGTGTTCCGAACGTGTCATACTCTCAAGGGCTGCATAAAGAGATAGTGTCAACTGCTTGAGTAGGGTCATAGGGTGATCTTCAACAACCCTTGACAACCTACTCTCACTTTATTTTTTTTGTTGCTCTCATCTCTCTCAGCCGATCCATCTATCTCTCCATCCGCCTGCCTCCCCTCTCTCTAATGATGCTCTTGCACTACCATTCAGATCAGTTGATGCTTTAACCTTGATCCCTGTGATAAACTGAGGAGATCTCATGCTATCTTTTACCCACTCTCTCCCTCCCTCCGGTCTTCATCCATACTTCCACTCTCCCTCCTCACGCCCATTACTCCCTTTTCTTTTTTGCTCATACTTTCATCAAACGTTGGCTCCCTCATCTAATCTGCATTCTCTTAATCAGCTGCTGTCAACTCATCCTTATGATCCCATTTCATTTCATCACGTCTGTCCTTCAGTCTTCCTTACACCCCCCCCCCCCTCCATGGTACTCGCTGCCCCTCTTATCTCGCTCAGCTACCATCTGATCATTCTGCCAGTATGAATCTTTGGCCCACCTGATCAAATCTTACCTTATGGTTAACGGAGCTTCAGTACTCCAAATGAGGATACAGGCCTCATGCCTTGTCCCCCTCAATCACAGTTAGCAGCCATGCTAAGTCTTACGGTCCCTTCCCATTAGTCAGCACGGTGAGTGATAGGCACCGCGAGCAAATCAGACACCAGAAAACGAGGTGTAGGGGGAGCATCCATTTCCCCAGGCTCTCATCCCACAGGCTGTGCAGCAGTTGTGACAGGTGATTTGCGTCAAACTATTAATGTGGCCCTAAAGGGGACATTAACTCCTTTAATTTGGCTCACTGGCCACCATGTCAACGTCTTTTTGATATTTTCTCTTTTGAGCAGTTAACATGAAGTTTTGGCCATTTTTTCTCTTTCCAAATTCACAATCCTCTCCTATTGGCTGCTGTTAATATTCTTGTTGTCTCTTGTTGTATTCCATCCTGAGTTTATGTTTCTAATGGCAGACTTCAAAAGGCAACAAAATTGGACACTCTGTTGAAGAAAGGGATATATCGATGGCATCAGTGCATTTGACAGACACCCTTGCCCTTCGCAGTTGACATCGTACATTTTACCGTCGTACCATTTGTTTTTGTTTTTTTAGAGGGCCTGTAGTTTGCTCTTTCTTCCACTGTGCCCCCTGTGTTTATCTCCCTTCCCTTCTCTCACTCTGTGTTCTGCACTGTCAGAGAGCAGGGAAGTGACAATGATATCAAAGGCTTGGCGCTCGCCTATTGATTGTCCCTGTCTGTCAGCCACCTTAAGCCATCAAAGGCTGTCACCTAGCAGTTGTTGCTTGATGCGGCCTTACTCATCTTTCTTTGCATCATAGCACTGGAGTCCAAAATGTCAAAAGGCCTTTGTGGAAACTTTATATTAGACTATAGTCAATTTTAGAATAGCTTTTCTTCATTGATTGAAGCATTTTATCATCTTTTTTGCCATCAAGTTGCAGTGATTTATAGCAGCAAATGTGACCCACACTTCCTTTGTGCTGTAACGTTTCTCTTTCTCTGATGTTTGGCTTTGTGAGATTAAAGTGTCAGGATTGGTGCTGTGAGCTTTAGGATGCATTACAGCTGCAAACACAAATCAAACACAGGCATGCTTTCACACAAAACTATAAGCCGACACATTTTGGTGGCTTCTTCACAAACCTGATGCATGCAAAGCTGAGGAGGAATCAAAACCAAATCAGCACTTCATAATTTAATGAGCAGACAGATATAGTCAAACATTTGTTCTTGTGTGTTACAGGGTGTGGATCACGTGGATGCATATATACCAAATGCTTTGTGGTATGACTATGAGACGGTAAGAATAAAACACATAGGGAAAATGTGAATTGTGTAAGCTTTACATTGTTCTTGCATACATGTCACCCACTGAAGAAAGTACACAAGTGCACCATACTCACATAAAAATATAAAATAAAATTAAGTATCGATTACCATGGATATTTTCATTATTGGTAATAACTTGGATCATTAATGTACAAACCATGCCAGGAAGTATAAACGCATCGCAGAGGTAGATATAAATGATTCCATTTTAATTCAAAGAACCATGGCCATTTTCTGTGAAAGGTTGTATTAATTCAGGAAATACCTTTGCTTTTCATGAAAACTCAATAATTCAAGAAACTTCACGTGAACCTTTGTCAAGAGTTTGATTTTGAGTAATACTACTACTACTACTACTACTACTACTAATAATAATAAAAGAAATTAAAAAAAAAATGTCTGTATATTAATACACCATCAACTTCTTTTGTTATAATGCAACAGACCATACAAGTGTCCCTCATTACGAGTGTACAGCAAATCATTGCAAATGTGCTTATCAGTTTGGTGTTACATTAGTCACAATAATGCCTATAAAAAGTACATGTAATACATGAAAGCCTTTGCCTCCAGTCTTCTGTTTGGGACAGAGACTGCAGTGATAAGACAGATTGAGAGTGAGGACACAGATAAAGTGAAAGAGGGGACAAGAAGGGACTATCTCCCTGACAGAGAGATAAAAGAGGTGTTGAGTTCCTTTGGGACCTTATTTGGGCGTCACAGTGGCGATGTAAAGCGCCCACTGATCAGATGAATGATTAGATTGGCTGTCTTGCCGCCGGCCCCTTGTCCTGGTTGGTCTCCTGTGATTATCTGGTAGGAGGATGGAAGTGTGGGAAGGGGGGTATCAATGCAGTGAAAATGACCATGAAAAACAAATTACAGAGAAAAGGAAAACAAGAAAAACAGAAGGGTTACAGTTAAAAAAGTAGACAGGATGGATGCAAAGATGTTGGAAGGAAGGTACAGTTATGTGAAATGGAGAAGAAAAACTCAAACGACATGATGAGAAAAAGAAATAAAAATGAGATGAAAATTACAGTAGGTGGAAAAGTGGAAAAATGGAGAGATTTGCTTGCTTGGAACGAAAGAGAAGAAGAAACAACTCAGCGAGACAAGACCTCCTTAAGGCAGACAATGAGGGGGTGATACGATCTGAAATTGCTTATAGACGCTCCACTAACTCCAGCCCACACACACACAACCATACTGTACGGCATAAAATGATGCACCCCACAATGGAAATGGAGAAGAAAAATGGGATTAAAAGAAAATAAATCACATCAAGAAGAAAAAGATAGATGCAGATTAAGTTGTGATGGAGTGCCAGGAGTTTTAAACTGTTTTAGGCTTGTCTGAAATGTCAACCTTAGTGAATTGAAAATTAACTGGGGTCTGTCTGGAAAAGGGAAGACAATATGATATTGACGAATGTGTTTGGAAACCCTCAATAAGTACCCAGCAGTACAGAATGGTTTGAAAAAAATCTTACTATAATGTTAACATCTCAAAAGACATGAAATATATCAAATTAACTGTAAATAAATCATCTTCTAAATATCTTCAAAAAAGACTAATCAAGATTTTTGTATTGTATACATTACAATACTCTGTAAAATGTCTATATATTATACAAATGCAGGTACAATATGTAACTAAACCAGTAGGTGTATATTGTTTAGGGTCGCTGAAGTAATATTTTGTGATTTTTCTAACCAAACATGATAAGGCACGAAAAGAGAAAAAACAATTATAGGTAAGATGAGCATTGGGGGACACGTATGTAATATTAGTTATCAAAAAATCAAGCAGAATCTCTTTCACTTTCTGCAACAGTACATAAATAACAAGCAAGTAAATCACTGCCTTCTTACTTACTAATTATGTCAGATTAGCTTCCCAAATAATGCTATTCAGGTTCATATTTAAACTTTCTGTAAATACATTCCTAGGTTATGCACCCTATACATGTGTGTGTGTGTGTGTGTGTGTGTGTGTGTGTGTGTAAAGTATTTTTTTTTCTGCACTCAGAGACAGTTCTATTAAGCCGTTACAATAGTCTTGACAACAAAGGGAAATGTAGATGAATGACTATAAATATTTTCTTGTCCCTCTGATCAGATGGAAAGATTGACAGTGCGTGATAACATCTTTAGGATGCACCTGCCAGGTGACAAGATGGGTTTGCATATCCGAGGTGGTGCCATCCTCCCCACTCAGAGACCTGAAGTCACTACCACATACAGGTAAACACATACCAGCAAAGCCACGTGCATCGTTGTATAGCTCTTGTTATCGGGTAATTTATCTGCATTTGTTTGCATACATATGTTAAATAGCAACATGATTCATTGACTTATAATTACCTTTGCATATGGTGTTTGCATGGTGATGTGCATGTTTATGTTTATTCCCCCAGTCGACGTAACCCGATGGGTTTGATCGTTGCTCTTGATGACAATAACCAAGCAGCTGGGGAGCTATTCTGGGATGACGGAGATTCCCGACGTATGGCTGCTTTTGTCTTTTTTCCTATGGGCTAATGTTTTGGTGAATGTGAGAGTAACTTGATACTACAAGAGAAAACAGATTTTTATTGAGCAATCATCAACAAAAAAATGTTACTGGACACAAAGACACACGAGAATAAATATTAAATAATTACAAGTCATTCCATATGAACAAAGGAGCCCAGTGACTGTACAGTGTGATTTGGCAATGGTTGTGTTAAACTGCTGTGACAAACAGCATCATTATCAATTCCCTTTGTTTTTTCTTTGTTGCAGAAACCGTTGAAACAGGAAATTACCTCCTCTATGAATTCTCCGTCATTTATGTAAGTTTTCCTCAAATGGGCTCACACTGTCTATTCACATCCAGCCCACATCGTTCTTCTGATCTCTACTCAGAGGTTCAAAGTTCAATACCACCAGAGATTTTTGACTCTCCCAGTCCGGATCACCAGGCATGATTGATCCATGCTGGGGCTGCTAAAGCTTTGCTGGATCAAGTACCATATGTAACTACTGTACACTGCACTGAGGATTGCCTTGCATGTTTAATGTATGTGGTTGATGTTCCTGTACATTAGCAATACTCCGGGGTGGGAGGGTGTACAGATGGAAAATCTATCCTAACAGTGGTTTGACGGATCGAAAGGGATTTGCAAAGTTAATATGCTCATTGCATCACCAGTATTTTTGATGTAAGGTATGACCGCAGCACTGTCAAATAGACTTTTGTTTTTTCCTTTTTAAAATAGTGAGTGTACATATTTTTGAACACAGTATATATTGCCGCTGAAATTTAGGAGCTTATAAAAGTTGATACAATTAGCATTGGTCGTGATGTCAAGATTGTGTATCTGCTGTCTTTTAGGGAATACTGACCATGCAGGTGGCCCACAACGGATACAAGGACCCAAACAACCTTGCCTTTGAAGACATCACCATCCTCGGGGTGCCTTATTCTCCCAAATCTGTGACAGTGACTCATGTCAGCACGAGAAGTGGCAGAAACTCTACAACTATATTGCCAAGCAGTAACGTGACACACGATGGCGCCAAGGAGGTAAACAATTATCGTACAACTAAAAATGTTTTTAGCAGCGCTGATTCATAATTGAATTCTCGATGAATTTACATGTACAAGAAGTAAAGTGTGAGTATACAAGCCACACTGGAACAATAGTAAGTCATTTTTCAGAACAAACCATATTATTCTCGAACTGTGACAACCTTCATTTGACTGTGTATAAGCAGGTTGTGGAAAAAAAAAATCTGCAATCTTCATCTCATTGTTTTGGCTATTCAAATATTTAAGACATTTTAGTTTAATTTTATTTCATCAAATTAGATATTTTTTCTTGTAGATTAGTTGATAGTTAAACTAAGTGAACGTTATCGGGGAAATCTAATGGAAGACAGATGTAGGTGAAATGACTAACCGCCACCTTCTGCCATTTGTTTCAACAACACCAAGAGTGAAACCATTACCTGGGAGTTATAAACAGACAAATAAAATTCTAGGATCTGTGTCAAGCATTATAGCAGTAACGCTATAGACATCAACTTTAGTGTGCATTAGTGCATGTGTGCCTGTACACACCTACTCATGTGTGAGTGTCTTGTGGTGATCCTCAGAGTCCCCGTGGTCACACACACAAGCATGCATTCATCAAGGGAATCCCACTGGTAATTACTTCTGAGGGGCTAAAGTGTAAATGCGCCGTTAGGTTTAAACTCTGGCGAGTTGAATCCATCAGTCTTTGTCTGCCAAGGCTCAGCCTTGAATGTTGCTCAGTGCTGCTAAAGCTCATTAGTTCTATGTCAACTTCAGTAGAACTGAATGCACGATGCACCAATTTGTGATTTCATTTCAGTTTTTTGATCTGACTGGATTGTTTTTTTTTATTTGTGACTTGAATATTATGAAGTAAATATACATATATTTAATATATATATCCTAATCAGCCATAAAAAAATATGACTACTGGTGTAATATTGTGTAGATGCTCCATTTGGTTCTAAAGCAGCCCATCAAGGCATGAACTATACTCCACCTCTAAAGATTTGACGTGGTAGCTGGCATCACAGTGTCTGCAGCGGGTTCTTTAAGTTGAATGAGTGGCAGGTGAGGCCCTCATGTGACAATGTTTACCATTGAGCACTGCTATGCTATGACTCTGCTGATGGTTGGCCATCAGTGGAGCATTTCTGACAGATATTGGCCATGCAGACCGGAGACATCCATAACGTGCTGTAGTTTTGAGGATGCTCTGCTTGGTCTTGTCAGAAGAAAATTTATCCTTAAGTTTCTCATTTTGCTAATATGAACGCATGAACTTGGAGTTAATTTGCCCTCGTTATATACCACACACTAACGGGTGCCACAGTAAAGAGATAATCAGTGTTCATTCCAATTGTCAGTTGTCACAAGTTTATGGTTTATCAGTGTATAAGCAGTGGGCCCCTGTATTGTATTTGCCCATCTTTGATTTCTTCCTTCTTTTCTTTTCATCTCTGCAGCCTTTATGTTCTTTTTCTTTGAGTTCCTTCACCCCTCATCTATTTACCTTTGCTTTGTTTTCACTTGGAGATCAAATAAATGTTGGAGATCAAATAAATGTGCTTACTAGATGGTGACCGCAGTGAAAGGGCCTCTCCAGAAATTGTTTTGAGAATTACTCCTGTCCTGGGTTTCATCATGCACACAGGTTCTGTTCCTGCATGGCCTCTCCTTGACTCTCGGAGAGACCTATCTGGTGGAGTGGGACATAGTGCCAGAGGAATATAATCGCTTTGACTGCCATCCAGAGGAGGATGCAGATGAGACTAAGTGCAGGGCCAGAGGCTGCGAATGGAAGGTAAAGTGTGAATTACTCAATGACGGCATGCAGAAACTCATAAAAACTCATACTTTTTTCTTTACATTGTAAGAATAACTTCTTTTTTTCACTCCCTACTCAGCAAAGTGTCATTGAAGGTGTGCCATGGTGCTTCTATCCGAAAGACTATGGCTACAATGTTGTGGGAATACGAGAAACTCCGACCGGCATGACGGTTGATATAATTCGGAACATGAAGTACAGGAGCAGTGGTCGTCCAGAATCACCAGACATCAATGTACTCCGTGTGGAAATTCAGTATCACAGCACTGACATGTTGCAGTTCAAGGTGTGTAGGAGGAGAGTGGGGGGGATTCCTGTCGTCACGCATTGATTTCTATTTCTTCCATCTGAAATCCTATCCCTTTGCTCTATTTAGGGATTTTTTTTCTTTTTTACACCAAAGCACTCTCTCTGCATGCCGGCTTCAGTGAAACAAACACTCACACTATCAATCGCTCTACATTTAGATCTGGGATCCAAACACCGATCGCTTTGAGGTACCAGTTGAACTGACAACCCCACCTGCCCCCGAGCCTGATGAGAACAAGAGGCTGTACAAAGTCACTGTTACAGACAAGCCATTTGGTATCCAGGTCATAAGAAAAAGCACAGGAACCAAGATGTGAGTCATGCATTTCTTGTCACCTTCTGGAGTTTCACATGTATTATTGTTTTTTGGGGCATTATTCAAGGGAAGATGTGTTATAACTTAGAACTTTGAATTATCATAACCTATAACAATAATATAACCATAATAAATACATGGGTCACATTTGTCACTTGCAGTTCACAAACACATATAGCTGTAGACATACATTTACAAATGAGTAATGAATTCCGAGTAAGCAAGCTTAATTTACATTTATTCCAACACACTTAAGGTCAAGGTTGGTTTACTCATACTCATAGGTAGAGTTTATATTTTCTATATTTTTTCTTGCTTTTTAATATTATCAGTCGAATGGTTAGATATCAGTTTTCCAATTTCTTGTTATCTTTCTATTGTGCTGCCACATTGTACAATTGTGTCTCTCATTGAGGGGGCAAAATTATTGATTTTCTTAAGACCTCTGAAATTTACCATCCTACTCATTAAAGTAAATAAATATACATTTCATACCATATTTTATGAAAACCTTAAAGTGGACCCTTCTGGGAAATGATTCACCAGGCAATTTTTGGTTGTATTGATGCTCTTACAAAAGATGCAACAAAGTTAGACAAGGAATATAAACTCATTTTAACAATTTTCAGGAAAGAGACTTCTCTTTTTGAACTCCACTCAGATTACAATTTTGGTGCCAATTCAAATCATGTTGTATTGTTACCCAATCAGATATGCCCAGGAAAGATCCCCTATGCATCAGTGCCTAAAGACAATTTTGTCTTGTTCAGCAGTCATAGTTTTATTGCATGAAGAGTCTTTGGTCTATTCAAAGCACATCTCAAAGCAAGGATGACATTATTTTGCATTTAAGCCTCCCAGGTTTTTTTAAGGTGTCAGCTGAAGTTTCACTAATTAAAATTTATGAACTATGTTGAAGGGATGCCTAGAGTTCCTATGGGTCATTATGCTTATTTGCGTCAAACATATTGTGAATAAGTCCCTTTGACAATAATTCCCTCTTGTTTTTTTTAATCCTCTGTCATTTCACTCAGTTGGGACTCCTCCATGCCCGGTTTTACCTTTTCAGACATGTTCATCCAAGTGTCGACTAAACTGTCATCCGAGTTTGTCTACGGCTTTGGGGAGACTGAGCATCCCACGTATAAACACAATCTAAACTACCATACCTGGGGTATGTTTGCAAAGGACCAGCCTCCTGGTGTAAGTACACGCATGCTCAGATGACATACATTTGAGGATGCACACAAACAATATGTGCTCTTGCTGTATATAGATATTTAGTTGTTTCTCACTCCTGCTTTGTATGCATAGTTTACTTGATATGTCATCTCCCTGTAGCAATGAATGAGGTAATAATTTCCATTTTTCAAACCTTGACACCCATCAAAGTATAATTCATGACCACAACAGTTTCTCCTCTTTTCTTTTGGCCAATTTATGCTTGTTAATGCATATTTAAGGCACCCCGTACAAAATGTTTTTAACATCTCACTCTGCCGAGACTGCAGAGGTGACTTGTAAATAACCTTCCTACACAGCGTGTAACCTTGTCTTACTGCCACTGATGTCACTCTGATGTGGGTCTGTTGACACTTTCGGCCGTTATGAAGTCCCATCAAGTTTTCTCCAATGGTGTCAAGGCCAGACAGGAAGAGGTTTACACCTGTATCAACATTATCATGTATAATTGTAGAGTTGTCAAGACAGCTCCACAGGGTTCAGACAAATGTTATGGAGCCCTTCAGAGAGCAGGGGAATTGAAAATGGAGAGGGGGAAAAGAAGGGGGAAAAGCACTACAAAATTAACTCAAAAAAAAGAAACAAATCACAGAGACAGGTTGACATGAACCTCTGTATTTAGTCTTTAAAAAAATATTTCATGTTACATAATTAAAGCTGAGATCACAAACACCTAAAAATAGGAGCTGAGGAACAGCATGCTCGTTGCTTACATACACAAAAAGGCTAAGGCCAAATACTATGAAGCCTTTTACTAAGTTTTGATAAAGAAATGAGTACAGCAAATTTTTTAATGCAGATGGAAATGATTGCCATCTGCATTAAGTGACACTGGCATTGTGACATTTTCAAGAAATGCCACAATTCAAGTGTCTGTTTCTACATTGTTGTTTCTGGCAAAAAGTAGCAAAAGATCAACAGATATGGATCAGAAGAACACTGAATTCAACGTATCTGTAGTGAACAAGCCGTGACCTTTTATTTCTTGAGTAAGGACTCCTGCAATATGCAGCCAAACTACAGGAACGCATTCACTTAGTGAGAGAAGCACACATTTAAACAGAAATGACAGACAGAGGAAGACATAGTCCTCAGAGCCTAAGGATTACAGTTTAACAACTTCTTATGTAGCAGAAGTGCAGGAGGCTGATAGAGTGTGACGTGCCCATGAGTTTTCATTGCTAGATGGTGACATCTGAAAGTGGCAGATTTCCTGTCCCTTGCCACCTTTCTATCTGTTCCTCTTCGCCCAGTCTGTCTAGTTCCATCCTCCAAACGCTGAAGAGTAGGACCCTTCTCAGCACTTACAAGGGGAAACACTCATCAATTTCACACTCATTCCCACAAGGAAGTAGATTGTTCCGCATGCATAGCTATCCAGAAACCACAGATAACCATTGCGTTTGCCTTTCCACAACAACAAAACTGATTGAAAAAGGCAGGGTTATTATTGACAACAGATTTCATGTGAACCCATGCTTTTGCCAACATCCACTTACATTGCACTCTCCTTTCTTGTCCCTTTGTTACAGTACAAGATGAATTGCTATGGAGTTCACCCCTTCTACATGGGCCTTGAGACCACTGCTCATGCTCATGGTGTGCTCTTGCTAAATAGCAATGCCATGGGTAAGACGAAGGCATAGACATTCAGACACTACTTACTTGTGCAATCATCCTCATAACATACATAATTACACATCCAGAGAACATGTAGAATAGAATTTGAATGAAGGATAAAGAATGGTTTGAGCAGATGCCTTTGAACAGGCTCACTTATGAGCCCGAGTTACTGTTCCACATTTTGTATATTAGAAAATAAAGCCAAATTGCATGCTTTTAGATGTTGCAAAATCAACATGCATCACACACATCATTACATCTCTTACCTTTAAAGACAAAGTGATGGGCTCCTCAGGATATTTCATCACTGGATAAATAATTCTCTTTGTCGTGAGTGATGTGGTATAAACTCACGTCACGATCTCTTTCATATAAGTATTCCAACCATTTTTCTTAAGTAAGTAAATCAGAGTATACCACTTTGTAATACCTTCATTCTGTTTTACTAATTCATTGTTCCAACAGTCTGAATTGTCTTGCTGCAGCTTGTCTGCTCAATAATTATCCAATTGTATAGTGCGTGTGCACGCACGCACGCACGTGCGCGCACACACACACACACACACACACACACACACACACACACACACACACACACACACACACACACACACACACACACACACACAAAATAAATGTCGTATTTGTTTCACATCCAGATGTGACTTTCCAACCCACTCCTGCTTTAACCTACCGAACTTTGGGAGGTATCCTGGATTTCTACCTGGTTCTGGGACCTACCCCTGAGATGGTGGTGCAAGAGTACACTGCAGTAAGTCTTCTTGTACTTCGAGGTTGTTTGTGTGCGAGTCCGTGCCTGCTTATGTGCGTGTGTGCCTTGCGTCTGGCCCTGGGCCGCTGTTGATGGACTACAGCAGCTGGGAGCTCCTCGCTTCATTGCTCTCTCTCATTTAGCCAATCTAAACACACATACACACCCCCAAACAATCAAACAAACACTTTATGGACGCTGTCCTATTTTCCTGCAAAACAACTTTTTTTCCTGTGTTGAATTGCAATGACTTCTGTGTTTGTTTTCTTCTTAACAGCTCATTGGGCGACCCGTTCTACCTGCCTATTGGTCTCTCGGGTTCCAGCTCTGCCGCTATGGTTATGCCAATGATGCAGAAATCAAACATCTTTACAATGACATGATAGCAGCTGGCATACCCTATGTAAGTTATTTGGTGAATACTCTTGTTTTGTTCGATTACGATGTAACCCTGAATTAGGAGTTATTCAAATTCTTGTCCGATGAAAACAAGAATGGTAATGTAAAATTAAAACAAAGTTTGGATGGAATTGAGGTCAGGTAACTTGAAGAACATCCAACTGTGTCACCACTCCTGCAGCTTTCATTGTCGCTCTGTCTGGTAGAAGTTCAAGGTACCGCTTTGGTCATTATATCACATATTGAAGCATACCATTTCACTTAAGAAAATAATGTAATTATTGCCATCTAGGGTGTTTTAGATCAGTCCATTGCTTCAGATAGGCTAAAACACAAACTTTTCCCCACTGTGCTACATTCTCTATAATGGACAATTGTTGCTTTGACAGTTTGCTGTCTTCCATAGACTGTTTGACACTAAAATAACGATCAAATTTAATTAATTGCTGAATATTAATTTTCTGTTAAACGCTGGTTAATATTGGGCCACTCTCAGCATACGGACCCTCAGTGAACAAAGCTTGATATATTGATCTTTTGATGGTGTGGTCATTTTTGGATTGCCTAACTTTATAGCCTTTTATTCAACTAATTGAAAAAAGGTTTCAAGGGCTGTGGGCTGCCCCATTTCAAAGCAATCATTTTTGTCACAATTTGATGCCCACTTCAGTCTCATACAACAGCTGCCTCAGTCAAAAGATACCAGCAAAGTAAAGCTAAAATATTGTACAAAGAAACCTAAATGGATCAATACCCCATATAGCTTGTGTTCCAAATGCTTACACCATACTAAGTTAGCGCAGCAGATTCTGGGAATTCAGATTTCTGAAAAAGAAAAAAGAAAAAAAATCCCCCCCCCCAAATTTTACATATAAAAGTCGCAATTCTTATAGATTTAGGTATGTTTGTTCCTGCTGTCTGCCAAGACACCGATTTTATTCAGTCAGAGATTTAGCATAAAGAATCCATTTATTGCTCTCCTCTAAACAAACGCGAACTGAAAGATCCTTCCATTCCATGTAGGTTATACGGTACAGTAAGATGCACTCAGTCAGATAGACAGAGCCAAATTCAACATAGTATCTACCCATAATTTACAATATAATTACTATGTGCACAATGACGCTGTAAAATTGAATTAGATATAATTTGTTGGTATGGTGGAAGCGAAACTGATACATTGACTTCTTAGATTACAACGGATACATCCAGTATAACCCAATCAAACATGACCTCTGATTCCATTCGACATTCAATCCACTTTAGGTTTCACAGTCTTCAGACGTTTGAACGTGATTTTCTTTGCTCTCGCAGTACAATACAAGCTCCAGATTGTGGCTGAATAATGTCGATGAGAATCAAAACAAGACAGACAATGAAATATTATTTTGTAATACATATATATATATATAAATGCTCTCAAAATTATGCAGAAAAAAAAGATAGGAGTTTTTTCTTTATAACCCATCTCATGTGTTTCATTATTATTAAACATTGACAGTTTTTACCAGTTCTATAACATTTTGAAATGTAATGTGGCAAACTTAGAAGAAAATGTGTCATGAGGTAATTTGAGCATTAATTGACATGTTGCAGGACGTGCAGTATGCAGACATTGACTACATGGAGCGTCAACTGAACTTTGTCCTCAGCCCTAACTTTAAAGGACTGCCTGCCCTCGTTGACAGTATGAGAGAAGAAGGCATGAGGTTCATCTTTATCCTGGTAGGAACATTACCTTGTACATGCTTGAAGATAGTCCCATTGTTTCTTATAAATGGTTTAACACAAGCCACTCTCTACTCATGAATGCATACATTTTGTGGTCACTAACTCCAGGATCCAGCCATTTCAGGAAACGAGACCAGTTACTACCCTGCTTTTGAGAGAGGCAAAGAACAAGACGTCTTCATCAAATGGCCCAAAAGCATCAGTGATGATATTGTGTGGGGAAAGGTAGGAGAAAAAGGATTCTCATACAGTCACATAATATTTTGATAATAAAATTATAGAAATTGCAAGAAAAACTAGAGTATTTTGAAGGTGTAATAATTACTGTTCTTAATCTTCAGGTTTGGCCTGATTACCCTCATGTCGTTGTAAATGACTCTCTTGACTGGGATACCCAAGTGGAGGTAAAATATCTTCCAAATTGGTCTCATTGAGAAAAGCGACAATTAACACTTCACCCAAACAATAGTGAACGCTTGCAATTTCATAATTTCATCTGAGTGTCCCACTTACAGCTCTACAGGGCCTACACCGCATTTCCTGACTTTTTCCGCACAAGTACGGCAGCTTGGTGGCATCAAGAAATCCTGGATTTCTATGAAAATACAACAAAGTTTGATGGCATTTGGATTGTGCGTATCCTTGATGAAGGCCTTGTAATACTCAGAAATAGAATCTCCTCTGTCAATACTGACATTTTATGTTCTTTTAAAGGACATGAATGAGCCTGCTAGTTTTGTCCATGGCACAGTTGGGGGTAAATGTCTTGGAAATGAACTCCTTGAGTTCCCTCCATACATGCCACGTAAGAGACCTCTTCTGTTATTATACTGTTTTCAGCCATACTATAAATACACAGAGTAAGTCCTTCCAACATAATATAAATGCAATGTTTATTTGTGGTCTCTGAAGCTTTGGAGTCCAAACACATGGGGTTAAAGCACAAGACTCTGTGCATGAACAGCGAGCAAATACTCAGTAATGGAAAAAAGGTCCTGCACTATGATGTCCACAACCTCTATGGGTGGTCCCATTCCAAGCCCACCTATGAGTAAGTATTAATGTATTTACTGTAGATATGTGAAAACGTGTGTTTATTTGTGGCTTTGGATGTCTGCATGACAATATAGTGTACTTTTGAAAGTGTCAGTAGTTTTCATTTACGTCCATAATCTCTTATTTTTGCACAGTGCCCTCTTGAACGTGACGGGTAAAAGAGGCATAGTGGTGACCAGGTCCACTTACCCCTCCAGTGGAAAATGGGTCGGACATTGGCTTGGAGACAACTCTGCCAGCTGGGACCAGCTATATAAATCTATTATAGGTACATAGAGGCGTGTGTTTGAATTGTGCTCTTTTAATTCATAATTGTTGTCGCCATTTCATAATAATCTGACTGTTTGAATGTCTTATATGTTTAGAGAAAATGGTATGATCTTGTCTACAAAAGCAACAGAGACAAGAAAAATCGGATAAACCTGATAGGATAGTTTTTATTGTAACTGGTCCACATTTTCGTCGTGCCCTAGTAGCTTTGGAAAGATCGACTGATCACGTGCAGAGTAGACATCCCACTCATTCAATATGTTCACCGCAGGTAGTAAACTACAGTAAACACAAATGACAAGTCACAGCAAGGGTATATATGGAAATACATTAAAATGAAAAATATATAGTGATACACAGAGGAGAAAGAAAAGGAGATATAGACAACTGAGAAGGAGAAAGTTGAGAAAAATGGGTAACAGATTGCAGTCTAATAAGTACAAATCGGGACTACCTCATATTTATTCATACTTGAACTAATGTCTCATATGTTTGAAAACTGTTATGTTCAACAAAGGTACAGATGTGACACTATTATGAGAGCAAGCGTGTACATTGCCTTTCAAATTTAAAGTTAAGTCACAGAAAGTAAGTGGTCTCAGACCCTAATGTAACCAGTGCACCTGGATCCTGAGCCACCTATTCACTGCATGGCATGGTGTGCTCATTAAGATAAACCTGCAGGTCTTCTTTACTTTATTGATAAGCTGATTGAAAACTTCAGCAACCGCTTCAACATCTTCAGCTTTGGACTGCTGTATTAACAAAATAGATTTTTCTCTTGAAACCCAGCGGGATATAAAAGGATTATATGTTTTATAGTATCCCATTGGTATTTGTTTTGGTTTTTTTTCCAGGTATGATGGAGTTCAGTCTGTTTGGCATCCCTTACGTAAGTATCATCTTCCCATCTTAACTTTGACAAGATGCAGTGGTATCGATATGACCTTCTCCTTTCTAAACAGATTATAGCTGCTTGAGTGATGTTATTTTATTTGCTTCACCCTCTGATCAAAGGACAGTGTGAGATATGATATGAAGCATGTCGTTACAAGAATCAGTCCAACCAAGCTGCTTTGTGCTGTTCTGTCATAGCCGATACAAATCTGTCAGTGATTGAGCAGTTCCAAGTCAAAATTACATTTATATTGTTGTCCAAAGTTTTTCTGTCTTTACTGGCCTGCAACGGTTTGTCTTGGCATTCATCTGAGTCCTCTCCTTCCTATGTATTGTCATGTGGTCTCTTCTCATTGTTTCTAATAACAATCACAATCTGACACCATATTAATTAATTAACATGATGCTACATACTCAAGTGACCCTTTCTCCTGTGGTTGAAAGGTGTCTTTCTTAATCACATTCCATGATCACCATGCACATCCCTTTCTTTTGACAATGTACACTCAAAATCTTGGGCTGCCGCTCTCTTTCAGACCGGAGCAGACATATGTGGGTTCTTCAATGCAGCAGAGCGTGAGATGTGTCTTCGCTGGATGCAGCTGGGTGCCTTCTATCCATACGCCCGCAACCACAATGGCAAGGGGAGCCCGGTAAGTAAACTGAGAAACTGTACCGGGTTTTGTACTTGCAAATGAGCATCCCATTTCTTATTTGTGTTTGTTTATTGGGGGGACCCATAAGCTTACCTCAGCGACTTTTGTTTTTCACTTATGCCATCTTGACTTGAATTGAAAATCACTATTGAACAGATGTCTTCATTTATGCACAAACGGACGTAAAATTTTGTGGCCGTTTGACAACATGGGTGAATGCTGCTTTTTATTCTTTTAGCTTCAGTGACTCCTTTTTTTCCTGCAGAATTTCCAGCTTGCAGTACAGCTGTGTGAGAAGATAATGCAACATTGAAAGCCCTCTGAACATTTCCACTTTTTGTTCCTAGAAGAATACCACAAAAAACTACCAAGACTTCAGGCTACACACTTAAGATGCTTCAGAAAATGTCATATCAGAAAAAAACAAAAACATTTACTACTCATCAAAAACTTTCATGTTTAAACATGTCATTTTTTTAAAGATGCAAAGGCCCATGTACACAACACTGTTTCAAGTAAAAATGTATGGTTTTTGAATTTTTGTTTGAGAAAAGTTTGCATTTACACAGTCACATTTTGAAAACACGTTTTCATGTAGAGCCACAGGTAGGTGCGGGTTTTTGGTTTTGTAATGAAACCACACACACATGCGCGCAGAGATCACTATGCTATAACTATGAATAATGGCGAGTACATGGACATTCGTATGGGTAGACAACAAAGTTTGATCGTTATTACGGTGTAATAAGAAGTAGTAGGTACTTTAGTCCCTTCTATAGTCCCTTCTTTATTGAATCTGTTTGCTCATGCTCACCCTTCTTTCTATTCATCTCTCTATTAATCTGCGTCTGACATACGTACACACCCTCACAAACACACAAAAAGATAGACCTGTTCAATGGTGTGGTGTCGGTGGCATTCATTCTCGCAGTGACCTTTAAGAGCGTTGGAACACATCTGAGAAATCCAATAACGCCCGTCCGGAGATCGATCCCACCAGGCGAAATTTCTTTGCACTGGAGTCTGCAAAATTAGACAGGACACAGTGGTGTGTGTGTGTGTGTGTGTGTGTGTGTGTGTGTGTGTGTGTGTGTGTGTGTGTGTGTGTGTGTGTGTGTCACTGCCTGTGCTTTTTACCGACATGGAGTGGGGTTATAATTGAATTTTCAAGGTGATTTGGGCACCACTGTGCAGTACCTAACCTCCACTCCACACATAGGTACACCCTGTGATTCTGATCATTTAATAATGGCTTGCAAATCGGTGTTTAAACGTGTCAGGGGGGGGAAAAAAGCGCACACACACATACGCACTGCGGGAGAGAGAAATGCAAAATGGCAGTTTAAGAGGAGTTGGTAAAGTCCGGAAACCAAAGGAGACAGAAAGTATTGCGTGTACAGTGCAGGTGTTTCTACCATGCAAGAAATAAAGAACAAAGTTGTTGAAGAGAACAATATTGACAAGTAAACACAGATAAAGGAGATAAGAAGGGCAGGATAAGTTCATAGACTTCAGACAGAAAAAGACACAATAAAAATGACGGAGGAACTCATCAAAGAAATAAAACAAGATGGGAATTTTAGTGCCATTAAATAGCGGTAACACAAGGTTGTAGGAAGTATGTGAGAGGTGGGGCAAAAGTGAATAAACAGTTTACCGACTTTGAAACGTATGTATTCCAGTCAAAATGGTGAAGAGACGGTGTTCAGTGAGAGGACAAAGTACACAGACTGGTATTGGGAGACGTAGGGAAAAAAAAAACAAAACAAGGTCAGATGCATTGTTTTTACAGTAAAAACTATATTTTTTGTCTCCAGTCAGCCATATAAAATACTCCATCCTTAGACAGTTGGGGACTGTAACCTCCAGTCTGCCTAACAAGGCATTTGACAACAAAGGATTACCACCACCACCATGCGACTGGAGGATACACAAGGTCACAGGCGTTGGCGAGAGAAAGAGAGGAGAGTTTTCGCAGAGTCATTCCGAAGGCTCTGTCACGCTTAGTGTCTCTTTGCCCACAGACAACTTTCACTGTTGACCCCAAGATAATTTCTCTACAGTGGCAATACACTGCGATGTCCATAGTCATATCAGAACAAAATTAATTAAAGTTAGATATATTTTTCCAGTGGGCCTTGTTCCACCAATGCATTCATATTGGAGTCATGTACTCTATATTGTAATTCACCCAAAGGGACATATCATTGTTCATCTAAATATATTTTCTTTCTGATGCAAGGTCTGCAATGCAAAACAGAAATGCAAAGGGTTATTAGATGGGGTGAGGGAGTAGATTTCAGACAGATAAATGAAGACAAGGAGAGGAGGGGAAAAATGAGAGGGACCGATGCACCCAGATAACCTTTTTTTTCCATTCAAGTTGTGTGTGTAAGTATAAGCACTCACACACACACACACATACATCTATCTGCACACCAGTATCACAAGCCCTTTTGCCACAGTAATTGTAGCCATAAATTAGATGAATTCCAGAGATGGATTCTCTGTCTGCTCCTCACTCTTCTCCCATCTCTTTATCAATCCCTCCTCTCGTTCTTTTTTTTTTTTCTTCTTTCACACAGATAAGAAAAGTCTACCTTAAGGGCTCAACAGTGGTATAACTCTCAGGTCAGGATTTGTGGAGCTGAATGTTACAAAGGGAATACAGGGAAACCGATTTCAGATTATAAAATGTCTTACTTCAACAACATAGGAATTGCTATGCGATAGTAATAATCTAATATCACAATGTCATAAAATGGATACGTAACCATTACCAAGTTGTATGCAGTATTTTCCACCACAGGTTTGAAAACACCAGGTAGAAAATGAACATCAAAATACATCCCTTTCCTTTGAAACCAAATAGCTTGCATGAATACATTTTATTTGGGAATCCAAAATATGAAGCTTGCATGCAACAATACCGCAGTACTGACATGGTTTTCCTCAGTTGTCCACCCATATTTCACGATATATCAAATCCATTGCCAAACAAACTTCTACAAGTTAAGAAAAAACAAGCGTTTCCAGTGCAGTGTGATATAAAATGTATGCTAATCATGAATATGCTCACATATGTTCATCTTTGGTATTATCTTATTCATCTGTATTTGACATTACCCTAATACAATTTCAAAATTGAATGGGGTGATGGGAAGGAGGTGACTGACGTTGGGAGATGACAGCTAGATCATATAAACAAAATGTACAATAAACAAATGGATGAATATGCATTAAATGCACAAGAATAATAATCGAGTGAAGTAGAAATCACAGCCCAGATGGACAGGAATACGATGAGAAAAAAAGAAAAATAAACATAAGAATCATCCAATTTAGACCATTAAAGTGGGACCTGAATTCACCTTTAGATAAAACAAAAAAATTATCCTAAATGAAAAAATACAAGTTCAATCCTATCAATATGAATGTTTGACAGCAAAGCTCAGTATACTCAACTGCTGTTTTAATCTCTGCTTCGCAACAGTCAGTCTGTTGTTTTTTTATTTTCCCTAATTCATCAAACCTGTGTGTGAACTACAATCTCAAAAGGCTAATTCAACACTGTACCCTGCTTCTAGTTCCATTTATCGAGTGAGGTAGTTTGTATTCAGGAATAGTTATGAACCTGTATATAAGTGTCCAAATATGGATAGATGGAAATCATACAGTTGAAATACAAATATACACAACTAGCTGCATTAAAAAATACAACTGGTGATTAGTGATCCAATACACACACACACACACACACATACACACACACGGTACAATAATCACCTTCCAGTGACCGTCTCTGAATATATGGCATGAGAGTGCACAGAAAGGGCAAGGCAGGTGGACTTTGCCAGTTTGAAGATAATTATAATCTTGTAAATTTCCTTTGTAAATTTGATGATAATCGAATAAATTCCTTGGGTCCTAGGATAATGGAAATGCTCTTTATTCAATCATGTGCGTTTAGGCCAAAACTGTACAACCACTGAGGCACAGTTAATAATCGCTTTTAAACATGACCTAGCTAAACCTCAGCAGGATGTCATTCTAGTGATCTCTGTGATTTCTTGTTTTAACGTCCAAATGATGAGGCACTCACTCACACTTACACTGACCATATATCCTGTCTTCTTTATGTGGCATTGTCTTGTAAAGAGCTGCTGTTGCTAATTAAAATGAGGTAAATATTATTACAGAGCTAAGGATAATAGTTTGGTGGTCGTTTATTAGTGAAAGGCCATTTGATTTGATCAATGTGGCAAACAGTGATCTGTGATTTTTGTCTTGTCAGTATGAATATAGATAGACACTGAGTGTAGTAGTGAAAGCGGAGGTCAAGTTAACCAATTATTTTCTGTAACAAATGTTGTGATATGATAAAAACAGCCAAAGTGTCAGCAAAAAACCGTATGGTTCCCTTTGCCTGACGGAATATTAGATTTTCTGCAACGCTGCTATGTCTTTGGGTCAGAGTTCACTTCTTTGTGAAAAACTTTGAGACCTGAGATCCAGACACGAGGTCAGACCACCTTCAGTGGGCTGAAGAGAGCACATGAACCCTTCCAGCCACTGTTAAATGGCATTCTTGTGCATTTGTCAAATAAAACAAAGTTAGCTCTTGACTCGAGAGTCTTCTTTTGGGACAATAAAGTAAAACTATGAGGCAACAGCAAAGTAATTAGCCAAACAATACAATGTTAGATTTGAATATTAGTGAATCCATTCTCATATTGTAACTAATCCAATGTTGTTTCTTTGGTTCTGTTTTGTGAAAATAGCAGATCTGGTGAAACCGTTGTTTCTGCTAAAGGGATTGAGCCAAATTCTTTTTGAAATATATCAATTGAATTCCTTTGGGAACCTTTTTCAATATAAAAGCAGACTAAACTGAAAGTGAATCAATTAGACCTTTTAATAAACACAATCAAGAAGTAATCTACTTTGTTTTTGACTTAATACATTAAATAAAACATGCATGTACACAACTATGGATTATAGAAATATGAAATAACTAATTCAATACTGCCAAATAGTAAATTATGTAAAAGCAAGTCTATCATACCTAATGATATTCATTTTGGAGTAACTGTGGCTTATCTTGTACTCTCCATATTGGTTATTTGAGTTCCATCACAACAAATGTGTCTGTGATAAAACATAACATTTGCTCTTTTTTTTTGTTTGTTTTTTTTCTGGCAGAGACAAGATCCTGTTGCTTGGGATGCTGAATTCGCCGCCATTTCCCGCGATGTCTTGAACATCCGTTACACCCTCCTGCCTTACATGTACACACTGATGTTTGAGGCTCATACTAAAGGAAGCACAGTGATCCGGCCAGTCCTGCATGAGTAAGCACAACACAACAAGTACACACTGTAGCAACAACAACACATATAGTCACACAATGCATCCATGCATTTTTTAGTGGTCTCATTTTGGCATTTTGATCACAGTAAAGGTACCTTGATTTCATCAAAACACATTTGATCATTTCTGAATGGAAACGTTATTTGGGTAAACTTTGATATATTTTTTACAACCGAGCTCTGTTTAAATCGCCAAATAATTTTCCAACGAGTTAAAATATGTTTCTTTATTAGCTACAGGTGGTAAATTCATCCAATATAATTTTTTTTTTTTTTAAATCAGTTTTATTCATATTTGCATACCTCTTGCAGCAAGGTGAAGTAGGCTAAATAGGGATATTTGCTCATATGAACAACTTGACAGGGCAAGAAAATGAGAAGAGTCTTCCCTGACACAACAGCTGCCGTTACAAAGCTCCTGAGCGAGGTACTTTAATTCCACTGAGATGGAGTAGAAGACAACTGTATATGGCTGTGGCTGCAGCTCCCAGATGTGAATATGTGAAATTATATGGAAACATTTTTTCTTCTTTTTTTTTCATTTTAAGAGACTCTTATGAAGTCACAGATGGTGTTTAAGGAGCTGGCAGGGTGAGCCTGGCGAGGTTATTTGGCTTGCACCTTCAAACCACTGACTTCTGAATGAGCCTTTGAACAGTCATCTGGGCTTGGGACGCATGAGCGAGTGTTGGTAACATTTCTCTTTTTTTTTTCTTCAGTCAGGCTTAATGACGTCTTTGCATGTATGTCACAGGTTCATGGATGACAGGGCTACATGGGATATACACAAACAGTTCCTCTGGGGACCTGCTCTACTTATCAGCCCTGCCTTGGACAAGGTATGTGAATTTATACAAAGCACACCTGCATTACTTTTTTTTTCATCCACTAAAAATGTGCATAACCTTTATGAATGTTTCTATGTTTATTTTGTTAAATTCATTGTTTTCTTTTTTTTAATTATCGATTACCTCACCAATAGGGAGTCACAAGTGTGGATGCATATGTTCCTGATGCACGCTGGTACGACTACTATACGGTGAGTCGAGGTCCACAGCACTTTTCACAATTAATCCCTCCATCTATCCACCTTTAAAACCATTTCATCCTGTCCATAATCATAGGAGCTGTTAACAATAAAATATGGAAATTCATTGTATTTAGCCAAACATTTTTTCATTTTGGATTAATCGTTGTATTTCAATAATTGTACACTTTGAAAATGCATGTTGTAATTTATTTGACCCATATTACAAGTCAAAGTGAGTCTAAATACTTGGATACATTGTGCAACAATACAATAGTCAATACCGAGGAATAATTAGCCTTTTCTTGTGGAAAAAGCAAGATCTATGCCCAAAGTGGGAAAAAAATCAGTATCATTGACTTACTTTAATGTGTAGCAAAATAAATATACAAACTAACCAAATCAAGGGAGCCACACTCGACCACATTTGCAATAACAGCTGAATTTACAATCTCAGCAAGTGAAATGCACTATTTGACAACATCATGAAGAAGCTGAACCTGGGAGACTATGCCATAAGAAGGAAAACAAACTTGCTTGGTCTGTTTCTGGCAAAGGGACTTCCCATCTGTTCGTGTTATAAATCTGAACGGAGAGAAAAAAAAAGGTGAAAAAACAGCCCAATCCAGTGCATAAGAACTTGAGGGAAGAGTGGTTATCTCCATTTAAGTTCAACTCACATGATATGCAAGCTGTTCCAGCAAGAGCCACGAACAAAGAAGAAAATACTCGAAGAAATCAGTTTGGAAATGATTCCCTTGATTTGTGAAAAATTACTGAAACATTTAAAATGTAGCCATTAGAAATGGCACCCCTTCTGCAGTGCGCCCCATGCAAAAACTGCTTATTCTGACAAAAATGCTGCTTCTTTCGTCAGGCGAAAGATGTTGGAGTGCGTGGCCAAATGCTTACAATGTCAACACCTTTGGAGCATATTAACCTCCACATCAGAGGAGGATACATCCTACCCTGGCAGAAACCAGAAAACAACACATTTTACAGGTGCGTGCATGCATGTCTTGGATGACACATCATAACAACACTTAAGCGTAAGACCATGCACTCAGAGTAAAGTGTGTCTTTTATGTACTTGAGTACCTATGTTATGAAGTAGTGAATGTTTAAATGGCTTCTTTTTTCCCAGACAATGGAAAAAAAACCAACAACCTTTAAACGGACATGTATGACCATCACGGTTATGTTGATGTATTTGTTCTTAGCAACAGGTACAAATAGGCTGTGTCCTTCAGCAATCTGCTATAACGCTCTTATCTATTTTCTTTTCAGTCGGAGGAATCCTTTAGGACTCATAGTTGCTCTGAGTGAAACTGGAGCTGCTCAAGGATCGGTATTCTGGGATGATGGAGAAGGAATAGGTAATTGACGGAGGGAGCTTCTTAATTGTTTTATATGCTGTAGTTATGTTTATTTCTTTATTCTTTCAAGAGTTATCAAAGGCAGTTTCATTCAACACTAACATTAAGTTACGACAATTTATCCATACATCCACAAATATTAGGGCACAACAACCAAATACAAGCGCTGCTTTTTTTTCCCTCTTTCGTTTAGTTATTCTTTTTGCTGATCTTTTGTCATTTTGTTAAGTTGAAAAATTCAGAGCAAACAGTATTTCATAGTAGAAGTTTATATCTGTGGCTATCTCATGTGATTTTTTTTAAACTTTCAACTGTGGTGGGATAAATTACCATCACAATTCTATTTTCATCTTGGTCGACTTGGGAATTCTATTGGTGAGAGTCACCAGTAATAGCACTATTGTACTTGGTATTCTTAATGCTTATACCATATACCATAGTATATGGTATAAGCATTAAGCATAAGTATATACCATACTTCTCTGCATGCATGAGTGTGTGGTTTCATTACAAAAACAAAGAACAGCAACCACTAATGGTCTGGCATGAAAACGACTATTTTCACAGCTTCTACCATTTCTGTGTACATGCAAATTATTTTTTTTTAATGTTAACATGTAAACACAAACACTTTATAAACCAGAAATGCAGAAATTATGCATCTCCAGTGGACATGTTCTTCTGGAATCACTAAAATTATGAAATTAAATTTAAAAAAAGTGTGATTAAACACTTTTCAATTTACAGTCTGAGAAAACCCATAGTTCTACTTATTAAACAGGGTTTCTTCAGATTCTTTCGGAAAGACAGCTCGTTCTTACAGCACGCACGCACGCACGCACGCACGCACGCACGCACGCACGCACGCACGCACGCACACACACACACACGCACACACACACACACACACACACACACACACACACACACACACACACACACACACAAGCAGGATCAGCCCCTCCGAAGTGCCTCTGTGAGGAGATACACTCTGTGAAAGGCATGTTTGTTTGGGACAAAGGAGAAAGAGGGAGCGAGGGAGGGAGAGAGAGAAAGAGAGAGAACGATGAGAAATGCAGAGGAGAGGAGTGACAGAAACTATTACAGTAATTCCCCGTGTCGCTGCCTGGAGATATGCTCTCCATCACTCTTCTTTTATCTGGTCCCTCGCTCCTCTCTTCTGTGTCTCCCTGTCTGGCTGCCGTGTAGTCTTCCGATGTCTTTCTACTTTTGCTTTGCTTCTCCAGCACCGTTCTCGCGCACCTGTGTTATCGGCTTCCCTGCTCTCAGCTGTTTTCTCACTCTGCATGTTTTTGCTTCACTACAGAGGGATGACTATTCACTCTGTTGTCAGTCAGACTGATACATCACTCATTCATTCGCTACCCCTCATTCGGTTCACCATGTCCAGCCTCACTCTTTCATGCAGTACATCTATTTGTCAACATTTCATTCAGATAAAAGCAGAGCTTGTTGTTTTATTTTATTAAATTTTTTTAATTGCAAATCACTTTGTGTAGGGGTCCTTCAATGAGCTCGGGCTTGGTTTAACGACTGACTCACTGATTAACCCAGTTAGATGATTATGTACTTGTCCATTTAGTCGGCTGAATAGAAACACAATGGTTGGTAATAACGTTCATTTTGTTCAATTTATTCATTTACCACATTTCTGTATCCATGCCATTCATTGAAGCAGTAAGACATTGATTTTCTCCCTCCACATCGCTGCTTTGTATGTAATCCACCCCTATTTTCTCTACTAAGACACCGTGGGAAAACAGGAGTATCTTCTGACCATCTTCAAAGCAGAATCGGTGAGTTCAAGGGCCAGCAACGTACGCGTCCTCCTGATTCCTTTATCGTTGTTGCAAACAAATTTGAACATGTTTCAAATGTTTGAAACCATTACTGAGGAATCGCTTTCTAATTCTCTCATGGTTGTTTGACTGTAAGTTTATGCAACTTTTGCTAGGGCACAGTTTTTATTTTGTTATATAAATATGAATTGGTGACCTTGTGACAGTATGGTTTGGGTTCAAATCTTCCTGCCTATGGTTTCCCCACTGTGCAAGTGACTGGTACCCAAGACTGATAGTATAGGTCACATCCAGGAAAAAAAGAAGTCCACCAAAGAGATCAATAAAAATCATCTAAATTAAAAACCTTAAGCAAAATTATATATCAACACAAGACATGCAGTTAAACAAGCATTTTCTAAAACAGTAAAAGTATTACTTAAACATTGGTTAACATTTTTCAGGTTGAACGATACAAGGATCAAAACAAACAGGTTTCTACAAGAAGAAATCCAATTTCAAACATTCAAAGAGTGTAAGTTAAAGGCAGTAAGGTGTTTGCCTCAAGTTTTTGACAGGAGGCCTCCATCTTTAGCTATATCTTTAAGACTTTGATGATACTGCTCACATTCAAGGATACACTGTCCTTGTAACTTTAAGGGAACAGTTTAACTGTGCAGAACAATAACAAGAAAGTATTCTTCAATTTTACATACAATAAATAGAGTTGGGAGGCTAAAATATGCTATGGAAGTCGAAAGAGCTCAGTTTAGCACCATCAACACTAAGCCAGTCGCTCTAAGTCAGACAGTGTATTCTGAATTGCTAGACTTTATTGGGCACAACTACATGGTATTTATGGTACTCTCAAAACCAACACGCCAGCTTAAAGGTGACCAGAGTGCAGCCACTGTAGTTCTGATGCAGATTACAGTGTGTTCAAAACCCTAACCCTTTGTGATGGCATCAGATATTTGAAAATGAAAAAAAAAATAATAATAATAATAATTATATATATATATATATATATGGGTATGAAGATGCATATTGATTAGCTTTTCCAAGAGAATATTTTAGCCAATTTCCAGAGTAATTAAAACCAGAGCTTCTTCTTATTAATATCACTATGCACATGTTTAATTTTAATATTGGGTTTTATGAAACAAGAGGAATGCCATCTAGCAATACCTGCACAAAGAAAACAGGATGTTATTTTGAATTTAAAATATTTGAATGTATTGCCCACCATAAAAATCAAGACAAGAGTGTTTTAAGTTGCAGGTTCATGGAGCAACAAGCAGCAGTCAAATTACATTTGGAAATGTTGAAGACAACAAAGCACTATTGCTTTTGTATTATATCCATTTCTTCCCAGTTTATCTCAGGGGAACAATGGTTTAACCACTTAATACCGCAAACATCATTTAATCCAACTTAATTTTTTTTTCAAACCGTTCTTACTCTGTATAATTTAAAGCATACAAATGCCCAAATACTGTATTTCAGAAGATTATGACATTATAGGATTTCCATAACTTTTTAACTGAATTATCTCATGGAAAATTGTGAGTTTATACATAGAGCACAATAGCAAGAAACACAACCAGAATACTTCAAAGATCTCTTGAGTTAAAGGAACAGGCATTTCATCATAAAAGCAATAACCTGTCCGGCTTTCAGTACCAGTAACATTGTCTGAAGAGTCACCAATTTATCCTTGTGTATTCATATGGAGCTCAGACCCTTCAAAGCACATTTAGAAATAATCATGACAAAATAAAAAGTAATGAAACAACACATTTGAATTTGCACAGAGTCTGTGTTATTTGTACTGTATCCTAGCTTTATGTCTGAGTCCAGCATGAAACACATTTTTAAGTGGCCACAGCTCTATCACAGTTTATTACAGAATCCATAATCACAGGGATAAATGGGGCCATCCATTTGGGTTTTCACCATGCAAAGACCCACAGACGCACAAAAACAAGCATGCGTTTAATCACAATCACACAGGCGTACGTATATGCACAGAGCTATAGCCGGCACGTACAGCTGCCACGGCCAAACATCTGTGGCTGTCCTCTGCCTACCATCAGGCTCAATCCAAAGCAATTTCACAGCGATAAAACAGGCCCACAGTCTGACAGCCAAACGAGGGAGAGAGAGCGGGAGAGAGTAAGTGTGTGTATTTGTGTGCAAGCCCGTGGGTGTATGTGTGAACAGGCAGATGTGAGAAGATGAGGATAAGTTGGACAATGAGGCCAGTGCGGCCTGGCAGATTAGCAGATCGTATTCCATTTTGGATGCCTATCTGAACATCGAAGCGTGTGTGTGTGTGTGTGTGTGTGTGTGTGTGTGTGTGTGTGTGTGTGTGTGTGTGTGTGTGTGTGTGTGTGTGTGTGTGTGTGTGTGTGTGTGTGTGTGTGTGTATGCGCGTGCGTCTCAATGATAATTTTATCCCTTTTAGATAAGGCTATTTTACGTTTTTCATGAATTGAGAACATTTATGCCTCCCTCAATATTAAAAGATCTGTTGACACCTTAATCAATTTATTATCATGGTACTTGTGTGAATGCAATAGTCTTTTATAAATGTTCAGTATGATATGAACTGATATCTCGTTATGCATTTCATATATTTAAGGTGTCTGACTGTCTCAAACACATTGTGCTTCTAGAACTCTCTGGTCTCTACGCCTGAAGTTAACGGACTGGCGGCTAAGGATCGGCTGATCCTGGGAGAAGTGAAGGTTTGGGGTGCAGGCACTGTTCTCATCAAAGAGGCAACACTAACTCACGGAAATGGAACTGAAAAAATACTGTCTGCGAAACACAACGTCGATACTCAGGTCAGTTTTGGTCTACTTATCAATCATGTGCCATCACAACCTGAACCTATTCCATCTATGATTTGGCTTATTTAAGTACTACATGTTTCCTTTTACACTAATTTAAAAGATATAGCTAATACACAGGTCATACTTCAGTTAAAAGTGAAAATAGCTCCATACTACCTTTTTTCCCCTGTTTCTTTATGTGCTCTTAATGCTCTTTACCAGCACACATGTTGCATGATAAATGTGATTCAATTGTAGCCTGAAACTTAATTTATTTTGGAAATGGTCTTTAACCTCAAAGGCTCTTAACACAAATAAAATGACAGTTTCTTGCTAATGAGTTATTTTTGTGCACGATTGTTAAAAAAAGACAACAACAAAAAACAAACTAATTTGTGTCCGATAGTAAATTAACATAAACTATGCTGCAGTTTTAAAGCCACAGTATACAAAGAAAAATGGAATATTGGTTAGAATATTTTAATACACAGCAAATCCCTTATATAGCTGGTAAATTAGACAGTATATTTCAATCCCTTTCATTCTGAACATGTGATAAAGCGGAACTTATTTTTTAGAACATATTGATAAACTAGAATAAACACAAAACTAAGTGCATTTGTTCCATTGATTTGTATTTATTTTTTTATGTTTTTCTTCATTTGGTCTAATAATTCTTCTTGGCAATAAGCATGATAACAATGGAAAGCCTGTTTGTACCCATTTTAAATTACATTTGCAGAATGAGCAACAGAGCTGAATTTTTGGGTTCCACCTATCAACACAAAGATGAAATCCACACTCACTGCAAATGCCTTATTGCCACAGTGTGAGATCAAAATGGATTCATCACATGGAGTGATGTTTTTCAGGTGGCCTCCACAATTTTGGATGAACCCTTTCCCTCAAACCCGTTGAGCAATAGCAGGATCTGCTTAGGCAGTCTGTGTCGTACGTACCATAGTGACCAACACAAGCATGTTAGCTGACTTTGGAGAAATAGTAGTAAATGCATTTTATAAAATCTCTCTGCTGTGTTTCACTAGGGTCCTGTTTGTTAAATGAATGATTTGTCTCCAGTCATGCAATCCCATCAAACAACAATATGAAACAAGAGTCAACAGGCAAAAGAAAACGTAGCAAATTGTTCATGGGTGCAACCATATTCTCAGCTGCATTTCCCACAACTGCTTGTTCCTTATAAATTTGGCACCATTTAAAAGGGAAATAAACATGATTTCCAATTGTATCACACTTATTGCGAAAGAAGAAAAAAAAAAGAGCTACCAAAAATAATGCATTATGAGGCATGTGAGTGATCCTCAGTGTCCACTGTATCTCACGTATGATCTCAAATATCCCTCCAACAATCACTGGTTATTGTTTAACACAGCCAATTACCAGCTCTTGTATGCATATTATAATTGACTCATGATCTTTTATCATTACTTGCTCAAATATCATAAACTCTCATGAACAGCTTTTGAGTTGATTGAGCATTTTCCTTTCAAAAGCTGTCACTAAAACATAAAAAGCTGAGGTTCACAACCCACCCCCTGCTGGGCTGTACTCTGTCACCTAATAGCTGTAATCAACTCAGCATTCTCGCTGACACCGTTGTTTTGTGATGAGCGTAGAGCTGAAGCCTTGACTCAGGACACTGATTTTAAAGCAGCTCATGTAAAATGACTCCCATTTCCTACTGCTTTCTCTATCGTCTGCCTCTGCAGCTGAGCAGAATCGTGAGAAACCGTGCCTATAAAGAAAGATCCAGAGTGTACCACAATATGATAGCCTCTGTTCATTTGTTTTTTTTACAGTGTCAAAAAGCTTCTCATGTGTTGATTGTCCATTTGGGGTTTGTGCTCTTGGTTACCACTCTTATCTCACATTGAACAGACCTAATTGGGTACATGTTCGTAGCTCTTCATCACAGGCTTATTATAATAAATAATAAGTAAAGAAAAAAATGCCCACAAGGTGTGACTACATCTCTGATTGTGTGTCTTTTTGTGAGCCATGTGTTGGACTTACGACTTGTCCAGAAGGACCCTTACATTTTGCCTAATGTCAGCTAGGACCCTAAATTGAATACGGAAGATGAATTGCAGGAGGATTGTGCATGGATATATATTACATTCCTTTGCCGTGTGGCCAGGAGATTCTGGTCCACCGGCAGCATGACCAATACATCGATCACAATCAACTGGTAGACTGCTTGCCAACTCAGAGTGGTCACTGAAGAGATCTCTCTCTGCGTATTGGAGCATGTGGCGTCACATAAAAATTGAGATTAAAAGCATGGTAGGACAGAGCAAGTGTTTCTAATCTACTGTTAACCTACGAAATGCATAGTAGCAGTTGACTGACTTCACCAGTCACCTGGTGGTTAAAATGATTGGTACATATGAGCAAGAAATACTGTAATCCATGAAGATGGCAGATCTTTGTAGCACATGAATTATCAGCAAGTTATTAGTTCATTTTGGACTTTGTGTCAATGATTCATGGAAGAAAAGGCATCTGATTATGGAATCAGTGCACATTATTATTATCATCCTCCATTTAGTGTGTTTGCCCAAAAAAATATATGATATTGGTAATTTCTCCCAGATCTAACAAAATACGAGTGCCTGCATTTTAAGCGTAATTTACATTGCCTGAAGGCAGTTGTGTTGTTAATGGTTGTGTCTGTATTCAACATATTCGAAATAAAGGGCACATGAGCTCAGGCTCAAGCAGAGATAGCTGCTATTATTGTTTGTTATTATTGTTTCTTAAGCTGGTCCCCGCCAGTTTTATTCGCAAATGTTTTATCATAAGATATTTTTGTGTTGTATTTTCTTAATGTCTTCTGTTGCTTTTACACAGTATTGCCTTTTTAAAAGATAATTCCCCATATTCTTTTTTTTTTCCTTGCTGAAATTCTCCAATAATCATTAACTTACCTCCCTGACCACTTTCAAACTCAATGGTATCACATTTCTCTTTGTACTTGCGAGCGCTCACAATTCCAGACAACTTTTCCAAGATAAATGCAAGTTGTAACACACAGACCATCCAAAATGCTCACGCAAACTTCAAGCGCAATCTGTTTATGTGAGCATCTACTCAAAGCACCCTTTATTTGGGATCTTAATAAATGAGGCCATTGGTATTTCAATTTTCTTTCAACATCAGGATATTTAAGGGTTATAGGAGATGGCCATCATTTCCTGAATTTGAAAAAAAAGCTTGATGGGCAAAAACTCAACGTTTTAACAAAGATATACATTTACACAAAACAGTGAAGAGTGCAGCAAAGCATGTGCAAGATCAGTGTGGACTGGATGTGAAAAAGAAGAGTGACAGGCCCAAGTTAGTCCTTAGTTCGCCAGTGATAAACTATGCCAGCCAAGGTTGTGTACTATACTCAGTGCACTTATCTGGAACATGAAAACGATAACTACAACAGCTCCATAAATAACCAAGACTGAAAAAAAGCCCAGGAGCTTGATATTTGGACTGTTCTTGGAGAAGATGGACAGGGAGAGACGAGAGGGGGCGAATTCCAGATGAAGAAAGTCACAATGACGAAGGCATTTGAAGTGTGTGTTGGGGATGGAAGAACGGGTCGAGAATAATGAAAAGACAGATGGACAGTCCGTCTTCAGGAAGGAGTGCAGGATGGACACACTGCGACAGAGAGAAGGAGAATGCATCACAAAAAGCAGATGGAGAGGCGAAAAGAGAGGTGAAAGAGATAAATACCAAGGATGAAAGATGGGCGGAGGAGAGGAAAAAGGGCAGAGTGAAACAAGAGAAAAGGGAATGACACAGTATGTGCATGGTAATAAGTGCTTTTTCAGTGTGAGGCGATCCATTCATCTTCTTAAGTATTGTCTGATGGGGTAACAACTTGAAAGAATCAGTAAGCAGCTGGTGCTGTGGTATTTAAATACTGCGAGATGTCAAAGCGCTATTTCTGGCTGCTTGGAAACAAAATGTTTTATCCCGAAGACATATAGACCCGTTCTATCTGTCATATACAATATCCTATCACATGTATAAGGCCTGGCTTTAACAAGGACCTGTGCTGTTTATACTAAAGGAATTAAATCAGAACATTGTCCTTTGAATCAGACGTGAAGCAGACAACAAAAGAGAATTAATGTACAGTAAACTTTTTCCCTCTAACTTCCCATCAGTTACTCAGCAAAAGCAAGGAGCAAGTTCTAATAATCAATTTTGTCCAAATACATTCACTTGGTCGTGCTGCACGATGTCGAGTTAGGCTTAAGGGAATGAAAAAAAAATGCTGTATCCAATTGTTGCAAATGGGTTCGGAGGTGTCTAGGACCTCAGACATATAAAGATGTACAGCTTATGTTTAACAATGATTGAGGTGTTCTCTGTTCTCTCCTCTTTTCTCTTTAGGAGCTGATTATAGATGCTACTGAAACGTCTGTCCATGTGGATACAAGCTTTACCATAAGATGGGGGACATGAATCTCAGTCCTGCGATTGTGTTTTTTCTTGTAAAATTGTAAAATTATTTGAACATAATTGTGCATGTATGTAAATCAAGTGACAGAGAAGACAAATTGTTCTGGAACACGGGGATGTGAAAGCTTCGAAATGACAACAATCACTCAAGAGCTTACAAGCCTAATTTGACTGCTTTTTAACAGCTTTCCTGGTTTACCGTTTTGAGATTTTCATATTTAAATAACAGTGAACAAAATATCGTGTGCCATTCACATATTTTTGTCTGCATATGCATTTTAATCTGGATATTGTTTTTACATGAATCACATTTAACAAGTTTGTTCAAATAAAGTCATTTAAACATATAAGCTCAACATTCTTGTTTTAGTCAAAGGGAATAATGAACTATGAATACTGATAACTCCAGTGGCATACCTGGCTGGTTTCCCCCCCTGGTTTTAACTGCAGGAGCTGACAGCTGTCTGCGCAGACATGGGGCGTCATCACAAGACCGTATCTGAGCCAGTGCACAGTGTGTCCCTGTTGAGTTGGCGCCCTGGGCAGTTGCCCACTTCGCCCATAGCAAAATTTGCCGCTGGACAACTCCAACAAGTGCAAAACATGGGAATTTGGAAAAATCCTCAGTTTAGCTTTAGAAATAATATACTATGTATGACCTAAATGTCACAAGACTAACAGGGCCACAATGTTGATTTTAAGCTTGCCTTTAGCATGAATGTTCTCTTAAACTCACACATGGCATGGCTTTGAATATACCGATACCTCTTGTAGCCTGCGGGCCACATGTTTGATACCCCCACTCCACATTTTTTCACAACAACAAATTTAACTTTGAGTTCTTCTCATATAATCAATTTAACAGTGCAGGGAAAAATGTTAACCTAATTTCAGTCCGCGATACATGGAGAGTGAGTCATTTTATGAAATTGTCCTGGCCCCTTTTTCACACCACAGACGCATTACTAGGAAACCAACAGCTGTGCAAAATGACTGAACAGGTGTTTATAATAAAATAACAGCCAGCGCTAATGACCAGTGGAGGGAAACACATGCGAAATCTCAAGGAGTGTCTTCTTAATAAATGCTAATGTGTTCTTATCCAACAGATGCATGATTGACGCTCTGTAGCACAGCAGCTACAAGCAGTGACAGCAACTACAGTGGATTATCGTGATGTGCACAGGACATTTTTAACTACAGTTTGTGTCACTGCCATTCACCATTGTGTTCCGGCACCTGTGCACATCCACAATACATACACAAGCCTCTCTACATCCGTGGTTGTATATGTGGGTATGAAAGCAACTAATTATAGCTTTCACCTGCAGCAAGCTGTCCACCTGAGCTTTGTCTCATCCCATTACTTCCCCCATATAATGATGCACACATCCATTATTCAGCCATTGGTAAACGTAATGATATCAATTTAGCCATGGGCACCCTAAATTGATTTCCTCTCTAATCATCACTCCACAGGAAGGAATGTATAGGGAGGGCATTGCTGCAGGAAACGTGTCTATGTCGCAGTGTTTTTTTTCCTTGCATGTCTCCAAAAGGTTTAGATTTTAGATCGTGATGAATAATTCCCACAAGTCCCTTCAGGTTATTTCTAATTTTGAGAAGAAATGTTGCTTGTGACTTCAGAAAAGAGATGTCCTGACCATGTAGGCCAGTGGGATCTAATTGAAGGAATAGCCTTATCTGAATGTGTTTTGATTTTAATATTACTCAAATGTGTAAAGAAAAAAACACTAACACAAATTTGAAATGGTTATCCTCGCTGACAGTTTCCTCAGGAGGTAGTGGTGGCCTTGAGGTTACAGCTGCAAGATTGTGGATGAGAAATAGATATGGACGCTGAAATGCATGTTTTCAAAGAAACCAGAAAGCATATTCACACTCAAGAAAAATATGTGAATTACATTACCTGCCGATTTCATAATGAGTAAAGGCACTTCTCAAATGTGAATGATTTAAATAGTTTGCCATAAAACTGACAAAAGGTCGTTCTTTCAAGCTCATTAAAACATGATATTTTCAGTGTTCATGCTCCTCACCAAACATCAAATATGTGCAGCTTTTTACAGAGCATATCACCGGCCTTCCTGGTGTCTAAGAATTCTCTCAATTCACTCTCATGAGCACGATTTGTTCATGATTTCCAACATCTTCCATAGGGAGTTCAATTCTTTCTCAACAGCAAAATCCACTTTTTTTTTTTTTTTTTTTAAAGAAAGTCTCACTTATATCTCATTATTTGCGGATCAATGTGTTTTTCTCTGACTTTTCTGAAAGAGAACCATCTTACCAGACAACATGCTTTTAAATGAGTTGCAGTAACAATGCGTCTTTGTTACTGAGGTGACTGACAGATACAAGTGTGTCACAGATGAGTCGGGAAACAAAAAGATAAAACAACATGAAAGGTAGAGGGAAACCACTTTGACAACATCAAAGAATATGAGATGTGACAGGTGCGAGTGTGTGTGTGTGCTCCTCTTTGTCTATACCTATGGGGACATTGTTGCACACTAACCTGCTGGGGCTTACAGGTTGGACTGAGAAATGTACGTCTGAGGAGGCAAATCATCACATTTCAGAGGAAGACTTCTGTCAAGGTTAGGCTGAAGTTAGGATGAAATTCAAGACTGGAGCTTTACGAGGATTACATGTAAATGAATGTAAGTCAACACAATGTTCCAGAAAGGCATGGAAACCAAACGTGCGCGTGTTTTTGTTCCTATGTAGCCTATTGTTACTTTTGTTTGACTTTCCTATTTCTGTGCTGACCTGAGTGAGAACCTGTTGGATATGCATGAGAAAGCCACTTTTAAGTGGTTACAAAAATGGACAATATGAAAAATATGATTACAAATAAAGACATGCATTTGTATGGAGCCTTTTGTAAAAGTCAAACTATAAAAACACAATTTCCTGAAGAAATCACATGTCAGAATAAATTCTCTATGCTACTAGATGTATTATCAAATTGGAGACGTTGGTATATGAAAAATAAATATGAGCGGAAGGAGGTGGTAGCACAGTGAGAGATGGGTGCTGCCTGAAAAGGCTGCGGCAGTGATCGTTGTAAGTGATTTGTTGAGTTGGTTTGAGGAATAAAACGGTGAACTGGAAAGCTGATTCTGTGCCTGTTTGCAGCCGAGAACCCCTGAGAAGCAAGGTTTTGTGTCGTACCCCTTTTTAAGAGTTTGCAGATCTCTTGGTGCATATGAGTTTTCTCTATATGCTTCATATTCCACCGTCAGTGTAATAAAAAAAACAGGAATCCAAGATTAATTGTGTATTGCTGTCAATGTCTCCCTCAGCTTGATTTAATAAGATCTTGTGCAAAGAAATGTACCTTGCAAGCTCATGCAAATAAATTCATCTTTTGGTTTCTGTGTCATAGATAGATGAACAAAGAATACCACCAGGAGTGACAATACGTGCAAATACAAGCATACCAATAAAATATGTTACATGCATGAGACCCTACACACGAAGACAATCTAATTGAAATGCATTTCTATGCTTGCTTCCATGCATTTGTGCTGAACCCACACAAGCGCAAAATGAAATGTGATACCAAGGAGTTTGACTTGGTGAATGCATTTAGAAAAGAAATCCAAACAAATATTTTGAAGTAAAGCAGCCAAAAACCGAAGAGCAAAAGAAGATGTTCCAAAAAAACGAATCCAACCATGAACTTGGTTACATCCTGTATAGGTTCGGAGGGTGCTGGAGTCAATCCCATCTCACTATGGCTGAGGGCAGGGTAGACCCTTGACAGGTCAGCAGTTTTTCACAGGACAAACACAGAGAAAGACAACCATACACAGTCAAATTCATACCTTGTGGAAATTTTGGGTCACCAACTAACCTCACATGCACGTTTTTGAAAAGTAAGTGAAAATTAGAGCACCCCAGAATCAACCCACACAAACACAAGCAGAACATGCAAATTTAAGAGCGCAAATTCAGAATATATTGCATGACCTAAAAAGAGAAGCTAGACATAAGATATTTGATATGAAATCCTGTAAATAAAAATCCTAGAGAGCCAGCTGAGATTTTCTTTCCCTCAATATATAATAACAGCAACATTTCTCCTAATATCTGTGTCGATTTGTACTTTTTTTTCTACATTCTTTTGAAATGCAATATTTCTGAAACAAAAACGTTTTGCTGCTGTAAATCACATTGCACATGAATCTATTGTCATTAAAGATGCAAGATAATACATCTTCATGAAGGAAAATACTAACTCGATAATTTGCTTCATTGTGCATATCTGTCATCTGCATTTAAGTTCAAGTTTGTGGCAGTTTTTTTTTTTTTAGACATGAAAACTGTTGGTTGATCAGGCCCTCTGTGTTTCCCCTCTGATAGTCTGGTCACCTTTTCAGGAATTATCTCATCTTCATTCTTGGATAAAACTGGAGAGTAGCTTATTGAACTTTTTTCACCCTTGACTTTATTCAAAGCACAAACACAACTTTTGCTGTTGTCATTTAAAAAAAAAAGAACACTTATTGGTAAGATAGCTCAGTCTCATCCACCCGAACACATCCTCACTTCCAGTTTTACACACAATTACACTCTCTCTAACACATATACAAAGACAGCCTGTGTAGAAATCTCACCTGCTTGTCATGAGCAATTTCGTGTGTTTGACACCATGCTTTAGCGAGGCAATTTTCTCTTCACCTCCACTAAGCTGCCGCTTATTTAGAGCAGCCAAGCACACAAGTCATCTGCCCACTGAGATCCTACTATGCTAACTACTGTTTTTATCAGCATTAAAGGAGCATTAATGGTTCCTGACCCTGAACTAAAACAAAAGCAGAATCATCCCCAAAATCGTAGGTTAGAGAGAAAGAAAAAAAATCAATGGAGGAAACCTCAGGAGAGGCAATTCAAAGAGAACTCTTTCCTCTTTGAACAGTTGGGGGTGCAACAGGAGCCTTTGGTAAAAAAAAAAAAAAAAAAGTAAATTGAGAACTAAGATTTGTAAAATATTTGTGTTTTGTGACTTGTGGCTAATTTAATATGGTATGTTGGCATTTAGATCATTTCCTGGGTGAACTGACACTTTTTTTATCTTAAAAAACAAAAACAAAACAAAAAAGGAACAAGCGTTGCAATGGAGGGCTTGTAAAGTGAAGTTGATGACAAAATGATAGCACCTGCATCACTTCTACTTTCCACTTGTTCCACCCCACTGCTTCGTTTGAGTCTTGTTTGGTCACATCGAGATTAACGATAGTTCACAAAGGCAGCCTGCTAACTGGTAGTGATAGCATTACGCATAAATTATTGACATTATCACTTCAGCTCAGCACCTATAATACGCTCGCGCGCACAAACTGAGAGCAACAAAGATTAAATAAGCTACAGAAAGGTGATCTGTCAGATATGCTTAATTGAAAACATGAGACCTTTTCAGGCAGGTCAGTCTGAAGGTTCGACAGTGGACAGATTATTATTTCCACGTCATCTGTGGAATATGATACGCAGCAGAGTGTGCTAAGCAGCTATTTTACATTTGAGTGAATGACTACAATTAATATACGCTATTAAAACACATCTGTCAACGCTTGTGCTTCCCCTTCAGGTGCCATGGCAATCATAATTGTGCCATTACCAATCCCATCATCATAATCCCCGTTGTCATCATTCTTAAAACATCTCTGTCAAGAACGCAAACATAACATCTTTAAATAATCCCCAAGACACGAGTAGATGGAAGAAAGCATTTAAAAAAGTACCAAATTATTGATCAACCCAAGTGCTGAACCCAAAATAACACTGATGTCAATATTACAGGGTCTCAGAGCGGTTTGTTAAAATTTCAGCAAATCATGATGCAGCAAAGATGTTTCTTGTACCACAAAATACATATTAGATTATTATACTAGTGGAATAGCTTTGATATACTAATTCTTTTGATGTTTTAAATATATTTACCTGGCATAGAAATACAATAATTATAGACTAATTCAAATTGAGGGCTCAAACATGGTTCACATTGTTGAATTACTGTGAGAGCAATAACTCTTTGGATAATTTGAAGTAACTTCTAGTTTTTCAAGCAGTGGCACATCAGATTCAGCAAATATTCAGTTTTGTTTGTTAATTCTGGCTGCTCTCTGAGCAAGAAACCAACTGTTTCTGTTTGCCTTTCAAAATTACCACCCAATTACACACAAATATTAGCGTAAGCCTTAGGTGGAGTCAAATGGGTGCAGCAGTGGATCAGACGCTCAGTGGTTGGGACTTTGTGCACAGGGGAGGAATACTGGGAGGTTTCATATGAGTCAGTGCCCATTGACACATGTATGGATGTAAAAAGAGAGTAAAAAGAAAAAACAACAACATGTTGCGAGCCACACATTCAGAATTAGGCATCAAGGAATGGTTGCACGACCACAAATCACATCAAGAGGCACAATGACACTCCCACGTGCCTCTACACGCGCACAAACATTCCTTACAAATCAAATGCAAAACGGGGCATGCACCGAGGAAGAACGGTATGCCAATTGGTCAGACCATCCATGCAGAAAAAGGATTTAAATATCACTGGAAATGGGGCCAGCATGATTGCATCACTTCCGGATCAACAGAGGCAGTCAAGTAATTCAATACTTGAGATAGTGCACATAATGTTGCAGACCACACTTTGTGTGCGGTCACCAGCAGACTGAATTCCCAAAATTAGGCTCACGTCGCAGTACTGCCAAAGACATATACTGTTCTACCTAATGCATTCTGCCCTTGAGTGTTTAAGACTGAGCAAAAACATGAAGCTAATCACAAATGAAATATGGTGAGGGTCGAACTTACTGCCCATAACCACTGAATTCTAATTCTGTTGGTGTGCATACTTCATTTGAATATGAGAAGGTGCATTTGACAGCTGCTCCCTGTAGCTGCCAGCTGATAAAATAGGGACAAGGAAAGAAAGAAAGAAAAAAAAAAGACAACCGATACACAAATGAATAATCCTTTGCTCATTATGTACCCAGGGAGAGGTAGATTCTCTCCATTTATTCTGCCTATTTTGGGTCCACTTTCTATCTTTTTAATAGTTACAGTGTCGCAATAGAAACATGGGGACTGAAGCATCCTCTCTTGCTTCACTGTAGATTACAATCACCCCCAGAAAATAACACATACATGATTCATTCACACTGTTGGCTCATACTAATGACTGTTTGTGAATAAGACATGCTAGATTTTCAGCACAAGTGGAAAAATGTGGCAAAGGCTGACAGTCATGATGCATGGTTGTAATTGCAAAGCTAGAACTGGAACGCAACGCATTGAGTTTATAGCTAAATGTTGCCATGACAACACACATTAACTGACATTTACAAAGGACACAGTGGGATTGCGCAAACTGTGCACACACACACGCACACGATGGTCAGACACAAAACCACAAGAAAATGGTATAAAGCAGTCGTGTTTAAAGTGCAATTCTATTTTGAATACCAGTTTATGGAGAGCGTTTATGTGTGCATGTCTGCACCAGTATTTATGTTTATCTCTACTCGTCACATTATGTAGACTTTTTGAAAATGGATGGGAACTTGTACACATACTTCAGGGTTAGTGAACAGTAGTATGTGTGTGTGTGTGTGTGTGTGTGTGTGTGTGTGTGTGTGTGTGTGTGTGTGTGTGTGTGTGTGTGTGTGTGTGTGTGTGTGTGTATACATTGCATTGAGGCAAAAACGTCATATACCATCAATAACTTTTCCTTCTCACTTCCCCAGAAAAGTTGACTTTTGAAATAGATTTCCATGCATGATAGCAAACTTGAAAGTTCCTCAGAAGGACAGATTACCATCACAGAACAATATAGGCGATGATGACAAATTGAGAGTGATCACAGAGAGTGGATGGGGGAAGATAAGAATGGAGAGCAGAACACGAGGAAGGGAAGATGAGAGATGGGGATCACTGACATGGTGAGGGAGTGGGTCAGGAAGAATAAAGGATGGCGGATGAGAGTCAGGAATATACTGAGTAGGAGGGATTGATGGAGGGAAACAGAGAGCAAGGGAGTGTCCTCTTGGTAGAATAGTTCTGATTGAGGTCAGTTTTCCCAGCAGATGAGACACCACTTTAATCACCCTCTGTCGGTCTCATCACCATGGAGGGGCTGGCCTCATCAGGGAGAGGAGAGAGACCGTGCTGTGGGGAAGACAGAGAGGAAGAGGAATATCAAGAAAAAGAAGAAATTACGAATAAAGCGACACATATAAAATGGTAGCGGAAGATTCTGAATAAGAGTGGTGTGACTAACTAGGCTCCACTAACAAAAGAGAAAAGTAAAGAACAAAGATTGTATCACATATACTGCATAATATACAAAGTTGGACCAAGGCAAAGAAGTAACAATGTGTGCAGAATATCTCAGAGGAATAAACTGGAAGAAGTTTAAACAACAAGCATGTCATCAAGTTCTGAGTGATGCTTTGAGGTGAAAAAAGGGAACACAACAGTAATAACACAAGTTTTTGAATAGTAAAAGAGAAAAAAAAAACTGTGTTTGACACATTGGTGTGGAAGAATATAAAATTCTTATAATAAGACTATAGCCTGGTTTTAGTCTTATCTTCTGATGTTAAGCTAAACAAAAGCAATTATCATCAAAGTGCTGCATCATACTGACCAGGAAGCGCAAGAAAGTATATTAATGTAAATAATAAGTAAATTAACATAGCTCAGAATTTTCTATTGTAACATTTTATGCATATATGTATATACGTATGTATGTATGTATGTATGTATGTATGTATGTATGTATGTGTGTGTGTGTGTGTGTGTGTGTGTGTGTGTGTGTGTGTGTGTCTGTGTATGTGTATGTGTATGTATGTATGTATGTATGTATGTATTCAATTCATTTAAAATGTCAGGACATCATGATGTGTGTGAGACGAGATGTTTGTGTGTCCTTGTTCTCCCAAACCTAACTCAATAATAGGATCTCACAAAAGTGGCGCGCACCATTAGGGAAATCAGTAACATATTAGCTAAATACTTGTTGAAAGAATAAAAGAATTATTAGGCTATGGTCAGGTTAAGTGTTAAGTTGAAGCAAGTAGTAACTTCAGCTAAGTTCCGAGCGAGTCCACAGCAAATCAGTTTATTGCTCCGTGTGCGTGTGCATGTGCGTGTGCGTGTGTGTGTGTGTGTGTGTGTGTGTATGTGAAATATAGAACAATTAGTTAAATGAATCAGAACAGAGGAATGTGACCTTGTGTTGTTCTGACAGCCATAATTAGCAGAACGCAGACAATATAAGACCTGCCATCCCAGTTCAGACGGCACATTGGCTCATGGGTAGTTTTGATTTTCAGTCAAGCTTCAGGATCAACTTGGAGTTGTTCTGTTTTCAGATGTATAGCAAATATAATTCATAGTTGTTTTGTTTTTTTCACATTATTGTAATGCGTGCTGTCAGTGGAAATGATATCTTTAGAAAGAACTGGCAAATAAAGGCTAATTCATACTCCGTATGAACAAGAAGAAAGTTAGGCACTCAAGGGTCTTGCCGAACAAAATGACATAATTTCTCTTAGGCAAGCTCCCACTGGCCGAAGGCATTTTATTTGGCTGTGCCAACTTTCCAGCTCCAAGTATCTTGTCAAAGTTCTGCAGTGTGGTCCACAAACTCTCATGTTATTGGTCAGATTTGTTTTGTATTCAGTGCGTTTTGTATTGAGTATTGAGTTCCAGTTTACTGAGTGTATATATCAATCAGTGATATTTTAATTATGTTTAGCATATAGCCTCTCTACCACGTGAGACCCGAGGCTCCTTAGCATGTAGCAATGTAGCGCATATCGGAGGTTACGTGACGCCCCAGAATGCATCACTCAGGGCTATAGTTAAAACCAGACCAATATTGCGGCCTGGACACAAACTTTCTCTTTTATCACTGAAACAGATCAGTAAAATATATTCCTGAGACCATTTGAAGTTAAATAATCAGTTGAAAAGTGAAAATGCTGCTTCACAAAAGTTCGCCTGCTGTGAGGGGGCGTGGCCTGTGAGTTCTACGGCTTCTTCTCAAAGTACGAAGTGTTCTGCCAAACAATATTGTTTTTCAGCAGCTGGCTGACGTCAGGACGCAAACTTTCTTCTTGTTTTCATGGAAGTATGTACAGGCTCTTTATGTTTATGTATTTTTACAAATGTTCATATCTGAGCTGTAGTAATTTTAGCAATAAGTGGTCTTGAAGATAATTTGTGCTTTCAGATTTTGAATTAGACTTTCAAGCAAGTCGTTGCTATGGAATTAGGAGATGTGGAATGATAGGAAAAAATGTTTGACAATGCATATGACATATGGCAGTTAATATTGCAGTAGTGTTTATGCTTGGTTAAGATTTGTTAATAAACTGTTTTTGTGTCACCACCATCCCCGCTCTCAGCAGCAGTTTTTCTTGTCCACGTTCAGTGGTCTCATCAACCTTGTAACAAGATGAACAAGAACAAGCACAAAACAAGATTAACAAAATGTCCCCTTGTGCCTGCTGAGTGTGCAAGTGTTACCCATGCACTGTGTTATCTATTAGCATTATTTTTTGAAAGGTAATGGATTTTTCTTTTTTCAGTGCAGTATAACTACATTTAATTAGATGAAGATTCCAAAAAGCTTTCTCCTTTCACCAACGCACAAGCATGCTTGAGATTATGTGAAAAGAGATTTCCACAAACATATCAAAAGTGTTGCAGCTGTTATTGGCATTATGAGATAGAAAGCCAGATACCTTCATTTAAGTGAAGCCTTTGGTGGATTCTTATCTAAAATGTTAATAATCTTTCAGTAAATGTTTTCTTTTAAAATTAAAATGCACTCAGCCATGCTTATATAGATTTGTTAGTCCATAAGCCAACAAAGACACATGTGTATGGGAAAAAAAAAAAAAAAAAAACTTTGACGAGACTCAAACAGACATACAGTAGATGACTGGATAGGAGGTTTCCCATCTGCATGTGGACAGACTCACCGGTTTAACTTCGGTTGAAAAACTTCAGTGAGCTTTCACAGGAAATGCACATAGCAAGTAAAAAGCACAGTGAAAAAATGTGAATCTGAGTGGAGGCAAGAGGTTTGAAGACAAGTTCCAACATATTTATCACAGAATACGAAGTGATGTGACCTGATTGTTAGTCAAGGACCATATTCTTACAGTGTAAAGTGGGTTTTCTGACATACACAGAATTAATTTGGCATTCAACCAACTGAATGGTGTACCAACTGCAGCTGCATAATCAAACTGCAGGCTATTAATCTTTATTAGGGAAGCAGACGGTAAATCTCTCATCCACCATTACAGACAGACAAGCTTCCAAGTGGCTGTCTGCAGAAACTGGAAACCATCCTTGCAGCTACAGAAAAACTGTGACCAGTTGAAAGGGATGATCATACCATGGATTGGACATGACTCTTCACTGTGTCTGCATTTCGGTGAAGCTCATTGCTGGTTGGATGCTGATGATTATGTGCCACATGTGGGAAGCTCTGCTGCTGTAGAAGAGTTCATAATAACAAGAGAACTCCCATATCACACTCATCATTACTACTACCCAGCTAGCGGTGGCACTTTCACTATTTATTGCCGGCTTGTACATTACATAAGACAGCTTTACTTTCTCTGCTATTCTTGGACTTGAACCCCTGAAGGGTCTGCTGGCCTAGACCTCTGTTCTTTCCAATTGTCTCATAGCATCGTTTTCACATAAAGCTTTGCTGTTCTATAGCTGGACTATATAAACTGAGACCGGGATTTGATGATCAAATCTTTCAGAATAGCGACTGTGACGTCACAACACACGGACAGAAAATAATCAGATTTACAAACAAACACACACAAAGAGGACACTGGTGGATATCATATAGCATTTACCATACATAATTTTGACATTAAAAAACTAATGAGGACTGTAGAAAATAAAATGTTTATTTTTAACCATTCTTACTCAAACAAGCATGGATCAATTGTCTTTGGTACATGTACAACAAGTCAATATGAACAGCATAGTATCCACAGTTTTATTTTATTCTTATTTTTTTTTTAGATTATTAGCAGTATCTCATGCAAAATTCCACGTTTAATTATAGAAATCCATGGCCCTATTGCATACACCAATTGGCCACAACTCTACTGCATGCCTGTGTTTTTAATACACATTCATCAATCTCTGCTAAACTATGTATTTAGACATCTGTCTGTAAGAAAAACTACTAATGACAGCGCCAATAAAGCTTAATATCTTGTCTGTTTGTTCACTCCCAACATCAATAGCTGTCGGTTGCCCATGACCTTATCACTAGTTTACTGCTCTAACTCCCTTGGGCCAATTTTAATAGATACTAACCACCGGAAATAATACCAGAGATCGTCTGTCCTTTTTCTGTGCTTAATATAGACTTTTCCTTAAAAGGAAGGGGGAAAAAATGGAGCGTTGGGTTGTGATGCAACGTCGACGAGTGGCTGGTGTTGCTATTATAATCTGGCACTAGGATTCAGAAAACTGTAAAACCACACTCAGAGCCAATCAAGGTGTGACACTTGTATTTTTTTTGTTTTTTTTTACTTATATAACAGGTGCTTTCTAACCGAAATAGAAATATAAATCTTTCGCAAAACACCATATTTTCACATAGTGTGGACAATGTCACATGGACAGTGTTTCAACATACAGGGTTGTTCACATTGTAGATATGTATAAGTGCACGTATTATGGAAAGATAGTCCTGCTTATCATATTGAAAGAGCGCAGTTTTACACAAAGAAGACGGACTGTGTGGAGTTAAGAAAATAACCCTATTGAACTAAAACACACATAGACAGTAAAACAGCATCTAAAAAGTCCCCATGATGGTCTATTAAAAAATGCTGCCTTTTTTCCTGTATGGGCTCATCCCACTGGATTGCCAAAAAGTAAGCAAAGTAATTTCGCTGATAATTGTATGAATCAGAATCAGAAGCTTTATTGTCATTGTACAGGTACAGGTACAGGTACAGGTACAACGAAATTGCATAGAAAGTTTTGGGGAAAGAAGGACAACATGAGGTGAGGAGAGGAGGGAAAAAAAAGGCAGATTAAAGACTATGCTCTGAGGAGCACAGTCTGTAATTGGGGAAAAAAAAAACCCACCTCAGGCACATTTAGCATCAACACAGACAGGTTACAACATATTTCTCGAGACAGCACTTGGGATATGTGAAGGGTAGTTTTGCAGCCCGCCGCTAGGAGAAGGTTTTTTCAGGCGCACAGCCCACAGGGCGTGCAGCCGCCCTCTTCCAGCGGCCTCTGCTGGTGGTTGGGGTAGGTGCGCAGCGAATACGGTGAAAGGTGCTGGTAAAATTCCAGTGGGCAAAAATGTCCGGGGAGGGAGGGTGGGAGTAGGGGAGGAAGGCCAGGGGCGGGGGGGGGGGGGCAGAGCCTTCATTCCACACTCACATCCAGGAGAGTTGAAGACAAAACACAGCCTTGGCGACTGGTTGTCTTGGATTCCCAATTGGAGATTACGTTTGTTTTCGTTCAGGCGCTTCAGCTTTATCTGTCGACCTTGAGTGTCTCTGGTCTCCAATGCTGCTCCAATTGTGGCAAGATTTTAGCTTCCCAACCAAGTTCGAATATCCTCCAAGACCGATCCAATTTCACGTAAACGTTCAAGAGTCGTACTCTTAAGTTCGTTTATCGCATGAGTCTGAGCGTTCAAAGCTCGGCACAGTCCTTCAGTGACGATAGGCAGCCTTCCCAATGCAGCTGCCTGCGTCTTCTCAACTTTGCGATAGATCAGAAAACTGCCAGCTCCAATCAGCAGCATACCTGTTATCATGAATCCCAATATGTAGAGGTCCTTCACATCCTCGATGGAAAGAATGGCCAAACAGTTGCTTCCAGGAACCCCAGGAATCCAGCATGAATCCAGCTGCAAACGTCCCATTGGGACATGCGGGCTCTCCTTTGCCCGATCTTCGTGTCGTAAAAATTTGGTCGATCGCATTGAGAGACCAGCTGATCAATTCCATGGTTCCGGTTAAATTTGGATGTGGGTCTGAAGAGATTCTCTTGATAGATCAGACACAGGACAGTACAGGATGGGAGCAGCAAGCGGGGAGGGCGAGCGGGAGAGGAGAGGAGAGAGAAGCGTCCGCCTTCGCTGAGAGCCAGAAGAAGAATGAGCCCTCAATATTTGGCATATAATTATCTCACAATTAGGAAGAAAATTACATGGTTCACTTAATTCTTGATCTGTTCAGCTATGTTTTTTTTCCTTTTTTATTTTTGTGAGCATTATTGAACCTGTCAGTGGTTTGTAGTCAGTGGTTACATATTAACCAAGTGTGAGGAAAACCTCCTGGAAACAAAGATGCTTTGAGCATCCACATTAAATAAGGATCTGCTGATTCATCTTCACTACTTTATATTTAATGATAGTCATTCGTAAATTAACAAAATTTCCACTTAAAATATGCCAGGCAAAAACTTTACACATCAAAAGTTATTTTCTACTTTTGCACTTATAGCTTACTATGACTTTGTGTATCCACATATTCAGCCACATGCTCATCCAGCATCACTGTTTAAAAGAACAGTACAGGAAATTGCTCCTTCCTCGTACTATCCGACTCTATAATGTATCAACTTCTTCCTGCCAGAATCCTCACTGAAGCCCGATAATTTCTGCTTCCTCCACTGCAAAATAAGCACAAACTATTATCATATATGTATGATTATACTATTGTGTTCAAACTTATTTATGCACACACAGTGTTTGGTTTAACTTTTAACTTCTTAAAATATTTATTATATGCATTGTTACCTGTAGTTTTTAATGTGCTTATATTTCATTTGTATATGTGCTCTTTACATGGCTGCTGTGACATCTTAATTTCCCTCCAGGGATCAATAAAGTAAATCCTATCCTATATCACAGGGGTGAAATGATTAAAAGAATGACTTTGTGACTTTGATGACCAGTTTTCCACATTTGTCATAGTTACAATACCAAAACCATTTTCCTCTGTTTACATGACTGTAAATATCATGTATTCTTGAACCATCTGTTAGACATCCTTTATGCTAACTGGTGCTAATGAAGCATTAGACTTCAGTGAACCCAGACCCTATGTTTTAGACACAGAGAGTGTGTGTATGCACTTACAAGCTGTAAGATGAGGGGAAAAAGCTGGCGGTAAATGGTGTGGGTTGACTTAATGACATAATGTTTATACCAGGGGTGGCCAACCCTGGTCCTCGAGAGCCGCAGTCCTGCATGTTTTAGATGTTTCCCTGCTCAAACACACCTGTTGTCATGATGAGGCTCTGCAGAAAGCTTGACAAGGAGCCACGAATTGCTGTCAGCTGTATTGATGTGAGGATACATCTAAAACGTGCAGGACTGCGGCTCTCGAGGACCAGGGTTGGCCACCCCTGGTTTATACAGTTAGACACTAAACGACAGGTCACTGTGTTATTTCTATGAAGCATGCGTTGTTAAGATTACAGCATGTGTACGGTTGCGTGACTGACGCGAGTTGTAAATTTCATGCGTTAAATGCATATGGAAGCAGTTATGTGCTTCTTCAATGTCTTGTATGAATGTTTGCTTCTTTTTGGTTTTGATAAGTGTAGGGCCACCATTGTAAGTGTATTTCTTATTTCGAGTGTATGTATATCTTGATTACATGAGCATTAATTCGCTTACATGTTACTGTACTGCTTGTTGCAGTCATAAAGTCTGTAACGAAATAGTTGATACCTTAACATTCAAATGATAAAGCTACGTTTTTTTGTGCACCAAGCTTCCAAAGACAGTCATAATTAATTGAAAAGACACTAAAGCCCACAACCTCAACTATAACCAATAGCTATTTAAAAACCCTGAGACAACATTGAGACAGGGATAAATGGTCGTACTGCTGTTTTGAAACAGTCTATGATAGGAATGGAGGTGGAATGGGATTATTTTAGGTGAAGCTGTTTCATTTAAAGAGGAAGAAGCACAAGATAAGATTTCACCACAGCTTATAAAACCTATTTTTCAGGATCTAACAAAGACTCACTCATTTCTGATGGCCAGTCTAAGCCGAAAGGAGTAACTTTAAAGGTCAGGACTGGTGCATGGTGATCACCTTAGGATCACACACACTTAAGTTGGAAAACCAACATGCCACTTTCTCTTGATTGCTTCTCTCACATATAGAAACAGTTTCATGATTGTTTGTATATTTCTTAACATATACTACTCAATTTTCAACCGTACCAATCATGTGAAAACACATCTCAGCACAATGAATAACAATGAATTTGACTAGTGGATATTCATTTAAAATGTAGCCATGCATGTAACTGTGCTTTATGAGAGGGAAAAGCTAATGTGTGAGAAAATAGCTTTTGGGAATTGAGGTAAAGACCTAAAGCAAATGCCAGTGCACAATAGTACAGTATGTATAAGGGATGGGGATGTCAGAATGTGTAAGCATAAATTTGTATTTCAAGTACCTGTTTGTGTGGATGTATACAGCAGGAAGAATAATGATATTTATTCAACACACTTCAAACAGGTATCTGAATTCTCTGGTCCTCAACTTGACATTTTGAAGCGGAAGACAGTGTGAACACTGTAGGATGTGTGAGTAGAGGACTTAGCCTATATGCCCACACATTTTTCCATTGTAGAAGAAAATGTTTATGGTAAAAACAGCAGTAATCCCTTTTCAGTTCAAATGAAAATTCAATAAACTGGTTTTGTTATGTTCAGTGTCATTCAACAATACAGCACAATGCCACTTTGCCAGAACAAACAGCCAAAGGGACAGACGAAGTATCCGTCTAAAGTGTAACCAAACAAGCTCATGCTGTTAATAAAGAGGTCAGAGGAAAACAACTACAGTTGGATTGTATTGCTGTGCACAATGTAGTAGTTTCCACACAACAGCAGAGCAGAGTAAAATTGATTACCTTGCTTAGATGTTGGAGGTGTGCCATCTTTCATCTGCAGCTCTTCAGCAGCTTACTGCTACTGCTGGTTCCCAATCTGGTGACAGGAAGAAAATGGTCATTGACATTATTTTGTGGTGGGACATTTTGATGAGTGCTGGGGGTCGAGTGAGAGGTGGGACTATACAAAGGGGGATTCAGCTGGTTGAGCGTCAGGAGATCATAGCAGGTGCAAACTTGCAAAGTCACAAAAAGCCTAGGCCCCAGCCACTAACCTGAAGCATTGACATGATTGGTGTGGGGTAATCAATGCACTATCAACTATTATCTTATCTGATCGCTAATGTTGAAGAATGACAACTGATAGAACTGTTTCCATTTTGAATGCAAGCCATTGAACTGCAATGCACTTTGTGACGAAATCAGATCAGGCAGATCAAGATCCTGGAGAGATTACTAGTTCATCAGAGGGCAAACACAGAGATACAGACAACTACACGCGCACATTTACACAAACTCACACTACCAAATTAATCTCACAATGCATGTTTTTGGACTGTACCCAGAGAAAACCCTTACACACACACACACACACACACACACACACACACACACACACACACACACACACACACACACACACACACACACACACACACACACACACACACACACACACACACACACACACACACACACACACACACACACACACACACACACACACACACACACACACACACACAGAGAGAGAGAACATGCAAATTCTGTAATGCAGTCAGCAGTTGTGTAGACAGCTGTGTACCAGCAGTGTAGCATGTATTGTTGGATAGAGCCCTCCCTCTCTCTTTTTTTTTTTTTTTTGATGTATGCTTGTCCCAGCAGCTTAGAAGCGAATGGCTTGCTCTCAGAGATACACACCGACATGCACTTGCCCTGTAAGCTTTTGAGTGAGTGCTGTCCAAGGTGCTGAGAGTTAAGCTCCTCTTGGCTTTGGCTGTATCGCTGAGGCTGCCACTGTCCATGGTGCTGAAGTGGCAAGGTGTGCTGCTGTGCGTGTGTGCATGTCCGTGCGTGCAGTGTGCACGTGGCGTTTTTTTGTAAAAGGTATGTGCCACTTCTTTGAGGTGGTGTTTTCAGGTCACACCTGGCCCTGGATTCAGTGTTGCCAATCCCAAACAGTTTCTTTCTCAAAAGGACTCAGATGAAAAAAGTAATCTCTCTCGGTGGAGGACTTTTCCAACCCTTTCATAAAGCCACAAAGCGACAGGGATAAAACATATATGGCCTATATAAAAGTCATATTTCTCACATCCCCTTACATATAAACACACGCGCCATCACTGGGACTGGGGAACAGAAATTCACCTTTTTAGCAGTTTAAATGACACGCAAGCCAAAAAGACAGACATCTGGTGGAAAGAGATAAAGACAAGATGTCCTCTGACTCAGTGACCCTCTGTATCTCTTTTCCTTTTATATGCCCTCCACAATCCCATCAACCCCACTCCATCATCCTGAATAGGCATCAGTCAGATTGTTGACAGCACATCTCAATAACTGGCCATCTAAACAGTCAATTCACTCTCCTATGGCATCTTATAGAAAACATCAACCTGGTAGAGGGAGGAAAATAAATTAAAAAATGGACATCTGAATAATGCAACAAGCTATTGGGAGTGGAGAAGAAGTAGAAAGGAAAAAAAAAAGAAATGAAGAACTGGGCAGAGGAAGGTAGGTGATTGGCAGGAGGAGATGGATGAGATGAAAATTGAAAGAGTAGTACGAGTTGAAGGTATTGTGACAAAGTGGGAAAGACTCCTAGGAAGAATGAGAGGGGAAAGAAAGAAGAAAAATTAATAATAATAAAAACAGAAAGGAAAGCAGTATAGAATGGTAGAAACATATCTGAGCTAAAAGTAAGGAGGGAACACAGTCAAAACTGCTGGATAAACAAGTGAGGAAAATTAAAAATACAAGTGTGAAAGCAAGAATAATAGTACTGAAAAGAAAGAGAAAATTCAGAGGGAGGCTAGCACAAATAGTTTCAACAGCTCTGTTCAACGTTTTTTTCCCAAGAAGCCCTTAAAACAGGGTGAAGCAGAGAACAACTAAGCTATTTCCTTCTTCTGATATGTTGTAATACCTCATTATACATTGTTGCCATTCTTGTTTTGTCAAGTTTTTATGGGGTTTTTCAATTGTTTGTTTTTTCAGTCACACTTATTTCAATATGCTGCATCATTTATATTTAAAGTTAATTTGTTAAAGGTTTTCAAAATATGTGGAAATAATTGCTGGGGTTCAAAAACTACTTGTGTTGCGTTGCAGGGTCTTGCAAAGGTGTCACATCAATACTACACAAATATGTCGCCATTATTTTTTTTCTTCATTTAAATATATTGCACTGATCTAGATTTAAACTATTCTCAATTTGGTTTCTTGTAATTAGATGGTCCTAAAAAAAAAAAAAAAAAAAAAAAGAGTTTTGTATGTCAATCTTCTCTTCATCCAGGCTGAACCTCATCCAACAACATAACTTTCACATCACTGTTGCGAGACAAGCGTTTGCATTTTTACCTATTAAGTTGAAATATTGTCAGAGTATCAGGTCAAGGTTGAATAAGTGTTGTGTGTGCATGCATCAATGGTGGTTCATGCATAAGTTATGCAACGTAAATATGCAAAGTCGATTTCAGTGTGATTCCAAGTGAAAATATTTAGTGATTTGCATTTGTTGTTTAGCTTTTCAGTCCTGAACTTGTTGCTAATTGTCACACATTGAGACAGGGCCTGAAGTGCTAATCCTGCAGAGCATTCCTAATCCACTCCTACCATTTTATTTTATCTCTCACAAATACAAACACACACAACCACCATGACAGCTAAAATGACAAGCCTATCGATTAGGTGCAAAGCAGACCGTTTAAGCGCTGTGTCGATGAACTCTTTGCATGTTAAGAGAAGGATGGAAGGCAATCAGGTGTGAGGATGAGAACGTCACATCTTGATGCATGTCACCATCTGTGCCCCTTTTGCTCTTTTGTTTGATTTGATCTATCTGAGATATTTCAGATCGTGCTGCAATATGGCAAAGCAACTGTAGTATCATAGCAATGACCTTAAAAGGACAGTTTATGACAGTTTAATCTAAATACAGATGTTTTCTTGATCTTAACAAGTCCAAGATCAGTTCTATTTAATTTGTCAGTTCTTAATGAGCAAATGAAAACCAAAAACATCCAAGAAGATTTATTTTCACCTTGCCAACACATCCCACATTTTTTAATATGCTAGTAACAAAATTAAATACTTGTTCACCTGCAGCTTGAATTTTTGAATTCTGTGTAGAAACGCTTCTGTTTGAGATGCCAATTGTGATTCGGTGTAAAATTCAGGTCTATTTTGCTTCTCCGTTGGTGATATTTCAGACATCCAAATATTTAATAAAGTCACCTCTGTTGATTATCCTGAAATATTTCTACAGCTTGAAGATGCAAACAGAAGGTCATGTCAGTACAATTAGCTATTGTTAAACAGCTGGAAAAAAAAAACACTGACAGAAAACAACAAGCTAATTTAAATACACAAGTTAATTATTTGACAAACTGTGCGTTGTGGATACTATAAACTTGGGTACGACGACACGTCTCCCTGCATGAAGTCAACATCCATGAAATGTGGATTGACACTGGCTGTGGCATGCAGCAACACACAAGGACAAATACACGGCAGTCTCATAATGTTGTGCTTGTTGTGGGCGGTTGATGAAACATTTGGCCAGATTTACTGAGATTTGGTATTAGGTGCTCGAATTGAAACATTCGCTTTAATGAAATGCACTTTTCATTTGCACACATTGCAGGTGATCAACTAAAACTGTTGCTGTCATGTCAGAGAAGAATACTTCAAATTCAGTTTCAACCTGTATCATTGTATATTTTTCATGGAGGGCTTGAATGGAACTCTAAGCCTCCACAAGCAATAAATGAATAGCAGTACCATGTTATCACAATATTGGCGCGTTACCGCAAAACTAATCAGAATTTGACCAAAAGTCAAATCGAACACGAAGTCAAAGCTGTTGTACAAAAGAAGAGCATCAAAAGAGATTCAGGAAAGATTGCAGAAAATATATCATACTAAATCTGAAAACAAAATTCATGGTGAGCCAGCTGAAGAATACCAGCACCTCTGGGCCAAATTATATTAAGAGTAAAGTCACTGAGTCCACTCACAAATGTGTTTCGCTCTGGCGATTAGCGCAGTTAAATAATTGCACCAGTTGCAGTAGGTATTGCCATTCTGTATGTGTGTGACATTGCATTACATTTTCTATTCTACTTTGCTTCATAGTTACTGTTAAGTCTGACAGTCACGTCTCCCTTTCTTTCTGTCCTGCTTCATCTCTTTGTCTCAATTAAGATAAAAAAAAAAAAAAAACCTCTTTAAAATGTTGATTTCTATGCTAAAATATGAAAAAAATAAAGACAGAAAAGGACCAGGGGGGATGTAGATTGAGGGGACATTATGCTGAATAATGCAGACGCCACAGGCTTCTAGTTGTCGTTATTTATTATTTTATTTATTTTCCTGGAGGAAGAACGCATCTCCTCTTCTTCTCAGGCAATTACTTTTAATTGGATAACCTTTTCATTTGCTGAAAAGCACTATTTTTAACTTAGAAAGCACAAGGTGTTGAAGCGCCATGCTTTCCCTCAGGAATAACTCACTGCCTCGATAGGTAGACTCGTGAAGAGAAACTCTGTTAATATGGAAAGAAGATGCAAGAAGTGGGAGGGAAACGGGGAGAAGCACACACATCAAACAAATGGAAATTCCTTGTTTAGGGTGATTTCATATGGAAGAAAAAAAGTAGAATAAAGTTTTGAAGACATAACAAAAACATCATGTCTTGATGCATATGGTACTCCTTCTGAATGATTAAAAGTATGAATTAATAACTCCAGAAAGTTGTACAATTTGTTCTAACTATTGATATTATTAGTCAGTACAGTTTAATGAACTGATTTTTGCAGTTGAATTTATTTTTATTTTTCTCAATCATATTTGTGTTTTCACATAGAAGTCTATTTCCTACTCGTAATGAGTAACAGAACGTGTTGAAACCAGGAAAAATAAATAAACACCTATAAGCACACACAGGACACAAATGTGGACAGATTTTCAAACATACACAAGAAAAAAAAAAAGGTTATTTCTTGTTTCAGTCCTTCCTTTTTTTATTGATGACATGAATTGCCAAAATTTGAGGTTGTTACGCCAAATGTACAACCATGACTGAGAGAGGTCATTAGAGCATCATCAATGAAATTGAGCTGGTTTGGTTAGTCAAGTGATCGTCTCTCAACAGGAGGTTGTAGGTTCCATTCCCCATCTTCCCAACCTTGTATGGCAGCTGCCTTCTTTGCTGTGTGAATAGGTAAATGTGAATACCAGTGTGAAGAGCTTTGGGTCGAACGCTGTGGAACACTGCTATATAAGTGAAATCAATTTACTGAAATGACTATTCCAATAATAATAACAATTGTTCTTTTCTATTGTTTAAACAATAAACTGAAAGAGGAGCCATGAAGTGGACGATCCAACTCTGATAAAATAAGAAAATAAGGAAGAGAGAGAACAAACAAAAAAAAAAACCTTCCAAAAGACCAGGACTACAGGGTTGCCACTATCAAAAGGAATATAATGGAAAGGAAAAACTGGACCCAAAAACAAAGCTCTGGGTCAACAAGACTCGCTGGGTCTCCCCAGTCACCACTCCTTTATACTCAAAGAAAAAAAGGGGCAGGATGCCTAAACGTCAAATCAGGATCACCTGCACCAGATTATTCAGGTCAAAACCTCATGGGAGGGAGAAAGACAAGGAAAAGGAGAGCAGAAACGAAATGGCATGTAGCAGGAAAATACGATTCAAGCTTAATGCAAGTTTGACTGCGAATGTAATGGATAACCAAGCCATGTACACAAATTGTGTACATGACATGAGCACATACAAATGTGTTGTGAAAAATCAAAGGAGACAGATATAGAGAGTTTGTGTCAAGTAAATGTGCACTGCTCTGTAAAATACATCGGTGGCTGTCACTGTGGATCAGTGGAGTACAACTGTTCAGTCAGTTTGTGTGCTCCATGTGTCGAATCTCATTGTTTATTGTAACCTATTTCTGGTGTTATAGGCTTCCTAATCAGAAAAATAACAAATCTAATCCCAGATACGGCTTCATGCTCATCTGTCAAATCAACGGCTACTCTTTGTAAGTGCTTCAGATATAATGTGCGTAATTTCCCTGTTTCCTACGACACTTACTGTACTTCAGTGTACCATGCAATGAAAAGAGTGATAGTATAGACAAAAAATGTGTTCTGTTTTGTCCTGCATATCACTCACAATTAAATTAAATTTTAAGGATTCATATGCATTGCATGTAATGTGTTAATGCAGCATCTTTAAGGCCACATACCATGTCGATCATTAGTAAGGAGTAATAAGAAGGTATATCCTGGAGCAGGGCTGCGAATCACCAAGTGCATTCAATGTGCATTACGTTGCAAGCAAAACAGCCTTATGCTGAGGGCTTATGTAAACTGGCTATGTGCCACTAGGAAGGTAGGAAGCAGACCAAGTGTAAACAAACATACAGATTTTGCTCTGTTTTGGGCAACCCCGCAAGTAATTGACAAGGCATGAAATCAGAGAGAAATGGCTACAAATAACTAAGCTCTTGTGATCTTGTTGTCTGGATTGCCTTCAGTGTATTTTCAGGATTATGCTATTTCCACGGCACACTTCAAACTGTTATTGGCTCTCTCTCTCTCTCTCTCTCTCTCTTTAAAGAACACAAATGAGGGATGCTGCACATTCAATGGCACCAGTATTGTGCCTATCTATCAGGCCTCAGCAAAAAAGACAACAGATATATATATATATATATATATATATATATATATATATATATATATATATATATATATATATATATAGTTATAAGTCATTCTCTGACAAATGGCCTATTAGACATGCAAAATAACACAGAGCACTACATTTTTTTTTTTTTTCTGATAAATGTAGCTGTCATTTTCATATCTGGTGTCCATGCTTTGCTTCTCACACACACACATACACACACACATATATATATATCTCACAGACACACACATACCACAACACAACAATGTTCTTATGTGCTTAATATTGTGGAAAACTCGAGGTTGCTTGAGGTGCTAAACTGTGTTTCATAGTTTTAAAAAAGTAAAAAAAATAATGAACTTCAGCTTCAAAAGTTAACTTTAACTATGCATACTAGTAGCAGTGGGCTGCTGCGGTGAAGCACCCAGGGAGCCGCTGGCGTTCAAAAGGCTGCAGTAGCAGTAGGATATGAACCAGCAAAGTTCAAGTCACAAGCTGCCTTTTCTAAGTTCTAGGCCATCACTGTCGCCCTCTCACTTTTAGAATGAGATCTGTTCAGACAGATCGTGGCCAAATTCCCACCTTGAGACATTGAGATACATTTGTGCAACTAAAACAGGCGGAAGTCAATGGTTAGTGAGTTAGTTTTAGTATTTAAGGGCACATGGTACTCTGATACATAGGTTGGTGGGTTAGAGTTAGGGTTAGTTTTTTTATAAATGGTAACTGAAAAAAACAAACAAACAAACAAAACAATCAGGCACAGAAACACAATTAAATTATCCTCCATAATGGAGTCAAGCTTTTGACCTTAGCGAATAATGAAAACAGTAAAGACATAATGGAAGCTTGTAACCATTTATTTCTTCTAGCTGGCTAATAAGACACACCCATTATCAACTCTTGAGATAGTTTGATAAGCGTTTCTGTCAGACGATATATATTTTATCGTGGTTTAAAATCTTCAGTGAGAACTTCCTTTATCTGAGCCGTGTAATCACAGCCTGGGATCAGCTTCAATGAACACCATCAACCAATAGGAACGCAGCGGGTTATTATGCAGCGATCAAGTGACTCTCCAGCACTGCACTAAAACAAAAAGGTTCCCAATGAGGTAAATTGACGGACCACATTGACATTCTTTATCATTGTCTATTATACCAACGTCACTTCCCTACACACAAATGCGACTAAATGATCTGTTCAATTCAAGTTTTGCTTTGTTTATTTCATTTTTTTTCTTGAAGCTCCCAGGAACATATGACTTTCACTAAAAATTACTGTCATACTTAACTTTACGAAATCTATGTCGCACAGGGTAGTGAATAATAACTCCGTGATAAATCAGACAGTTTGCCACAGGTCACGTTGGCATTCTCTATATTTGTTTTGCATGTGTGGCCAAAATGATTTTTTTTTTGCACTTGTATTTAAAGCATTTATTTATTCATGTATATGTTCACATATGTTTAACCTGCACAAAGTTGCAGTCGTTCTCAGGAATGCGTTCATCTGTTGAGCAGTGAGAACTGACTGATGGCATGGAGGTTCATTTCATCTGAAATCAATGGCAAAGGAAATAGTCAGACTTTAGCAACTACAATATAAGTCAAATACCAACATATTGACCAGGATATTTACTGCAGTGAGGCCTATATTTGGCATCAATTAACAACAACAAACATTCCACCCATGCTGAGTGATTTGCGCATCGATTTGCTATTTATCTTCAGCATATTTATTTTTCTGTTTCCCAGACTTTTTCCAATAATGAGACAACCTGGGTTTATGAAGGGCTGCTTCATCTTAAACCTGTTAGTAATCTGGCTCAGTAAGTCAGTATCTTCATGGAAAAAAAACCCAACAACAAATGTATAGCTTTGTTCGACTTCAACGTCACTTGCATTGTTTCTGAATCATTAGAGGCGTTGAGAAGGACTGCTGTGGAAATTATTAATATATTAAATCAGAGAGTGCATTGCACAGGAATGTCCTGCCGATAAAATACTACCCTCATTGATGGATACCTGGTGAAATCACTGTGCATGTTGGCCATCCGTTCGCCTCAGGCAGACGTTACTACGTATCAATTGAAGATGTGGTAGATAACTGACCAGTTATACTTTCTATATTTCTCTTTTGTCATCTTATTCCACTGCAGGCCAGTGAATGAAAGGCTGATGAGAAAAGTAGACTACTGTTGGGTGTGCCATAAGCATAAGATGGCACCTCTAGACTTGGTCTTATAGGATTGGAGGAGAACTTGTGCTTGTGACTAGAAAGAGTGATACATTTATGTGCCCTACTTGCAAGGGTGACCTAAATGTAGGTAAGTATGATAACCCAGGCTTGCACATCGCTTGCTGAATTTTTTTTCTTCTTCTCAAAGTCTTTGATCACAATCTGACTGCTGCTATCTTGATGGTGTGTTTCTGAGAGTGTGCTGAGAGTGCAGATGTTTGTTTTTCTTTTTTCTTTTTTCTCTTCTCCCCACTGCTCATTGTTCTGCCTTTGGCGCACTGCTGTAACTACATTTTATTGTGTGTGAACTTGTTTGAATTGATCATCGAGAGTGTATTCAGAGAGCAAACTCAGAGCTCTAGAGCTTCAGCAAGAACTGCCAAACATAACTGGCAGTGATGCTGCACTAATTTAATTTTAATGGCATAAGAAACAATGCTCATGGTTATTTCTACCATGCAGAGACAGATGTAGGTATACATAAAGCTTAATAGTCTCGAGAGACTATACAATTCTTCAAGCCTGTATGCATGTGACAAGCCCATCAGAGACTAGTTAATTATTGGAAATCCACTGAATTATAAAGCAAGGGTCAAATCATCAATTCAGAAGTTTCAAATTAGATTATTTTTTTTTTTTTTTAAGCCGTTATTCTGTTGTCCACATTAATTGTTCTTTAATGTGCCTTAGTGCATTGCAATATGGCCTCTCAAGACTGGCTCTACTGTATTTGTTGGCAGTAATGGGCTGTTTTCCAGCAATCTGCTCCAATTGCTATGTGCATTTCACTGCCTCGGGTGCACTACTTACTTTGCTGGACTGTGATGATGGATTGTCACTTTGAAATACCTGCATTGCTTTGTTCCAGGGCCCCACAGCTGGTATAAACCAATACAAGAAAACTGCACTTGCAAACCCACTATTACACAAGTATCTTATAAAACGTTTGCGTCTTGGCCATGGCAGTAGGAGGTGACCCTCTCCCACATCCAATATCCTCAGACCTACTAAACTCCAGTAAGCAGTGTTGCTCTGAACATGGCTTCTCTATGCTTCTTCTTTTTTTTCATCTAGCAAAATTAAACTTAACTCAAAAGGCACTGTCAGGTTTAACACTCTGGCCTTTAAAAAAATCTGACCTTGTTGTTTTTGATCTTTTTTTTCCCCTTTACTTAAGTGGACATTGTGAAATACGGTTAAATACTATCTCTACTTGACAAACAACCACAAAAAAAGAGAGAATACATTCTAATTTCCACATTTGATATATCCCTTCGTCTTTCAATCCCTATTTTTTTCTCTGCAAAAACATAACCTGAGATATGATCTTTGGCATTTCACTATTTTCTACAAGAAGGTATCGATTAAATTATGATTGTAATACTTTTTTGATAGTAATTGTTTGTTTTGTGAAAATACACACATTTTGATCATGTCCACTCTGCACCACAACAAATAAAAACTTCAAAGCTCAAATTTAAATGTTTAAATTTAAACAGGCACTTTTTTACCGCTCAGGCCGACTCAAAATAAAATTGGGCTGTTTGTGGCCCCTGAAAAGATGTGTGTGTGTGTGTGGGGGGGTAAAGCTGAACAGTCTAAATTCTAAATAGCAGGTGGTGTTTTGGCAGATGGATGTCTTGATAGAATAAATGTTACTAGAAAATGAAAAAAAAAAATCTGAGTTTGCACAGCAATGAAGTAATGCAGCATGATTTAAACAGTGTGCACTTAACCAAAATAATGATATGTCTTGCTACATTATTTGTTACAACAAATCAATGCTATGAAAAATGATAAAGCTGAATTTCTGCGAAAGCGTTGGAATTTACACCAATAAGAAATGCATTATGTTCAGAACTTTATGCCTTTACTGTATGTCTTCATCCATCCATCCTGTTCAGGGTCCCGGATTCCAGCGCACTGTGTGCGTGGAACACATATCAGCAGACAGACAACGCGCACACACTCACATTTACAACCTAGGCGCAATTTAGCGTCACCAATAAACCTCACATGCATGTTTTTGGATTGTGGGAGGAAACCCTGGCACACACGAGGAGAACATGCAAACTCCACACAGAAAGGCCCTGGGCAGTACTTTAACCCATGATCTTCTTGCCGTGAGGCGAGAGCGCTAACAACTGTGTCACTATGTTTATTATCCATCAAAATCCAGGTTGTATAGGTTTCCTCATTTAGTCTTGAAATTGCTCATGGCCATTATGTTCATACTGAGAGGAAAGAGTGACATAAAAAAAAAAAAAGTGCAATAATGACAATGAAACATACATGTTTGTGCAATATGTTACCCGAAAACCAAGGAACCATTAAAGCTAGGGTAGTTTCAACATTTCTTTTTTCCCCCCCATCATTATCAAAGGAGCAGACATTGTTTCCACTTCTTTTATCTTTTTGTACTTTGGTTTCATATCTCTTTTGTCTCCAGTTTCAAGCTTACATTTTACCCATTTTACTGCCCTCCAACTTTGAAATGTGTTGGTTCTCTCAAGATCAAAGTAAGTGTGTGTGTGTGTGTGTGTGTGTGTGTGTGTGTGTGTGTGTGTGTGTGTGTGTGTGTGTGTGTGTGTAGGTGTGTGTGCGTGTGTAGGTGTGTGTGTGTGTCAAGGGAATTATCACTGTTTTTGTCTATGTGGTTTGATGAACTCATGGTGCCGCTTTATGACTGAAAGGTGAGGAAAATTATAATAGTAGAAGCAGGAAAATGCATCTTAGGGCTTAAAACATGTATTATGTTCCTTTGGGCTGGTGAGACAGGTCACAGTGACATGACTTGCTAAAAACTGTATTTATTTATTTATTTTTTGTGTCATAATGTTCAATTTTACTATAAAAGGTCAGGCTAAATGCTCACAGAGAGCATTGCTAATTGATGTGAACTGAAAAGGGACTGCATTAGAGACACTAAACTGAATGGAGATTATGTGTGAGCAAAACTGTGTGTGTGTGTGTGTGTGTGTGTGTGTGTGTGTGTGTGTGTGCGTGTGTGTGTGTGTGTGTGTGTGTGTGTGTGTGTGTGTGTGTGTGTGTGTGTGTGTGTGTGTGTGTGTGTGTGTGTGTGTGTGTGTGCGCGTGTGTGTGTCTGTCATGGGCGGAGGGGGTTATTTATGGGTGAGTGCTTGGGCTCGGGTGTACAACTTTGTGAACGTCTGTGTGTGTGTGCCCATTTGTGCATCCACGTCTGTGTGTCTGCGTGTCAGTGTGTGTAATTGGCCTGACGTGGTTTGTGTATTTCAACCCAGGGGATGCAAGTTATTGGACTGACCTCTGTAGTGTGACAACAGTAGAGTCCGAGGCAATCTAAAGGCACAAACATCAGCAGCCAACAGCAACCAAAACACATTAAAGATTAAAGCAGTCGCTCAGAACAAAGCCACTGGTGTGTGGTTTGTTAAAAGTGGACCCTGTTTGTATCGCTAGTTCCACCGGGGCTGGTAGGGTCGCTGTACGTGTTTGTGTGTGTGTTTAGGAATTTAAGTGGCGAGTTATTGTGGATGGGAATATGTAAATATTGTTGAATCCATGGTTACCACTTTGAAAGTCGCATATGAATTGCATGCATATATGTGTGTATGTGTGTGTTGTTATGTCAATATATTTAGTCATCATAGGGGTCCTATAATGTTTTCTGAATTACCGATGTGTGTGGGCTTGTTCTCATATGCACGTCAATCTGATTGCACATTCATTCGCGGGGACTCATGTGGCCACGAGGGGAAATTAAGCACTCCACTCGGAACACTCTAACAACTCGCAATGCAATAATGACCAATAATGTGATACCTGCTAATTTTGTAATAATTTGGAAATTATTCAATGCAACAAAGCCATAACAAAATAACTTGCCAATAGTTTAATAAAATGTTTGATCCATTATAAGAATAGCATTTTTCCAATGATGCAATAATGTTCTTTTCCAGTTTTTTTGTAAAGACTGTATAACTAAATCTGGCACACTCTCTTAATCTAAAACACATTGCACACTGACAGTGTTTACAGAAAATGTATGCTTTTTCCTGCATCACCACTGTGCCAGAATGCATTTGCAGCATATGACTTTTCAAACTACAAAGCATCTGTGGTCAGTGAAAGCACTTTGGGGCCTGCACACGATTGTCTTTTGGGCTCGCCACATGTGATCTGATCACCCAAAATGCATGTTTATGCCAGACGTAAATGGGCCCCGTGACACAAAGAGAAAGGTTGTCTTCTATTCCGAAAGTTGACTTTGTTATTTCATAATTTTATCCTACCTATGCATGCAATGAGAGTGATCACCATTGTTGCCTGAGTGTGTATGTGACTGGATGAACAAATGGCTGAATGTGACATATCGACCTAACCCTAAAGCAGATTGACCCTCCTGGGAGTTTCTGAAAATGTGTTATCTGTGTCATTCCGCTATTAGAAAAACACAACTATAGATGTGGATTTACAAATTACAAGAAACAAAATGCTTGTCATTGTAGTGTTGGACATCACAAAAACACTGTTCACACAAGCACACAATCAAAATCAGGTAAATCATTGTGTGTTTTAAACGTCTTTTGCAATGTACATGACCTATTAATTTCTAGATACGACCCATTAAGTTCTATATTATTATATTTACATCAGGCTTATTTTAAACACAGGTTTAAGTACTAGTTGTCTCATCCTAAAACATGATTTTACCAAAAATGAGGGATTTTCATAATGGGGGCTCTCCATCTTTATCCCGACACAATGCACACTGTCCCTTGGGGATAGTGTACAATGACGTTCAGTTACCCACAGGCATAGAAGAACAAGGCCACACACACACACACACACACACACACACACACACACACACACACACACACACACACACACACACACACACACACACACACACACACACACACACACACACACACACACACACACACACACACAGATGTTGTACATGATTGTTGATCTTGTAGTTTTGTCAAATATGTGATGGGCTATGAGGGATGGGGATGTTGTAAAGACCTGCCGGCCAAATGCCATTCATCACCTGAACAGTTCTCATAACAAGCCCAGGCCTGTAAAACAACTCTTACACTTCCATCCTTTTGAAGCACACACATGCAGTAAGGCTTAGACCACACATAATTATTATTATTATTATTATTATTATTATTATTATAGAGAGACTTTGGATTATATGTAAAGAAACTGCAAAATAAAAACTTGCACTGAAATGAAAAAATAAAATGAAAAAATGCACATTCACTGTAACCCACAGCATGTTCTCACGTAACACAATTTAATCAGCATGATTACTATCATTTCATATTTCACAACCTCAAGGATATAGCCACATACACATCCAGCATGTACATTGGCTTAGGTTGTCCTCTGCACACCATCTTTCATTTTGAAAGCAGGGCACATGTTCCTCAAAGTTCAGCCAACTAAAAGACAAATGTCTGCGGATAGAAACTTATGTTCAAATAAATCTCCAAAACTTTTCCAACACCTCTCACTCACTGTTTTTCCCCCCCTCCAGCTTTCCATTCCTTTGCCCCAATGGTATTCATGTGTAACTGATGCCTACGTCACTCTAATGGGCCTTTGGATGGAAAAGGTGGGGAGAGAGAAGCTGTAGGTTATAGATGAATATGGGGTGAGGTTGGAGGCAGTGGAGGTAACAGCTAAGAATGAATGCAAGGAGATGACAAGTCGTAAACTGGGGGGGTTAGGGGGGGTTAAGTGAGACTGAAGAAGAATGAATCACAGGGGTAGTCATCACTTTCAGCAACCTGAGGCACACTGATCAATACAAAGAAAAATTATTCAAGTCAATTCATCTATCTTCTTTATTCATCTTTATTTGTTTCTATGACCTCTCCCTCAATTTGCTATCTGCCTTATTGCCTCTTCGTTTAGGAGATGACTATCTATTCATCTTGAGGTGAGAGAGAGAGAGAGAGAGAGAGAGAGAGAGAGAGAGAGAGAGAGAGAGAGAGAGAGAGAGAGAGAGAGAGAGAGAGAGGCACAGTGCTGCATTTAGTACATACTTCAGAAAATTAATTACAAAAATAATCTATCTGAATTTCACAAAATAAAGGTAAAGGTCAAATGTGTCACATTTCAAGAGCTAAACCATAATTTCAGCCAAAGGATAATTTAATGGAAAATTTGCTTCATCATTGTCCTCACCATAACTTTCTCCTCCGACAAGCATCGTCTCTTATTCAAGAAATCACATTTTAACTTCCAAGATGTGTAAATAGGAACTAAACCCAGTTGATATGTACAGGAAGGCTTTGCTTGGAAATCTTTCCACCATATTGGTTGTTTACGCTTGGACAAAAATTGGCTTCATGGTTTCCTGTACCATCCCTGCTGGGACTCCAGACAGGTGTGTGTGTGTTCAGGTGTTTTTCCTTTCACTTGTTGTGTGTGTATGAGAAAGCCTGGGAAGAAGCGGAAGAGATGGCAAGAAAACTGAGTCGAAGGATTGATTTTTGTATGAATGTGGATGATTGATTTGTGTGCTTGCGTTTGGAATGCCTCTGTGTGAAAACCATCTGCAAATCCATATTAAAACCAGACGAGAAACCCAGTTGCTCCACACTTATAACGTTGTATTGGTGGTCAGATGTCTTTTGTGCAACCAAGTCTGAGAATGTCTCGGTTTCATTTGCAACCTGACACGAGTCCATCATCAGCTTTCCCTCTCCTACTGCCTCTCATTGCATGAATAAAGATGCACACACAGCCACATGCAGACGTACACAAAGCAGCAAATCTTAAAGCCTCCAGAGCTCTATGCCAACAGACCTGTAACCGTCGGCAACTGCTCTTGTTTACGCGAGAGATGAATGAGACAGATCGCTGCTGAACTTGCCTAAATAGTTCCCCAAACACAGAGACAGGTGGCGCGTATGTGTCGTGCTGTTTGTGTGTGTTGGCAATGTGTGCCTATGTGTGGCTATTAGGTGGTTGTAGGGGGAGTTTGGCAGCATGCACATTTCAAAGATTTATTGACAGGTGGCACCATTTGGTTTGTTTGTTTTCCTCCAATCCTCTACTGTCTTTTCATTTCTCTTGCTTGTTTGTTTTCTGTTTCCTCTCACACATTTTGGATTTTTGATATATTGATGTAGATCAAATCTATTGTATCCCTACATTAAAAAAAAAAAAAAAGACTGGAAATCTGATCATATATTGGTGGTTGAAAGGATGAACACTGGTAGTTTTACTCTTGAGAATGCTCCCTAAGGTGGAAACAATCAGCAGCTAACCACTGATTCATATGCATCCTGACGCATCCTGATGAAACTGGTTTGCTCAGAGTGTCCTGCACCCATTCCCAACAATACTTCCTACTTACGGGCATCTTGGCACAATATGCTACAGGTTCATTTATGAATCAAAGGACATTTATGAAGCTGCACAGAGCATGAATCTCACAATTTTCAAATATTTAAAAAAAATGCATCTTCAAAATGGGTAACAGTTCACTTAATTATTCAATATTACACAAAATCAACAGATCAACGATACTGCTGGTTTGAAATGCAGCCACATATATTACAGAGGGGGGAAAAAAGCGATGTAAATTTGACCCAAAATACAGTTGTTTTTATTTATGAAATAAGTAAGCACATGAGTAAATAAAATATTGGGTGACTTCAACTGTAACCTGCTGCAACTAACTGGTAAAACTCGATTTGCAAAGGACTGTAGGCTCACAGTGACACCTGTTATATCTAAGTACATGAACCCACTTAGGAGAATAACTTCCTATACCTACGTATTGACCCTGTGAAACACAGTAGTTAATGATACTAAATACTATATTTATTACATTTAATTAGGCAGTACTCTCACCCGAGCCTTTAAAGTGTAAGGATAAGCTTTCTCTTTAATTATAATACATTTTAGTGCAATTACAAGATGGTAAATCAGATTTATAAGATAGAGAACCTGAGGTTTTAATAAATAGCTTCTCGGGAAAAAGCTGTGGTTGAAAGAAAAAGTTCATTTCAATCCGAAAAATGAAGTGAACAGTAGTCTCCACAGTTTAAGTGAAGTGTTTTGAATACATAGGCCGAAGTCAATCGACCTCCCTATCCAGACTTTAATGATGTTGAACTGCAACGCTGCTTGCTTCTAAAAAAAGTTGGCACCACATTTGAGCTTTATTGTGCGTCTTAATTTGACTTGATGAGAGACACTTGTGTCCATTTTCTTTTTCTTTGTTTCATGTTAGACGCACATGCCACCTCTTAACAAAAATCAAATCAACAAATGAGTCAGGATAAGTCAACAAAATGAATTGTATCTCAAAAACATTTATGTTCTATTGATTGACATTTGGAACACGCTAAGAGGAAATCAATAGACAACTAGACAACTGTGCAATTGTTTGACTCGGCACCCTTGGGAGCAAAAGTTACTTGCTGCCGTACTTTGCCATCTTTTATGGATTCTTAATTCACGCTTTGACAAAAAGATTAAAGGAAAACAAACTTGGAGTTGTGGTAGCTCATCCAGTGCAGGTAAGTGCATGCTATACAGAGACAGCCTCAAAAGTTTGTATGTTCATTCCTGTTTGTCCTCTGTGAAATTATCCATATACAGTAGTTGTTGCCACCAACTCATATATAAAAACATATATAAATATATATAATTAACTGTATTCAGAGCACAGCCTTAGGGTAAATGTGTAAGTGTGCATATGCATATGTCTATATCTATCTATCTATCTATCTATCTATCTATCTATCTATCTATCTATATACATATACACACACACACACACACACACACACACACACACACACACACACACACACACACACACACACACACACACACACACACACACTTACACATTTACCCCAAGGCTGTGTGTGTGTGTGTGTGTGTGTGTGTGTGTGTGTGTGTGTGTGTGTGTGTGTGTGTGTGTGTGTGTGTATCTATCTATATATCTATATATAGATAGATACATATATATATTCTAAATAAAGAGAAATCTAAGGAGAACAAAAACAATAAATTCATGTTTGACAGAAAAAAAAAGACTGGCAGCTTTACCAGGAGAGAGAGAGAGAGAGAGCAGTGTAAGTGATGTCAGCCCGGTACAGCAGTTCCCTGAGCTGGAGAATGGAGCAAGGTGACTTGTTATTAAGCTGTCCGTGTTTCAATTTATTGTAATAGAGCTCACTGAGGCTTGCTTCCCATCTCAGCCATTCAGTCATTACAGTAAATATACAGATGCACACACTCCAACACCCATATCCAGACTCAAACACTGTTACTTTGCAACTACACACTCACACAGGCGTGCTCACACGTTATTGCAGTCCTCTGACTTCACAGGGTGAACTGTTGCCTCGATCTTTTGACTCACAGCTGCATGCTGGCCCGGCAATGAGCTGTTGTACATGTCCATCTGTGGTGAGCATTTATGACAGATGGGAGACACTTTGACTAGCCTTCAGCCAATACACTTCCCAGAGGAGCAACTACCTGCAACCACAAATCACTTCTCAGTTCATTCTCCCCCCCCCTTTTTTTTAAACCCCCTTCTATTTTTTTTCACTACTGGCACCACAGCAGGGGAGAGATTTACCATGACACACCACTGTAAATGACAAAACCGTCAAGCACATGAGAACAAACGAGAGGTGGGATGGACGGGAAGAGCGAACTGCAAAGAGGATTTAGATATATTGGCAGAGGAGAGAGAGAGAGAGAGAGAGAGAGAGCAGCAAAATATACAACAGTCGAAGACATTCAGCCATAGACAGTGGATAGGCACCATATATAAAAATGGAACAAACTTAATTTGAATATTATAATTGAAAATTATGCCATTATTATTGTTACTATTATTATTATTATTATTATTATTGATTTTTTAAGTTTGAAATTGAGTTGCAGTAAAAGTAAGAATGCTTTACTAATACTCATCTAAAAGAATATCTTACAAATATTTGTTTATTCCTCAAGGAGGACTTGGTTAATTTTCAGTTTTCCAATGTATACTTTTTTCCCATAACTTTACTGTATTTATCAATTTTAAACAACAGGGACGGGGGATTGAAACCAGATGACGTTATGCCAGTAGTTTATGTGCATCCAATATCAATGTAAACATTTGTACACAGAAGTGCTTCATTATTCTTCAATTTCAGCGAGCTTTTGAGATCAAGGGAGGTCCCAGTGATGAAAATCATTGTACTTTTAAACTAATAGCAAACAGAGAACACCTTTGTTAACATACTTGTAAGCAAGTACATGTAAAAGTTGAAATCGTCAATTTTAGAAAAGGAAAACATTTTGGGGCTTTTTATTTGAAATAACAGTCTGAGTTTAGTGAAAACTAAAGTCAACCTCTGGTATATTTTCACCAACACATAAATCATATTTCAAAGCATTTTAGTATCGTACCTCAAAAAAGACTTGCAAAACAAACTCTTTGCTTTTAAATCTATCAGATTTCCAGTCATTAACACATATGAGCATATCTAAATATTTATAAACCATCAATGAACCTGAACACATTTGCAACATTTTTAAGGCATTTAAGTTTGTGTACAAACATAAATGTTTGCTATTACTATGATGGAGAAAGTCAAACCTGACCTGCAGCTTTTCAGCCAATTTTCTGCTTTCAAACGGGTAAATTAGAAGAGATGTTACAGAGGTAATAATCAGAGACTCGTTGCTTGTTGTCTCTATTGCTACATCTTGACTTTATCAAATTACAAGTGGAAAGAGCGAGCAATCAAGAAATAATTTCTTTTATTGAAGATTTTTCTACAGAATATATGCACATACAGTCCAGGGCCTATTAACAATAGTTTGTTGTTATTAATATATTTCAACATTATTACAGTTCATTAATTTAATTTACCTTTTTTTTCCCCTGCTCCTTGGCCCTGGCAACCTCTATTGACAAGCCGCCACTGTTTGACACTTTTTCAAAATCTTCCACTCTCTGTTGACTTTCATTTACAAAGGGGCAAAAAAAAATATAACACTCATCTTCAGCCATTGAAACTCTGAAGACAACAGATTATTCTGCACTCTAATGTGTCTTCCTGGTGACCCGGATGTCAGACTCAAAAAAAACAAAAAAACAAAAAGTTACAAACTGAAATTGAATTTTGATATCTCAATCTGATTTTTTGTTTTTGATGATCAAATGCTTCTCATATGAAATACTTTCTATTTATTTGAGTTATGCTTTCCATTGCAGAATAAGTAAAAGTTGTTGTTAAACTAGAAATTGTATTTCAAACCCATAAAACAAAAAAAGCATTATCTAAAAAAAAAAAAAATCCCCCTTTCAAACTCAATTTCCAGTAGCACAATATTCTTTCAACAGTTCCACAATAACAACAGTGAGTATGCCAACCCAAGTCATTCTTGAAAAAGATGCCAATTTAAACATGCATCCTTTCTTTTAAAAAGAGTTTACAAGATCTGGAAAACTAAATGTTTTAATAAAACCCAAGTTTTGGTCAAAGCAACAATGCTCTTTTTTCCAAATATTTATTTATTTATTTTTTGTTTTGTTTTGCAAACTTGCTTCTGTACAATAAATTCATACTTTCTGAGTTCAGCTTGATTAGCGATGCAGTTTGCAGCATTACATCATGGAACTTTAAGGCTCCAGTAAGCATTTCTTGAAAATCCCATATTGGTCGCCTGACTTTGAGTTGTGCATGGGCTAACAATAAGAAAATCAATGCAAACGCTCCTCAAGCGAAGTGATTCTTAAACAGTTGGTGTGAGTACAATGAAGTGAGGGTATGTGACAGAAAGCAAGCAATAGTTGAGAGGTGAAGATGGCCAAAGTGACAGAGACAGATAGAGATTTCAAAAGGCTACCGTTTCTTATCAGCAAAGGTCACTCAAGCAATTACGTGACACATTGATTTATGTCCCCTGAGGCAAACTCTCCCACAAAAGCAAGCACCACCCACAAACACTCACATGCACAGTCTCGAATACACACAAACACAGTATCAATCTGCTTCCCCCCCTAATTATTATTGTTTTTTTTTTTCTGTGGGAGTCTTGTGGTTGGCTGAGATCATTAAGGTCTTGGCCACAGGGATGCCCTGTTTTTATTCTCTCCAGTAAAGCTTTGCCACATCCTGCCAAGCCAGTCCTGTTCATTATAAAGCATCCATCAGTCAGTACCCACAGCCAGAATGTCCGTGTCTAAACTGCACTAATGCTGAAATCAGCAACACAAATGTGGCTGATATTTTATATATATATATATATTTTTTTTTAAAGCAACAACTTTTATTTGCATTTAACTTTTAATGTAAGTATAACTAATGGAAGTTAGTTGAAACATGACTTTCACCACCAGTCAGCCTCTGTTTTTGAGTTGATGGAGTGGCTAAAATGACATATTACTGTCTACAAGCTGCAATAAAAACACAGGTTGTTGAGTTGATTGATCCATAATGTGAAAATGAAGAGTCAGTATATTCAATGTATAGAATGGTTTGCATGTCAGCTTCAAGAAATATTAGAATATTTCATGGAAAAGAACTGCATGCTCACTTTAGGTTATATACAAACAAGCGTCAGAGGGAGGTGCTTGGATATCTTGCAGTATTGTTTATAATTGACTGGACATACAATTGGGACAATATGTAGCCTGGGCCAAGAAGTAATAGTATTACATCTGCTATACTGGAAAGTATGCCACAGTGCTATCCTCTTCATTTGCTTCTCGATATGCATCTCTGCATATACACAGTAAAACCTGTGTGTCTGCAACATGCATTTCAGACCATATTGATAAGTTACTGGACCATGGTAACTGCATGAACAAAACTGAATTAGATAAATAAGGAAACAAAGCAAGATATTTTCACTCTATTCAGAGTCAAATGGATAAGAAATTAAGGATGACCACGACATGACAACTGCATGAGCAGAAGTCAATTAAATTATTATCAAAGTTCCCAAAACAAATAAGGCCACAATACAAGATATTGTTGGGCGGATCTAGTTTGTCAACCATCATTTAATTGCACTGTTCAGTTCCTTTTTTGAGATGTGTTGTTATTGCGTTATTGTTGTATTCATATTTGTAGTCATTGCATTCGTGCAGCCTAGCAGTGCAACGTAAGTGTGTGACGTAAATTAACCCATTGTTAGTTAGTTGTTTTAATGGTGCTCACGGTTCACTGCATGGACAGGCTCACTCGATGTACTGTGCCCAAGCTCGAGACCGGAACACAACCAAAACCTTGGACTGTGTCGTATACGGCTGTTAAACTCTGTACTTACCTGCCGAGTGTACTAACGTTCCTGGATGAATGGTCTTTGTTGGGAAGTACTTTCCACCCACGCACACTCAGGAGAAGGAGCGAACTCGCAAAAAGGCCGAAAGCACAACAATATGTTCACTACTTTCAGAATAAATCAGTAAGAAAATAAGAAGGGGCAAGGCAACTGCAAGTGCAAAAGTGAATAAAACAAATATAAAAAGTACTCAAAATAAAGTTTTCGCCAGACCAATTCATATGTGGACGGTTACAAGTTTCAAAGTCTGGGGTGACAGTTGACCTGACGACTCTCATATCATTCTAAATATCCAACCTGTTTCTTTTGTTTGAATTGAGCTGGACCAAGGCAGAGAGGCCACTTTCACACAGACCAGTTATGCTGAATGTTAAGATCATTTTGACTGAAAGAGTGGTGAGGGAAGGATACTCGGACATCGCATAGCTGCACCAGGAATAGGATAGGCTTACCTCGCCAAATTGCTTTGACAGCATCTGGTCACATGACCGCTCCACCAGCTGAAGCTTTGCGTTGCTTCGCAACGTGATGCTTTCCACGTTGATACCAAAGGGGCTGCGTATCCAGCCAATGGTTGTGTTTTTCTCTGGGAAGTAGTCATCAAATCGAGCTTGAAGTTTAGTGAGATGTAACCCGAGAGATTCTTTCAAGTGGTTTTTGTCTGCTCTGTCGAGCTGCTGTGCTTCATTGCAAGAGCTGGTAAACATGTCCAGGCTGTCTTTGGATAAATGATTTACCCACAGTGTCATCGCTTTCCTCAACGCAGCAATTTTGCCTGAATGTTCAATAATATTGTGTCCTTTCCCTTTCATTTATACATTTCATGAGTTGAGGTGCTCAAATACATCAGCAAAGACATTCAACGAGCCAAATTGTGTTGTCAAACACCTCTACATATGGGGAGTGAGTCTCTGAGAGGAATGTGGCGATTTCTGTTTTAAGTTCGTAAAAGTATGACAGCACCTTGCCCCTCGACAGCCAGCGGACTTCTCAGTGATACAGCATCTATGTGTGCTTAGAGCCCGTCTTTACACAAATATTAAAAACAGCAGCCATTTTTCACACTTTGCTTTATGCGGTTCGCCACTTTGGTGATATTTGTTAACGCTTCTTGTTTGGCGCAAGACACTTTTGTGATGTCCTCGGCTCCCAGGCTCATGTTTAGGGAAAGAAAAACTGCATTAATTCTCCAGCTTGTTGTGGAATGCAGTATGTTATGTTTCTAAATTGCAATTCAATATAGATAGTTTCAGATCAACTCTAGACCCACTGGAGAAATCATTTCTCCGAGTTGGCCTGATAAATTGGGGGAGATGTAGGGAGGGTGGGAACAGCTGGCCTTGCTCCATCCATATTTCCATTTTCTCCAATCTTGATGAAGCACCTTTCACCATCACTATACAGCATCAATATTGGAATACGTAAGTGAAGTAAATTATATCTTTTAAACACTATGATAGAAATGTACTTGTTAATTAATTATTAGAATCTCTGAACACATCAAAAATAATTAGTAGCCAACCTTTCAACATTCTACAAGCAGGGCCACATTTAATTATTAGAATTAATTACAGTAATGTGAAAAATCAGTCTGAAGAAGTTTTGCAAACAGGAAGATTTCTGCACATAATGAGAAGTGTAATTGACCTTTGACAAAGTGGGTATGATGTCATGTGTGCTCAACCAATATCTCACAGGGAAAAAAAAAATGAAAAAGTATGTTAGAACAGAGATAGTATAATTTTTGTGTTATTAAATTGAACAAATGCGATATACTCAGTCAATATAATTAACTGCTATTATACAGACAAAAAGGTATTTAAGTCATAGCAAATCTGGACAAGAGTTTGAAAGTAGTAATTATCCTTTACTAATGGACTACTCAAAATAAATAGAATTGGTATGTCAGTGCAAACAATAAAAAAATGCTTCCTTTTATAATTTAATTTTTGAGTTAAGTTATTGAAGAATGTGCTTCTGGGCTCCCTACTCAGGCTGACAATTTGACTCCATTGTGCAGTGCAGGGACCTCCGACCGAATGTTGAGATAGCCGCCACAACTAAGACACGCAAACTCAAAAAGCTCAGAATTCACTGGTTGTGTGATTTAGTCAATACAAAATTAAAAACGACGGTGGAAGTGTTCATTTGCATTTCCTTCTCTTTGGTGTAATCGATTTACGAGCCTTTCCCCCACTTTAATTTACACAACTAAGAGTATTACCCTCAAACTTCCTTAACTCTAAACTCAGCTGAGCCAGACTCTCAGCAATTAACTCCAAACTCATACAACACACACTCATGCGAAGTAGGAATCATTTGGTTCAATCACATGTGTCGAACTCCGGTCGTCGAACGCCACAGCCCTGCACATTTTGCATGTCTCCCTGCTTCAACACAGCCGATTGCAATGAGCAGCTCGTTATCTGGCTTTGTGCTGAAGGTGGTGATGACTCATCGGGACATTCGATGGAAGGAGACGGGGAAAACGTGCAGAGCTTCGGCCCTTGAGGATCTGAGTTTGATACCCCTGCTAGAAAAACCAATGGCATTTTTCGATGGGTACTCTCATGTTCATATACCTGGCAACACACTGCTGTGTTCTTGAGAAAATAAGGCAAAAGCGTAATTTCATAAACAATGTTAATTTTATGACAACCCACTATAGATCAATTCTTTTCATACAACCCTGCATACACATATAATGTAGAGGATGCCACATTTATATATACACATTTTGCATGGTTATATCCGCATCAATTACTTGCATCTTCCTGATCTTTCACCTCCTGTTATTATTGTTGTTGTTATTGTCGACTCGTGGATGCGTATACACAGCATGTGAATGTGAACACAGGCAAGCCAAGTAGTTGGTTATTAAACATTATAGTCTCTGAGAGCTGAGGTTTCCCAGGGGGTCTATTCTGCTTGGCACTTATCACATAAGTCGCACATGGGAGATGTTAGGAAGAAACATATATGTTCTCTTTTGATCAGAGACTGCATGGGTTATATCAAACCACACATATTTATGACAGGTAAAAGCTGAGAAGTCACAAGCATTGTGGGTGGTCTCTGTATATTGTCTGAACTCACACAGGCAGTGTCATTTAAGGTGATGGTGACTGTATTTTATATGACATAATTACCTGAGGCTGTATTAAATAATTGCTGAGCCTTTGAATAGATTTAATTGACTTGTGGAAAGGGCACTTCACTTCCAACTGATTCATTAATCAAAAACAATGAACAACTAATTGAATTTAAGCTCTAAATGCAAATGTCATGCAAATGCATTGAGTGTCCACACTAAAGCTGCTCATTCATGTACTTAATCATAAAAGGCAGAAATAGAGTTTGTGAAAATATAACAGGGTGCACTTGGAGAATAAACCCCCCCCCCCAAAAAAAAAAAAAAAACTAATAAAAAACCTGCAACAGAGTATATACCCAAGTACAGAAACTATTTCAGTAAAGGCCTTATAAGCAATCAAGTTGTACGAGAAGCAACAGCAGTATACATAATAAATTGCACTTTGGGCTAACTTTATTCACAGCAACCTAAAAGTTACATTTGATTTATTAACACTGCTCGAAGGATCGATTTATGCAAAAAAGAAAAAAAAAAAATCACAAAAAACCAAACCAAACAAAAAATGCTGCCTTTTCTAGAGGCACTTTTGCATACAAACACCAGGAACCATCAAAAATAGAGAAAAAAACCCCACTTTAATTGTGAGGCCTTTGTCTAAATTAACTGACTGTCGATAGAAAGTTATTACACCAAATGCGTCATCAATGAAAAACAATAGTGTCATGACGCAGCTCCATAAGGGGGAACATTTTAAAATATGAATGAATAATTGAGTTATTACAGAATGATGGTACGTGTCCATTGGGGCATTTTTTTCTCTTTTGGAAATGCACCGCATTTCAAAATCGCCTGCATGGTGGGCGTGTCACTTGCAGGCCACTAGGTGAGGTCTTGATTAAAAAAACTAAAGACTCAGTGTTAAGGCTCAGAGGGTATCAGCTCTACTTTAATCTTGTATTGCATGTGGCATCAATGGTGTGTGAGCCCCGGAACTCGAGCGTGTAGCACGGCATAGAGTTACGTGCTGCAACTAATTGGACAAACGTGTCACTCGAAGCTGTGTGCCAATTTAAACCAGACCAACGTGGCGGCTCGCTCATAAACTTTCTCTTTTATATTACTAAAACAATTCCATAAAAAAGTATTTCTGAAAACATCTGAGGCGAGAAATAACCTATACAGTTGCTGAGTCTGTCCTCGTTTTAATTCCAGTACAGCAAGTTTAGACGTTTTATGAAAGTTATGCGATGAGTCGTAGCTCAGCTCCTGCGTGTCATTAGCATAAAGGTGGCATAATTCTACATTACGCAAATTAGCTGTTGGGAGCTCTGGGGCGACAACGCAAAACTCAAAATGCACCGCAATGCACCCAGCATGCAATGCAATGCATTTTATCAAGACAATGAATGGGGTGTGGGGGATTGACAGATATTGACAAATCCTGTGGGTACGGACCTTTCATGGCCCGTCAGTGCAACTTCATTGTCCATAACTATGTCTGTGTGCATGTATGGTTTCATTAGAAAAACAAACAGCATTCATTAGTAGCTCTACAGGGAAACCTAATTTTTGGAGCACTTCCTCAATTTCACTGTAAACTGACATCATTTTCAAAATATTGCAGCATAAAGGCAAAACTTTTATGTAACGAAAACGTAAAAAACAATGTGTTGTCACTCAAGACTGTGTTGTGTAAACAGGATCTTCGATGGTCCAAATTGAATTTGCGCATTATACAGAAAACCATCATGACACATTTCTAGATTTTAGTGCAGACCTGGGAAACTACACATTTTTTGTATTTAGAAGGTTCCGGCTTTTGTCTGTCTGTGAGACTGGGAATTGTATTACTTACAGATTCTCCAAACAAAAACATTGTGAACCTTCGTCCTACAGCTTGGGTTCTTCATACAACTGAAATAAGCTTGCCGGTCTTGTAATGAGATTTGTAAAAAAAATAAAAATAATAATAATAGCAATGATATTACAGTGTCAGCTTAGAAAAAAAAAATGTACTTGCAGTTTTACCAAAAAAACAACATTATGTGCAAAACTGAATTCTGACTGGAATTCTAAAACAATGTGAAATACATGTGCACCTCCGGGATATACACACAGATGCAACCATCAGAGATTAATACAATATAATTTTTCTGCAAGCACTGCTTGTCTGTTTCCCCTCATTTGCAATCCTCCTCTCCAACAAGATCATTTCTGCAGCATGTTGGAGAAACACATAAAATCTGTCCATGGAATTGGATTCTAAGTTCAATTTGCTCTGTAGAATTACTGTTTACCATCCCAGCTTAGTGGGTTCCCTTCTCCAACTCGCTTTTTCATTGTGTTGTAATTGAGTTGTCAGAAGAGACACTGGGTTTGGTAGTAAAGTCGGGGGTACACAAACTACTACTGTAACTGGTAAAGTCATGGTAGGGATGCAAATGTATTGCATTGGTTTTGAATATTTACTGTCCTTTATAATTTCACAAAACAATACAATGCATGATTAATTGTAAAAGAAAGACATGTGAAAGTCATATTGTGACCAAACATAATAAAAAAGTCAAGTATCTTTATATATTCGGCAGAAGATCAAACCAGAAATGAGATGTATGCACATGGTGTTGGTGTATTTCATGATTAACAGACATAATTAGTCTGCCTGTCATTGTTGATTGCAGCACCAGGAAAACGTTTGATTGGCTTCCCTGTGCAGGAAACATCCTCTTGCTGTGAGTGTGGGTGTGTGGCAAGTGTGTGCATTCACATCTGCAAGCAGCAAGAACCAATAACATCAGTTTGCAGCAATATATATTCAGATGTGATGTGAAATATGACAGGGAAATGAATCATTTTTGATATATCCATCATAGCCAGGGATAGACTGAATAAAGGAGGAAGGCATGGACTTTTGGGGATTTTATTTCCCGTGCTGTAATTCTCAGTGCTCTCCTTCTCAACGGACATTTCACAGATGGCTCGGGCTATTGTGAGGCCATGCATCAAATATGGGATCAACTATTCAATACGCTCAAATCAGTGTACAGGTGGGAATACATTTGAATAGAGAAGCTTATCAAAAAGCACTGGCGCATACATAAAACATCTCACATATAACACAATAAAGAAATATAAATCACGTCTAAGACATTTTGGAAGTAGACATTGCTTGGGAAAATTAAAACTCAAGACTTAAACAGGCTATTCTCAGCTCTGCATGAATCACCAATTGTCAATAACTTTTGTGATTTCTGGATACAAGACAAATGTGTTCTGAATCCTTCATGGCACATTTAGTCAAGTAAGATGCAAGTCGATGTGAAGAAATATAATGTGTCACAAAAGCACAATTATGATAATTTTATTAGGGACCAAGCCTGAAATTTGTCACCCTCGTCAAAACTGGTGAAAAATTTAATGAAATGTGACCATTAACACCCAGAGTGCTGAAATGTGCTCTCTAGTGCCACATAGAAACACTAAATAGTCATTACAGCCGATATGAATATATTGGCCATTTCATCAAAACCTACAAATTGCACAGTGACACATCCAACTGGAATTCTGCACTTTGCCTTTCAAAATAAGATTCCCCAACCAATTTGTCCTCAAATAAATGAACACAGCAGTGTCTCGCCAGGTATATGGACATGAGATTGTTTTTTGTTTTTTTTAAAGGAAAGTCGGTTTTATGTTGATCTATTGTGCAGGTGTATAATATATCACCCAAACAGACTCTAGAAGGTGGTATAAACAGGATAGGTCAACGCCCTTGGTGTCTCTGGCTGCTTTCGAGTACATTCACACACTGAGGGAAAAGTGAATAAACAGCAGCAAGCCTTTGGATGGTTGCCTGCAACCTCATTTATCGTTCACTCGAAAAAGACATTACCACATTTGTTCATTTAAAGTGTACTCTTCTCTCTTCTTAGGTAGATTTTATCAATTATATTTGAAAAGAATGAAGCACCACTGAACCTTTTATTTTTTATTTTTTCAATTTCAGGTCATCTACTCCAAGACAACTTTAACTGAAACTGCTAAATAAACTAATACTATGAGGGCTAACCAAAACATTATCCACAGCTGTCATCTTTCAGTTTTTTCTGTCTACCCTCCTCCATCTCTCAACCTCCTCAAAGGTCTTTATCTTCTCTTTTTGAGTAGGTCTCCATATTTCCTACATACATGATAAAGTCATCTGACTGCATTAAATCACTTAATATATAATTTCTCGTTTCATTATGTCCTCCACCAAACTGTCACTTTCATCAGTTGTAAGTACGATCAATCCTCTATCCATCACAACGCGATTGTATTATTAAATTAGTTCATCTATGGTACATATAAAGCTTGCACACTACGCCACTAACAGTCAGGTGGCACAACATTTTTGACTATCATGAAGCTAGAGAGGAACACCACCTGAATACAAGTATAATACAATGTATAAATATCCTAATAAACCATAATCATACAGTTTGTTTCTCGTCGTACTTCAATGACAAAATCAAGAATGAAAAACAAAATAGACACCACAACACATTTTAGGTATATTTTTTCTTGATTTCTGACAGCCCAGGGCGACAGAATACGATTACTAGAACTGTGATTCTGTTTATTACAGCTGTCAGTCATCTCCGTAATTATCAGCAGCAATAGGGAACTGCCTTCACAAGTGGTGATGCAAAACACACACACACACACACACACACACACACACACACACACACACACACGCGTGTATAATCAATCATGTGTAATTATGGTGTACAGAGAGAAATATCCTCTACAGTCAGTAACGTGTCTGCACAGTAAGAGTCACAGTGTGACAGAATAATAACCATCATTAAGGTATAAAGACGCAGGCTTATAGTTCTAACAAATCCTGCTTCCTCTACCCGTCAATAACTGAGCTGTGTAGGTGTGTATGCAAATTGGCAGGTCCCCGTATGTACTTCATGTTTTGAGAGTGCACAGGTTTTACATGCAACGTAAAAGTCTACCAGTCACAAGTAGACTTGTGTGGAGTTTGTTTGCATCAACTCCCAAATGTGTGGATGCGTTTTCAGCGGATCTAAGGGCGATCCCGACAACTTATTGTGAGGTACAATGTCAGACAGTGTCCCCGTGTTTTCCTCAGGTAATAGGCAGCAGCACATTTCAGTGTGTCCCACAGCAAGCACATGCCATCTGTTGGCTTGTTCCCAACTGCTGTCTACCTTTCTAATTATTTTAGTTGTAATGAGAGGTTATGTGTAATGAGCATTAGAGCTCGAGCCTCGTCAACTCCCTCTGATGAACTCCCTCATTATGAGGTGAGGGGCACGAGAAGAACAGAAAAAAATGGATGCGCATTCCAGATAACAGTTGGGTAACACAATGGGTCATGAATCATCTAAAACAATAAGTGCATTTATGCACATGGTCTCAAGGTTTACCTCCCCATAACACCGATTAGTGCAGCTGTGTGTGTACGTGGACGCTGTGCATATTGGTTAGTGCGCGTTTCCCTTTGTTGGACATGAAGGGTAATTGTGGCTTTTGTTGACGGTTGGAGGCAGGTGGTGAGCCATCTGTTGACGACAGGTAAGAGAGAAGGATAGGTGGGCTTTGGGGACAGTGGAGTGCTGAGTGGCAGAGGAAGGGATGGCTGCACCCCCTCCATCAATCACACATGGATGAACAGCAGGCGCAGGGGCAATTGGAGAGATTGGAGGATGAGATGAGGACAGGGGAGAGAATGAGATATAGCGATGGAAGTGGCATCAAGTTACTAAGAGGGTTTCCTGATCGGTACGTGTAAAAGACGCTTGTGCAAATAAGTGAATGTGAGTGAAAATAAACAACGAATTAAAAAAGAAAATAATAAAAAAAATGGAAGGACCAAGTAAGTACCAGCCAGGCACCATGTCAAAAACTGTAATACACTCAAATGTGAAGTAGAAAACACTTTATTACAATGCGAAGTGATAAGCAAACATGTATGGGCATCTGGAAACATGAGTCACCTATAGTTGTACGTATGGATTATTGTTTTTGGCCCTGTCCAATCACTAAGCAACATTATCTTCTCCTTTGATATTTTTTTATTTTTTTATTGCTAACAAGTGTTTGCTTGAGGCCAGAGCCCCCCAAATGAGCAGTTGTTGTAACTGCACAGCACTGCAATCTACTTCATAAAGTGTATTGTAGAAGCAAACCAAACCAAATGAAGACGGAGAAGTTTTCAGCATTTCCCAGCCAACTGAACAGGTCCATTGAGAATCCCTGAGTGAAAACAACATGAATGGTGCAAAGTTACATAAAAAACAAAAAAACAAAAAAAAAACCCTAAATAAGAACTTGAAAAAAAAAATGTGTTATATTACTAACACACAATGCTTTGTGTTTTGCCTGAAATGTGTCCACTGACATGTCCACTTTGTTCTAGTGACTGCTACTATCAGGTCACACACATATTAGGTAAACTTTAGTTGCTATGTCATCTAAATTCATTCAATAATACTAAACTTTATGTTCATGAGATGTTTGTGTTTGTGAGATGAGAAATGGAATTGGATTCTTATTGTGAAACAATTACATTAATAGATTCAATTGGCAAGCAAACATTGGTTTTGAAAGGCAGAGAACATTTGGCGGAAACTAAATTATCTCAGGAAGAGTGAAATTTAAGAAAAAAAAACATGAATCGATGATTAAATGTAAAATGCCATCTAATTGAGGATAAATAAGTAAAATATGAAAGAAAAACTAATTACTTTTTAAATGGAAAACTACTGTAAGCTGATTCAGGCAGTGACCCATCTAATGGCTCGGTGAGCATGAATGATGTGAGACTATCGAAAATGGAACTGCCTTCTTCTGTTTGAGCTGCGAGGGTTTGGAGATGATAATTGTATTTACTGAGGGTAGTTGGTTTGTTGTATTACTGCAGAGCAGAGTGACATGAATAATGTCCAGTAAAGACTGTATTCCCCAATGACCTTGGAAAGGAAGGAAATAGAAGTGCAAAGGAGATATATAGATAGAAATATATTTTAAACACAGTTTTGCATAAAGTACAATCTCACTGTTTATAGACAAATAAAAAAATCTAAACAAAATACTGTTAAAAGAAACCTCATAATCTGGTTGTATGAATAGGACAATGGTCAGAGAGAAGATATATCATTTAAGCTCATTGGACATCAAATTGCCAAGATGAACCTCTACTATTCATAAAGGGTATGAAGACACAAATTGACTCTCCGGTGTCTATCAATGTAGCGGAGGTCAAACGAAAATGATTCAATCTTTATAATCTTGCAAAATATCCACATGGAGAATACATTACGTGTACTTTCTCAATTAAAGTTGCCGTTGTGCCTAATTTGTCCACAAGTGTCTCATTGTTTAGTTAAAGTTATCGCAACACAAAAATCCCCGAACTGAACAGCTGACTGTAACAAATATTGTAGACGAGACATCAGTGATGTAGAAATAATAGGTAGCTTTATTATTGCTACCATAATAGCATTAGCAACAAAGGCATATGATGAGATTGAGTCTGTTAAAGTGGCTGCAGAAATCATGCAGCTTTTTCATCATTGTATTCTCAAGAGAAACACTGTAGAAGGTATAATTTTGCACTGCATTACATATTTACTTTCAGATATTTTTCTAAAAACATATTTTGTTAAAAATCCTGTGTGTTTGCTTATTATGATGCTATAATTGTACTTGTCCAGAAGAGATCAAATTAGGCTCAGGATTCAATAGCTACACAAAAACACATGGGATATAATTTTCTTTGATTTCGTATGTGAATGTGATTTTTTGCAACAAAAGCCTGGTGAATAGATTAGCTTGTAGTTAATTTTGTTCTGGATCTGAGGCAGGAGGATTCTCGTCATGCTCAGGGTGACATCTTTATGTCACAGTCTTTATAAATGTATTATGAGTGCAAATGGTTTCCTTCCTATTTTTCTAAAACAAATCTAGTGATAAAAAGTATGTAAATAAGCGAAACAAGATGTATGGTTGTTATTCGCCATAAGGTTATATAAAAAGGCACCTCCCTCTGATAACTGACTCCCAGTGGACTACTAACTGCAGCATGAATGTGTGAGTGCTAATTTAAAATCAAGCACCATCTTGGGCTATCTTTCCAAGCATTTTCCCCAACAAACTCCACGACTCAAGATCCTCAAGGTCATAAAATGTATTTGGGTACTTAATATTTTGGGAATCTAGAAAAAAACAATACAAAAAAACCCAAACAAAAAAACCAAAAAAGTTTGACTGTCTGAAAACAAACATAATTCTAGAAGTCCATAAAGAAATCCAACGTACACACACACACACACACACAAAATACATTTTTCCCAAAATATAAACCTTTGGTGAAAGCACAACAAGCACCATATGTAACAATCCAGTGTGGTTTCCTGATCATGTTTCCTTTCGAGTGGGATTTAGTGTAAATTAGGTCTTTACATTGATATCTGTAAAAATGAAGATATTCAAATGGAGGAAACAACAGGCCAATATGCATGGATTTGCATGCAGTGATGTTCAGCATGGATTCACCCATTATGTGCTTGTGCTTATCAGTATTTATGTGGGAACACGGTGTAGAGCCATGTTACTGTCACACTCCTCCTGGGAAAATTATTCTTTTTCAAGGCACAGTCAACCCAATTAAAGCCATGTAAATGCTGCTTAGAGTAGCAGAGAGTGCCAATAAGATGTGCAACAGCAAGATGCAGTCAGATCAAATCAAGTTATAGTTTAAATAGTATAATTATCTATCATGCTCTGGCTGGTATGCAGAGTAGAGTCCATCTAATGAGGTGTATTTATGCTTTTCACAGATATTCTTTCATACAATGTCATTGATTTCTCACTGCAAGGACATTCCACTGTAACCAGCTTCTCAGGTTATGCCCCACTCCTCCATTGACCAATCACTGTTCAGTACAGCTGGTGATTTTTGAGTAATTTGCATAGGGCAGCCTGATTGACAGGCTGAGGGCTGTGATGGTGGCTCTTCTATTTATCTCAGCAAGGTAGCATTTGCACAATTTAGCTGGTACCTACCAGTAATTGAATAAGCAAAACAGTATTTGTGGAGAAGTGGATTCCATTGTCAATTAATGGCACTGCCAGTAAAAACATTGAAGTCACCAGCCACAAACTTGATTGGCTTATATCAAAGCTTATTCCATCCAGATTTCCTTTATTTTTGGGGGGGTTGTACAGTTTGAAATATTTTAAATCAGTCAATGCATCTCCACACTGATTGACTTCTAAAAGCAGTCACCTTAATTTAATTTGAAGTCTGCACTTTGCTGTAGAAACCTTCAAATCTTTCCATAAAACCACTTACATTTCCCAGATTAAGTCAGACAACACAAATAAGAAATGCAATGCCGCCAGAGTTTATTTAGAGCTGTTGATAGCTGTGGCCTATAAGGATTCCCTGATATCAAGGGTTTTTCAATATCTTGCTAAACCTTACATGATATTTCTCAATATTGTAGGTCATATGAATAAATAAGCATTAAATAATCAGGTGAGGAAGGAGTTATCATGAAACAAAAGGAGTGCAGGCATGGGAATGGATGACGGAAACTGAAATAATGAATTTAGTACTAAGTCTATTTTGCTTGTTCAAGTATTTTACTTGTATTAGTTACTGTGTACTTTTTATAATTTAGCATGTGAAAAGTTGAAGACCAAAGCATTCTTTTTAGTTGATGTTAAAATATGTATATTTGCCTTCATGGAACAAACTTATTACCCACATGTATTTATCCAAACCTCCAAACAGCATATGGAATATATATTGCATATTCAATACATTACCCTTCCTCTCTGGCTCTTATAAGGTGAAAAGATGATTCAGTAGATTCTTTGGATTTGATGTGCCAAGGGGTATCGAGAACAGACATCTCCCATATGTATTGCCTGATAGTTATGTATCCCTGGCTTCAATGCAGCTGTCCCATGACGCACATGAGAGACAAGACAAGCCGTATGGGAAACGTTATGACACAAGTCATCATCAAACAACTGACTTGCTGTATGGATGTCTCTTCGTATGTGTCACCATATCTTTATCGGCTTCCCCCTTTGTCTTCTCCTCGCTCACTGTCATTTAGTTTGGCTGTCTGTTTCTGTGTATGCTTTATATGTATTGTGACAGTGATGGGTTGCACAGCACTGCATTCGTTTCCAGAGTTCTGCAAGTGAACCAACAGGCTCTGGACGCACTCAAACTGAGAAAATCACAGCACACTAGGGACAGCAAGAGAGGCCATGTGGACCATGACTAGCAGCTCGTGAGGTCGCAACTGACAGCAAGCCCTTGTCAGAGCCATTAGAGAAAGAAGACCACCTACTACAACTCCACGGGTGTCTTGACTACAGATTCTCAACAGTGTTCCACTGTTGCTTATGCACATATCGCAGACCAACAATGCTTCCTGTTGACCACAGGTATTTTCTCATTGACTTTGTGGCACTGTTACCATTTCGTCTCTGACAATCAACGTATAAAGTCAAGGTTAAAAGTCTGTGTCATTGTGAACATTGTTAAGGTATAGGCGTAATATTTTAGTTTGTTTGTTTTTTTTCTCAGTTTGTGGACATTTTCTGATCTTTTCCTTATTTCAAGCTGTCGACTGGACCATCTTTCTGAATCTTTTTTATTGCTTATAATTTTCATGCCCCAATCTGTTCAATAACTTTTCCCACAAAAATGTCCAACTATATACATTTAATTTATGTCTTTTATTAAAACTTGGTTCACTGCCTTAGATTTGATTGACATTTTCTATATTGTTTTATATAATATCATGATGAGATACATCAAAGTAGCATTAGTATTTACAATTATTTTGTTACGTATGCATTTATTCAGAATAAGCAAAATTACAACTGCTTTCATATGATCATAATTGATTGAGTAGCCATTGATTATTATACTAAAATACTCATGTTTGATATGAAAACAATGTTTCTGTTTCAAAAAACAATTTCAATTCAACAAATTCAACAAAATGTAGACTAGTTAGGTGATAAAATGTTAAATTGTGCAGTAAATGTGGAAATTAAAGGCTGGAGCACAACTCTTTAGGTTCCCCTCAATTACATTTTTATCATTGTGAAGTTAAAAAGTATTCTCTGATAGCACAGGTGGGCAAAGGAGATTGATTTAATAGATGGAGGGTATGAGGACTCCTTGTCGCACCCGGGATTTCCATTTCCGCCTTTGAATACACTCATTTCCCAGACAAATCTGCCTCATTTTGAGTTTAGCTTGCTGGCAGCTGAAATGAAATTCCTTCCAATACAAGAGTCCTTACAATCTCAGCGAATCTCCTTATGTTTGTGTTAAGTTAAGTTTCCAGCAGAAAAAAAATGTAGATTTGCTTTAATTTCAGATGCTGAACTTCATATTGTTGAATTATTTAGAATAGCTGAAAGGAGTTTAGGATACACATATTTCATCTTCTACTTATTGTTTTCACGGAACTGAAGAAGTAAACTGGATAAAGACCTTGCCACAGTGTCCTTTTCTTTTAACTCTACATTGATTTGATGGATAGGTCTTCCTCCTCTACCTGTTGATATGGGAACGCGTGTGTGTGTCTGTGTGTGTGTGTGTGTGTGTGGGGGGGGTGTTATTGCTGCAGGCTTCCCCGCCAGCTGTCTGAGAGTTCACAGCATTCATGCGGTTAGAAATAAAATTCCTGTTTGGTGAAAAGCAGGCAACTCCTGTTTGACTACACTGTATTTCTCTTCTTGTTTAATGTCAGTATTTTTAAAGCACATAAGTTAAAACGAAAGATATTAGTCTCAATACCTTTGGTAGCCACAAAGGTCTTTATTATAATAAAAAAAAAAAAAAAAAGTATATACATATATTTCTGATGTGTACATGCTGACGTGTTTGTTGTGTTGTTTGTTCAACAAATCAGAAAACATTAGACAAGTTAAATTAATGCTCAAAAGAGGTTGACTAAACAGGATTACACTGAGGGGCCGTTTCTATGTTTAAAGTAAAAAGTCATAATTGTTTGCATTTTCTCTTCATAAAATTATTGAAAGGTTTTCTTTTTTTCTGTTCACACGGAGGCAGAGCATGTTCAAACAGCTCCACTATGGGTGCCATCTTCAAAAAGTTGCATTTTCAGTGGCTCTGAGCACAACTGTCGTGCAAACTGACACAAATGTTTTCCACTTTCACTTGAAAATGTCACGTAAATGGAACTTTACTTTAGTACCTTGAAATCGAACGTACAGAAGTGACTGGTAGAAAAAAAATAGATGTCTATTGATCATTTAATCATAATCCATTTGAATAAATCGAGGAGTAAATGCACATTAGGTAGGTAGGTAGGTAGGTAGGTAGATCGGTAGATAGATAGAATGATCAATCATTCTGGGGTTTATCAAAAACAACTGTAATGTCTCATAGGCGGTATTTCCAAACTGCTTTTTTTCAGTTCACAATAGAATGATGGTCCAGCAGATCCATCCTAAGTCCTGGTAACTCAAAACAATGCACATCAGTAGTTGATTTATATAGGTTGTTAGTCAAATATAGTCATTAATCTATGTGTGCTTTTAAACATTGCCAACAAAAGCCAATAATAGTAAATGTGTGTGGCAAAATGTATGGCTGTTGTATCTAAATAATGACAATTTTACCATTCACCCATTGCACAGTGTATAATGGAAAGATCAATTCCAATTCCCTGGCCATTTGTACAGTTTGCACCAAGAATTACATGCACACACAGATTCATACCCACACTACAGTCCAAATGAGTTAATGAATAGAGATGGGGTTGATGGTGGCACTTGGTGTATGTGTCGCTGTCACACAGTGTTAGTGTTAGCACTGGGGTCAAGCGTAGCCAAAATGAGCTCTGACTTCCTCTGAGTTAACACCAGCTCATTAGTCAAGTAGAGCAGGGCAGTCACACCTCAACACACACACTAATTTCTTCTGTCTCTTGCTCTGCCCCTCATTCCCTGTCTGTCTTCCTGTGTCTGCATGTTAGTCCATCTCTCTCACTTTATATCTTTCTCCCACACCCACAGCACTGACTTACAATGACTTTTGCACTTTTCTACAAGAGAAAAACTTTGCCCACCAAGCTTGAGAAAAGAATGGTAAATAAAAGGCATTCATTGCTTGTTAGAATAGATGGAAACTGAAGTGTGAGACTGACAGTGAGTGTTCCTAAGTATCAGTCTACTCAGGCAGTGCTATTTTATACAGTTATTGATGTTCAATTAACTCATCCAGTTTATTTGTTGTCTTGATTATTATTTGTATTAAAAATAACCCATCACGAATCTATTGTTTCTATGTCTGCTTAAAAAAAAAGCCTGCCATGGTCACACTGTATGCTAATACAGTCCTTTAACTGCTGTTGAGGTCATTTATCTTTTGAGAGCAATCATAGCAGTACAAAACATGAGCGGTATGCGAATGCACTCTCAGTCTATGATGATCCTAATGCTGGCTTCAATTATGCTTCATTGGGCCTCCATTCTATCCTGAATAACATCTAGGAAGGTTCACAGCTTATATTTAAGACCACCGCTACACCCCAATGAACTCATTTACAGGATAATTTAATCATTCAACACAAAATATCTGTCATGTCCAAATTATATATTGAAAATAAATCAGTTTCGTTTGTCTTGTCTACATGAAAACCATAGTGCAGATATTTTGGCTGTGGCTCTTGTGGCTGGGTGGTCAATAATGCGCTAACACATGCTCCCAGCCTTCACTGTCTCATATTCAGCTAGTCTTCTATTTATTTAATGTCCACTGTCTTCTGTCTCCTACATCTCGCCAACCTGTCTTTGTTTTATTGGTGCTGCTTTCTCTCTGTCTGCCGCTCTGTCTTGTTTCCCTTCCAGTGACTTTGCTCATGCTAATCCCAATAGGTAGTTAATTATAGACTGCAGGTCTAATGGCATGAAGTAATTATAGAACTCCAATGAGAATTCACCGGTCACCCCTACCTTCTCTCTCTACGTCCCTCTAATGGATCTACTATTATGTTCACTATATGTCACCTCCTCTCTCTTCCTTCATGTCTACTTCTCCATTTGATGCAGATTTTTCTCTCTTTATAATACTTGAAAATACTACGTTTGTCAGTAATTTGCCAATTGTGTCTCCATATTACTGAGTTCAAGGCCGTGTTCAGGAACATGACAGTCTGTCATTTCTCGTGTCGACTCAATAGTAATGAGGTATAATCCACTGTTCAAACATTGCATGCCAAAAGCGTAATTCTACTAGATGTAGCAATGGGAATGGTAATTCTGCATCCTTTGGAATTAATATTTAATTTACACGAGAGTCCACACAAAAAGAAAGCATTGGTTGGAAAACAATAAAAAGAGAGATGCCAACAGATTTTAAAGGAGTCATATCACACAATGTTTCAATACTTTCACATGGTTCTTATTGTTTCCAAAAAAATCCTTGTATTCAAAGCTTTTTGCCCAAAATCCAGCTTGTCCTTGATTTTCAGCCAGTTGAATATTTGAGGATTTGAGCCTCATTCAGAATCTACTGATTTTCAGGGAGCTGGACTGGGCGCAGCCTCATGCAGACCTCAGCCTGCGGTCAAAACTCCATATATACGCTGAGCACCCGTTTAGCCCCTGATTGGCTGCGACTTTGGTGGTGGAAAGGCAAAGAACTGGTGCTAAGGCTCCAAACTACCCCAATATAATAGCTTCATCGGTAATGACTCGGTAATGTCGGTAATGACTAGGGTGTGGCAAAATGTGTCAGTTTGCCCCTTTTTTTATCGCACAATTGTTGGTGCTCAGACAGGAATTTGATTATACTGAAGACATTGGACAAATGCTGATATTAAGTACAACTGCACTGTGACATTTCACCGTATGCGTCACACAGTGTAACAGCTGTTTTAAACATCTGCTAATAACATCCAACACTGGTGGCACAATAAATGGAAGAATATCATATTTTGCCTGGTGGTAGTATCAGTCTGTAACTGATGTGTATTTTCTTATGTCAATTTTAAAGATATGAAGGACATTACACATTGCATTGGATCATTCTATGAATATCTGTGTTGAAGCTCATTTACAAAAACAGTTTAGATCCGTATGAGCTGTTACACTCAAAAAAAAAAAAAAATGGAAAAGAAAAAGGTTAAATGTATTGTTATTTTATTAAATTCAGTCAAAAAGGTATTTTTGGGACACACATGTATCTGAATCTGCCTTCATCTGCCCAAATATATATCTCTATATATTGTGTAAGAATGATAATACAGCCACATATGTCAATTGAGCTGATTTTTTCCTGCATTTAGCTCAGGTTGTTTTTACACCAATAAAAGTGCAGCAAACAAACAAATAAATAAATAAATAAATAAAATAATAACAACAATAATAATAGAAATAATAATTTAAAAAATAAATAAATGATAATAATAATAATAATAATAATAATAATAATAATAATAATAAGTATTTGATCTCTGACCCAAATATATCAAAATTATGTGGTTGCATTAAATATCTCCGTAAAAGTGGAACTCTATTATATTACATTGTATAATTAATAAAGAAAACAAACACAGCATGTACACAGGCCCGATGAGAGAGCCACAATTCTGTGTCAAGGAGACTGTATCGAAAAAGACGAGAGAAAGACACACTTCAATACAGCAAAAACAATTAACAACATCACAGAATGGCCATAAGGAGAACGTATTTAAAAACACATCCATCTCTTCAAGCCCACTGGAGGTTGCTTAAAAGTCTTTAATAAGGTAAGATTAATATTGTGCTGAAGAGGAATTAGTGTGACTACTGAGAAAGAGAGAATAATCTTTTTAATGATAGAAAGACTAATCTGTTTATTTTTTCTTTTAATGCTCAGAGTGTTTGACTATTAAGAAACAGTTAAGAAGTCTTGTAAACATTCCATTCACCCCTTTAAAGGATTAGGGCCACTAAGAGGGAGATTCTTTCATTATAACAATACTGTATATGAAGCCACACTCGCTATCTGTCACGCTCGATGTTCAGCATGGCCTGAGGGATCCTGTGAAAGTAATTGGAAGACAGCAGACAAAAAAAAAATAAAACAAAAAAAAAAAGAAGCTTCATTTTTGACAGTCTTTCTTCGCCCACTTTGTTTATAATGTGATTCAAATACAAAAAATGCATACTATTTACAAATGGGTGTTAATTATGTAAGAATGTCAGCTATCGTCTGTTTTAAAATGTTAAAAATCTGGTAAATTTGGAATTCTGACTTATGTCACAGGTGTATTGTTGCCATTTAAAATCAATGTAAAACATATACACTTCCAGTATACACATGCAGTTATTTCCAGTGTTTGAGATGTTTTGCACCACAGGGTAACACTTTTTAATGGAGGAGCATATCTGTTTCTCAAGAGTAAATGTTTGATTGTGATTTGGATAGACTTCACCTCCAGTGAGAGACCAGACCCAGGTTTGACGTCTCCTTCCTGTCTCTGCAGGGAGGCAGTCAATAAATAATGCTCAAGTGACAAAGCTCTCAGAGGATATAAAGGGAGCGAGAGAGAGAGAGAGAGTGTGTGTGTGTGTGTGTGTGTGTGTGTGTGTGTGTGTGTGTGTGTGTGTGTGTGTGTGTGTGTGTGTGTGTGTGTGTGTGTGTGTGTGTGTGTGTGTGTGTGTGTTATGCTGCTGGTAACTTTTGTATATGTACTTCTATGTTCCGACATGCTTGGCAGGAGTGTGGCAATTGTGCTGTTTTAGATTAAACACTGTTGGAGCTGTTGTGGGTGTAGATTCAGCTGATTATATTTTACAGCTAATTTACAAGTACAGCTCATTACTTTTTAGAGCCACCCTTTCAGGCCTTTAGCACCTGCAACACCAAATGTGTCACTTTTGATCAAACCAAACATAATGATAAACGTCAAAGCTTTAACACCCTTTCTAGTAGACGCATTAGAAATTACATACATTCCCATGAACTTACAAATTCCAGGCTTTATGGGTAATTCCATCAAGCCTAATTGAGTCCACTGAGGAAGGACAACACAATGATTTAGTAATCAGCTGGGGTGGAGAAATATGAGAGAGAGAGAGAGAGAGAGAGAGAGAGAGAGAGAGAGAGAGAGAGAGAGAGAGAGAGAGAGAGAGAGAGAGAGAGAGAGAGAGAGAGAGAGAGAGAGAGAGAGAGAGAGAGAGAGAGAGAGAGAGAGCCATTTAGGTGTGCACTTTTCTCCTGATCACTTTCATTATATTTACCTGCCACGCACACACACACACACACACACACACACACACACACACACACACACACACACACACACACACACACACACACACACACACACACACACACACACACACACACACACACACACACACACACACACACACACACACACACACACACACGCTACACCCTTCATCCCCCTAAGGCCTTTTTTTCTCCCTGCAGTCCAGATTTGTGTGGTATCCCTCTCTAATTCCCATTATGGCGGTGTCAGGTTTGGTGCTGAAGCATCTGAGTGGCTTAGCTGTCTTAGCGGCAGCACTCCAAACCAGCTTTACTGTTCCTCTCTCGGGGTGTTCTGATCCAAATGGTGAGATTGGCTTGCACATGGCAGTAAGTGTCACCCACAGTCCAACTACAGGCCTCTCAGCTACAGTTACTGAAGAAGGTTGGAAGACACATTATTTCTAGCTTCCTTCCATCTTTCTGACAACTGGATAACCTTACAATTGTTCACAAAATGTGACTGCCATTTTATTTTCTGTCAAAGAAGTGTCTCCCTGAATGTCAAAATTTGAAAGTCCAAAAACAAACCTAACCTGGATTTGTTTGGGGACCATTTCAAAACTGCCACCAGTGAGGGTGTTGAGGTATGTGTTCTGCCAATAATACTATTATACATTTGACCCCGTATGGCTCTGATGTTTCACTTTTGCTCATAGACTATAATTGGTACTCAAAACCAAATATATGTTCCCTAGAAATGTGGAGGAAACATCTCCTTGCAGAATGACTCTAGGTAAAGGCTCTGTTAGAAGGCGGTTTCACACAATTCGGTCTGATATAAAGCTGGTGTTGTGGACTTTCCGGATACAGTTTGTGATGTCACCAAAACTCAAAAGACAGACTTTGCCATTTGTTTCAACTGAGGTATGGCAGGAGCAGAACACTGATCGATCTAAAGTGAGATGTTCTGCCGTTGACACCTGCTATTAAAAGCATCCACAGTAGGAAGGATGGCAAGTCAGCTGTGAGTAATTTACTCTGACCTTTGGCTTCACAGTGCAGAGTGCAGCCCTGAGTGGTGTTGGACCACTGGAATTTAAGTTGACCTGACCGGTTTAAAGATTGCATTTTTCTCTGGAAAGAATTATAAAGAGCGATAAGGGTATGAAAGCTGTAGTGTGTGTGTGTGTATATATATATATATATATATATATATAGTGCAATCAAAAATAATTTGTTAATTTAATTAATTGATTTGAAGAATGTAATTTGTTAAATACATTTACGTAATTAACAGTTTTGTTTACTTCCGGTTTGTATTTTTTGTTTTTTTGTGTGTTTACTCCCTTACCACAGCAGCAGTATATGCAGCGTCTCTGGGTGCAGCACTGTGACTAGACAGCACAATACTGAGTGGAATAATATTAAGGCAGAATGTTTCACTTTAAGAAGTGAAACGTCAGTTGCTTGCTAAAGGTCACACTCTATCCAACGATATCCTTACAGCTATATGGATTTCCTTTTAAATAACATGTTATTAGTTTATGACGGTTTATAATTAAGGTTCAACTTGATGTTGTGTTATCCGTCTTTCTATTAGCCTTGTTCAACAATTAGTATTGTTATATTGATAAATATTTGAAAGTCATTGAGGTAATCAAATAGTGCCAGCACAATTGTTCAAGTATCCTAGCCTTAACATATATATGGTAGCATTTCGTGGTCAGGAGGCTCACATTTGCTCTCCTATAACACCACAAATTTAGTTTAACCTTCTAACATTGCTGAAGCTCCTTTATATGTTGGTGAGAGTGGGCAGGTTTAACAGTGTCTGTGGTTGGTGAGTGTGAGTGTGTACATCCATGTGTGTGTGTCAATGAGATATGACATGATCTTGTAAAGCACATTGGGACACCTGACACAGTAGATAAATAAAGGTACATTTACAGAGACTTGGAGGTGTGGGTGGTCCCTGTTGTCCCGTATCAATTATTAACACAAAGCATAGCAGAATAGGTTCACCCACTTAAATCGAGTCTTGATGCTGGTTGGCCTCTATTATGAGTCACAGAGGAGAGCAGATTGTGTGCCACTGATAAAACAGTACGGTGCACAGAACCACCTTGCATGAGCCGAAGTGTGTGTGAGTGAGTGTGTGTGTGTGTGTGTGTGTGTGTGTGTGTGTGTTTAACCAATGACACTGTCTCACCACAATACAGCTTGTAATGACAAATCAACCAAAACAACCCCACAAAATACAAGTGACTCACAGCAGAAGAAACCAAGCCATATGAGTACATCAACAATAGGACTAACAGGTTTATATTTGACATGTGCATCAGTGATGCCACCCAACAGACTGTGTTTTACCTGCAGTGCTGTGAGTGATCAGCTGTGCGTGGCATTCAGAAAATAAGAAAGAGAACGGCCAACAAAAATTTACATAAGCTTGCAGCACACACAGCTGTTATTGCAATCGCTAGTGTGTGTTGCAATCAGTTTAACACTGAACATGGAGAGAAGAAAATTAGCCTTTTTCATAATTGGAAGCATCTCAACACAGTTACAAAATGTAAATGTGGAGGGGGCAAAGGTACAGTCTGTATTTGAAGAGGAGAGCTGAAACCACCCACCCCATCCCAAACTCACTTCGTTATTCAATTATATCCGTTTTTCCTCAATGTTCCTATTTACATTATGTGTTTTAATTAATCAAAAGAAGCATATCAAGCTGTACGGTTATCTCATAAAATAATTTATTAAAGGATTCTGTTGTGGGTCTTTGTAATCAGATGTGAATATGTCTGCATTAGCTACTTTGCCCATGTAAATATGCATCGGTTTGCATGTGTGACTATGAGACAGAGATGGATGGAGATTCTGGTACAAAAACTTAAGTTAAATGTCACACCTGTCTGTCACAACACACCTGCTCTCGGTGACGTGTCTACACTGACAGGCTGACATTTACACACCTCAACAGGCCAGCGCGCGCGCACGCGCGCACACACACACACACACACACACACACACACACACACACACACACACACACACACACACACACACACACACACACACACACACACACACACACACACACACACACACACACACACACAAATATGGATGTACATTTGCAAACAACAGGGCCACATCTTTAATGGTGAAAGTCAAGCACCTTTGTCAGTGTCTATGACTCAATGCATCAGACCTTTCATGCTCTGGATGTGGTCACTCTCGCTATAATCCATTTCAAAGTCATTTTAATTTCTAAAATATTTCAGTTTTGTTAAATTATTACAGCCCTTCATAATAAATGCATTGGGTACCTGATCATGGTTTATCCCGCCCTTCACTTAATGTCAGCTTTTAAATTCCCCAGCATTTGTTCAACCAGAACTCCCACATTATGAGCAACTTTATTCAGGACCCACATTTGCAGCATGTTGATGTTTCAGGAGATACATGTAAAAAACATGGTTTATTAATTGGATGTTTCTAATCTTAACCTAACCTTAATTTTAGTCTGAAACATGTCAACTACTCAATAGTTAATAGGGGACTACAGTTTTTACCTCCATGGGACAGCGTTGCATGTCTCCAGAACGGCACACGCGACATCAACTCCAGATGCTCCCGTATCCTCTCTGTGCATATAATCTTACTCTATTTATTGTGGATGGAGCGTATCACCCCTCTTGGGTATGTTTAGTGAGACAGGCAATACTGCCGTACATTGTAAAATGACATGACAGCTGCCACAGTCTTTCAATCTCTTTCTACCTTTCAGTCACTTGTTTCCCTCACTATTTGTATTGTGCATTGTGTATAACCTGAAGCCAAGCCACCTTATATAACACTGCATTGGGATTGACCAGGGAAAAAAAAGACCTGTCTGTGATTAGAATAATCTCTTTGCCACAGGCTTTTGTTTTCAGACTTTAAACTTTGAGTCATCCAAGAAAAAAAAATGCAATATCTTGGCTAATAGTTGCCATTACATGGTAATATGTTAATAAATGTTGGATTATAAAATATTATACAAATGTTGTATTATATCGTTAAGGTTGTAGGCAATCAAAATAACAAAACTCTTATTGTATGTATGTATGTATGTATGTATGTATGTATGCATATGATGTATAACTATCTTAAATGTTACACTTGTGATTCATAATTAAAGTTCAGTAAATATCTGTGTTTTTTTTACACCATTCATCCATTTCCTCTAACACTTCATCCACATGGGGCAGACCCAGCCCTCTCATCCACAGCGTCCAGCAGATTTACTATTATTATCTTATTTGTGTTGTTCAATATTATTATTCATCATTCAGTTAACTTTAAGTGTGACAAACCGATTGCATTCCCTCCAACTCCAAGAAAGTATCCATCAGTGTCTTAACCATGATTTACACTTTTCATGAAGTCAGAACTACCACATTTCTTAGATGATTTGGGGCTTCATAAATGTTCCACATTATTTGGTCTGAGCAGAAGTCCAGAAGATCAGGGAACAATGCAAAATATCAATGAATGAAAGTCAACCTCTTGGCTGCGTGACTTGAGCCCTTCAATAAGATGACAATAACAAATTATACCAAAAGTAGGCAATGTATTGGATTTTGAAGAGTTGAGTGCAACAAGGATTAGAAGTTATCCAGATAGCATTCATAAAATGCAAAATCCAGTGTTTGCAAATACAAATGCTAAATGGAAGGACAGTACCTACAGTGGTGTTCATTAGATGGTTGGCAGACTCCCAATGGTCTCAGGTGTCTGTCTGGCACAAACAGCAGAGCTTCTGGCAGCAAGGTGAAATTGACAGTGGGCAATGGTTGCAATTGGCATTACGGGGGTCTCAGCTGGCAATAAGCTGCTGATTCTGTGTTGAGGGACATTGCCTCTTAGGACTAAAATATGGTTTTAATGTTGAATAAATGTGTTGGTGCAGTCATCGCCTTTCATTAACATATATAAAGTTACTACAGGTGAATTATGAGGCATTAAATTATCTTGCTACTTAAGTGTTTAGAAGATGTTGCCCCTGGGATGTCTTCATTTTATTTACGCACCTGTATTTTTGATATCCTCTATTATTTCTTTCTTTCTTTTTCCTCTCTGTCTTTGTTTGAAAAAAAAAAAGAAGAAGAAAAAATAGCAGTGCAAATTGATTTGGCGGTGTTTTCACACACAAACTGTATGCTTTTTTTATATATAATGAAGGATAAATAGTACAGGGGCAACAAAGAGGAATTTAATTGTCACCCCTTGCTTATTTTCCTTGCAGTGCAAACATATTTTTCTTTCAATACTTTACTAAAATTCAAAGACAGGGAGGGCAGTAATGTGGAAGCGGGACGGTTGGCTTCAGCTGTTGGTCGGTGGGAACCAATCCTTCCTTTTCCCATAAAGGGAGGAAACCACCCAGAGCCAGGTGTCGAAGAACACACACGGACTGAGGCCACATTTACACCTACCCAGGTTTTTACAAAAACAGATATTTCCCCCTCTACTTTTACAAAACAAAACAAAACAAAAAAATCTTCATGAGCACAGACCAATCACAATCCTGGAAAAAACACCATATGTGACGTCAATATCTGCCTACGGCAATTTAGATACAAACAAAGATTTCTTTACTTTTTAATCTCCACTGTGGCCACAGTTTTCAGGAATCCTCGTTTGTAGTGACTCGAAGCTGCATTTATCTGTAAACGCAAGGATCGTTCTTTTTTAAACAACTAAGTACATGTAAACGTGGCCTGAGAGAGCACACGCCTGAAAAAGGGAGCTGAGGTGTGTCAGTGTGTGTTTTTGATGACTTAACAATAAAAATAGGGCGTTGGGAAGAATTGTCTCCGTGTCTCTGTGTGTGGACCCGCAGGTGACAGGCATGTCTGCCATAGTGACGATGGTAGAGATTGCTCATTTTAGTAAATGTATCTTAAAATTATGTAATGCTAACAAGGAACACTGATATAACTACAGTTGAACATGTGATGTACGTCATATACACCTGATAATCACATAAACATATATCCGTCTCATCCCATATAATGCTTTGCCCATATTTGATGGCAGGATGTTGGAGCTATTCCCAGATTACAAAAAGCGTGAAGTACCACCTGCACAGTTCATCGCACAAGAAACAGAGAGAAACACACAACCACACACACAAGGTGAGAATGCTAAACACTACACTGCACTTCAGCAGATACAGATATGACGATAAACCGTAAATTCTGTCTTTGTATTTATTCCCAGAAAACATACGTAATGCAGTGGTGGCCTCGAGGTTGCCCTGAGTGGTTGCATCAGAAAGAGTCAAACATTGTCAAATCAGTTAGAAATGTGGATTCTAATCCCCGGAGTAACCATAACAAAAACATAATTTAAATAGTAAATAGCTTTTTTTTTTTCTTGACCATTTGTTGAAGGTGAGACGTGGAATGAATTAATATCTCTTTATTTTGACTTCATTACCACCATTACCATTGGTTAATTTACTTTCATTTGTATTGGTTAAAAAAAAAGCTGACCCATATCAATCCATCAAGCTATAACAGCTTAAATAAATATAACTGACTCTATAAGAGGATACAACAGTCATGTTAGGTGTTGTTTAATTGGTTATTCAGTAACGTTTCAAAAATAGATGTGAACAAAGTCACATAAGCCTAATTGTATTCTGATATTCTGCGTTTTCCTTCATCTCATATTTTCTTTAAAGTGAGAACTAGAGACAGAAGAAAAACAAAAAAAAAAAGGCTGCTTTCTTTCTAGCTCTCATTATCTCAAATGTCACAGCAAAGGTTAGAGGTGACATTATCTTGGCCCTGCCACAATCTTGCAAAGACCACACTCCCTTTCATGAAATCATTTTTTCATACTTTGTTAACAGGTTATATTTCACAGCATATTGATACAGTGGCAATCATAACACCAAATCATCAGTCTATTTTCATATGTTATGTATATTATTCCTGACATAATGGTACTGGGCTGCATTATGCAATAGCATTGACGGAATCTGAGCAGCATATATCTTTATCCACCAACAGCTAACCGGAGCATATGTAACAACAATTTGTCCTCTGTGTCTTATGCCGGCATAGCTCCTTTTCTCTTTGTACAAGTCTGTTTGCCACGATAAAAGATATAGGAAAAACTAGACAATAACAGCAGCAACTCTTAGAAGTCGATGAATATATATAACAGAAACATACTGCAGACACTACTATGTTTTGACATGTGCACCGGTGCACAAAGGTTCTTTTCCATACTTCTCCTGGGAAGTATTTATATTTTCTAACTCTGACAAAGTAGTCACGATCGCATGTCTCGAGTCAGTTAAGCACTACACCTCAAACTACTTGTTTGAGCACCACCCGAGGGGTAATATACATTTAAAACTTCAAATGCATTGCATTTCAATATAGCAAGTGCTTTCAATAAAAATGATACTGATATAAATAATGCATTTTACTTTTGTGCACGCCTCTGCTGTCTTGTATTTTTTTTTTATTGTTTCTCATGATTAATGTGCAGTTTACTGGGGTGAAAGAAGGGTTCTAATCCCCCCTCTGGTGGACAAGCCCCCTCTTTTGCTGAGGTATTTTCCATCACTTCGAGGTTACAATTTATGTCCCCCTCATGGTGATCAAAGCTGCTAAAGTAAACCATTTCTGCAATTTTACATGCATTGAGAGTGAAAAGTGAAAGCTGATGGGTAACATCATAAAATCTTACATTCATATATGTTTTATGGGATTTTAGAATTCAGTAGTCAAAGTACAAATCAACAAATCACAAAAAATGCAAAGAAAAAGTTGAGAAATACAAAAAACCTCTAGGTTATGATGGCTGCAGCATGGAAATCTTATGTTCTTACTTTAGGGCTAATGAGTCGTACCGCATCAATCATCACAATACTGTTGGGTATCTAGTGATGCCAGTTGTGCTACAAAAACGAAAATCCACCGACTTAAAAATCACAGCTCACTCTCCACGGGGTACACATCTTCCATTGTTGAATCAAAGCTGCATCAGAGGGAAATTTAATTTACTTTTGCTACAGGCTTTAAATTATGCTTCATATGATTTTTCTCTTTTTTGTCTTGCTGTGTTATTGCTTTGATGCATGAATGGTTTAGTCATCACTTGACAGGTTCTGTAAGAACTGGCTGAGATAGGAAAGGCTGAGATGTGGGAATTCTGTTAACACACATTTTTGCGCACAACTATTTTCATGTCTGACAATGCAGGAAAAGGAAAGGTCTTTTGAATATACACTATATGGACTATGTCTGGTTAAACTTTACAAGGATGTATTGCAAAACATAATGAAGATAGTGCAGAAAATGTGATTCTGTTCCTATTTATTTTTATGCCAGCATATATCTGAGTGTGTGTGCGTGAGTGAAAGTGAGAGGGGCTGATTGGTTATCCCACACACCACCCGCCTTCAGCTATGTTCAGGATCAAACATTCCATCTGCTCGCCACTGTCCTGCTGTGTCCTGCAGCAGGTACACACACACACACACACACACACACACACACACACACACACACACACACACACACACACACACACACACACACACACACACACACACACACACACACACACACACACACACACACACACACACACACACACACACAGAGTTCTGTCCTCACTTGTGCCTGTAACACACCATGAGCCGTACTACACGCTTGCTAAGTGCTCTCCAACAATGAATGCATGTGCGCACACGCGGACGTCAATCACCAATCCCACTCCATGCAGAGTGACAGCCGCAGATTGAGCTGCAGCTAGCCAGAGGGGCCCAAAGTCAGGCACGAGTGGACACGCACGCACGCACGCACGCACGCACGCACGCACGCACGCACGCACGCACGCACGCACACGCACACACACACACACACACACACACACACACACACACACACACACACACACACACAAACACACACACACACTCCAGACGTCCCCAAGCAGTGACTCAGATGCAGCAAGCCTATCTCTAGGCTCTGGTGATGAAAAGCCCAACCTCCACAGAAAGGGGAGATATGAGCTCTGCTGATCCACAACGTCAAGCCTGGGCTCCAGATATCTGTCTGTTTTTCTATCGGTGCTCTGACAGAAAGGTGGACTGTTCCACTCGCCAAGTAGCCATAGGGTGTAAAAAATGGGCCAATGGAAATGTGTTTTTTTTTTTTTTCAACTCAGGTAGTTAAAAGTAAGAGTTCTGAATATCCCAAGGTCATAGGGAGTACATTCAGTGAGTTAACATGTAGTTAAATACACAGAGGTTAGCACTAAAGAAATGTAAAATGTTGCTACTTCTACTTAGTTTATAGTTTATTTCTAGACTTATTTATCAAAGTGGTTGGACAAAATACATGGAGTTCTGATGCACCTTAAGAGAAGACACATTGAAGAAAAGTGGACCATCATCCACAGTACTGAGTGAAGTACGTCAGATGGTCCTGAGAGACAAAAACTCATCAGAAGACTGTGTTGAGTGTGGTATTGTCGGTGTGTATGTGCATCCTAGCATGTATGACTGTATATAATGGCGACCCAGGGCAGAACATTTCTATACATCATTCTGTTACCCTGATAATAGCAGCAAAACATTTTGGACAAAGGATATTTGGTGTGCTGAGGCTTGTGTCTGCAAAGAGATTTAATGCTGTGTTTGCAGGCTTTTATTTCTTCTGTGCATCAGTGTGGGGGGAGGTGGCTGTCAGATTTTATCTTCAGCTTGCAGGCCATCACATTTGAGGTCAAAGAGGCTTGGTCCTCTCTGGGCTCCCCATGGGTCTGCAAGCACAGATGTTGTCAGGAGCTTAGCATATTCCTAGAACAGGGCCTCAAGAGGCAGAGGGCACAAATGTCTGCCAAAAGCCACCACAGACCCACATGGGGTCTACAATTAAACAAACTATTAAAATGTGTATTTTTATGGGTGCAATATTGTTGCAGTAAATCATGTTCAAGTACAAAATATTATAATGAACCAGATTCATTGTGGACATTTCTAAAATGAACAACAACAAAGTAAATGGAACAAATGCAACAATAAGGATAAAATAGGTATTGGCTACCACCAATAAATGTAAATAATTAATTAAAGCAAAATAGTAGACCGATTCCTGCATGCAACAGCTTTACACAGCTGCACTATAAGGCTCAGTTCAAAAACCTGTTCCCCACATTTACATCACGTCAAATCCGCATCTGTCTGTACTACAAATATGAAACCCCTGACCAAACCGTGATTAAACACCATGCTAGATAGTCACTCGCCTTTCAGTGCTTTATTTTTTACTTGTTGTGCTATAACTCTCTTTCTACAGTGATGGCAGTGCAAATGCCAAGAGGTGTTCATAGATACAACACACAGACACAGTAGCAGATAACAAAGTGCAATTACTTTCAAACTTGCACTCACAAAACAATTAAAATCTGCTGCTGCTTAGTTCTAACCTTACTGTATACATAGATATAGTCCATAGATATAAGGTAAATGCCCACTTGCAATCAAACTGCTGCCTTTTCAACACTTGGACAATGTTTTTTTTAGTATTCTATCAGTCAGCATGACTCAGTTCACACCAGGCCATGTATACATGGCAATGTTTTGCAGTGAAAACCGAAACATTTTGTTGCATTTTGGTTGTCCGTTTACACAACAACATGGCTCAGTGACAACTGAAAGTGCAACTTTTTGAAAAAAGGCTCCCAAGGATTCGAAAATGCTCTAACATCATCTTTGTTGAAATGGGGGGAAAACACAACTTTTCAGAAATGTGACTACTGCGCAATTGCACATTGGCAAAACGTTATTCTGCACATGCATGAGTAAATCTACAATAACAATGTTTATTTATAGTTGAGACTCACCAGTAACAGCAATCCAACGTTGCCGTCTATCCATGTAAATGTCCCTGTACTCCCCATTGCACCCACATGCACACATAAAGCAATACTCGTAGAAGCATTGCTTTATGTGTGCATGTGGGTGTGGTTTCATTACAACAACATACAAACACACCCACAAGTGGCCCAGTGTGAAAATTATATGGTTTTTAGCATTTCCATGTAAACAGACATAGTTTTCAAACCACTGCCATGCAAACAGGGCCTCAGGCACAAGATGCAGAACATCCATGTATCCAGCTCAGGCATTGGTGTCACTCAAACCTTTTTTCAGTCCAGTGAACACATCACCACAGTATTTAAAATGTTCTGATTACTCCAAAACAAAATCTTGATCGCCAGTGTCATTATGGGCACCTTGTCCCACTTTCAGAGTTTTGTTCTTGAGGTTGCGAATGACATGCAATTTCTCCCAAATGTTTCGACGATGTGGATGTATCACCTGTGATTTAGGATTCAACACTTACTGTTTTTCAAAATCAGAGATTGGGGAGAGGGTCCACGACTGTTAGGGATAATTAATTGGAGAAGATCTCCAAGGAAAGAATATTAGAAGCCAGTGCTTCATAATAAATGTATTAACTATTGAAATTGATAAATATTGCACTATTGATGAATAATTCATGATTATCAACAGTTGGCGAAAGATCAAACTCGACGTGGGTAAGTGTTGTGTATTCAATTTGTCACAATACTGTCACTGGAGTGTACCATCAACTTTCAGATATTAAAGTCTGGGTTAATAATGATCCAGTCCACAAGCGTTATCTTGGGCATTTGGCTTTGAAATATGCTTTTGTAAATTTAACTCACAGCAACTTCAAGATGACAGTGTTGAATGTCCAAGCCTACTTTTTTTTTTTTTTTTTTTCAAACACCAGGAGAGATAATAATAGAGGAAGGGCATATTTCTCATCAAAAAAGCCCTTTTGCTGTATCTCAACAGGCAACAGATCTATACAACAAATTCAGAAATTGAGTTTAGTTTAAAAAGCAAAAAGAAAAACAAAACAATTGACATGCAAAAAATATGTGGGCACCAAAATATGAGTAATATGTGGTTGTGTAGTTAAAAACAAAATCCTAAAATCGTATTGCCAAACAGGTTTATCTTCATTAAGGGGAAGGATGCATAATATCTTTGGAATGAAAACACGGTTGGGAAGGTGAGGGACATTGGGGAAAGCAGCGAAAGAGAATCAGCCCCTGATGTGGAACCACTGTGGTTTTCCCATCTGCTATGCATCTTTTAACCTTGCACGCCCCAGCCTAAAATAGATTAGTCTTCAATGTTTAATGCATGCCGATGTACAGTACATAATAGAGCAAGAGAAGTTACCCGCACACAGCCTCACCCACACACCTGCACATACACATTATGCATTTACTACTGTTTGCAGCAATTTAAATGTATCTTCTACACATTTACCACAATGTGAACCATACTACTTGCATAGCCCTTAACATAACCTTAACTTGAACCTGACCTTAAAGTGACTTCAACCCGTCTTCACCTAAATGAATATAGATTTTACTCATGGAATCTCAGTTTCTCTTCTAACAAGAATGACAAGTTACTATAATGTAGAGTGTGAGAACAGAGTTAGTTGCTTCAAACAGTAATAAATACCAGATTGTGCATTTGGTTTTTCTCATGCATATACATAATGACACATATGTATGTGTCTGTATACTGTGTCCGCCCTTTGTTACATAGCAATTTGGCCCTTGCAGTTCGCCTCTGCACACATAAAATCCTGGCAAACTTATGACTAGTCGGCTCTTGCCCGAGCTGCTGCCTGTGCCTCATGGCGAGGTTAAGCGCAGAGCATTAAAACCAGGCACTCTCATTACATTACGAGATGAGTAATGCTTGGCAGTGGCTGCCGCAGCTCAACTTTACTGTTGCTGCTGCATGCCCTCATCAACGCTGCTGTCATTGTCATTGAAAGCACCATCATTTTCAAGAATGCTATCACATGTTGGTTGTTTTTTACTCTTGCGGGTACAATCATCAGAACTATGAGTTGCTTCTCTTGTCATAATTATACAGCCTTTTCATCTTGGTCAGCTGCATGCCAGTTTCTATACATCCTTCCTCATATTACAGGACAATATATTATTGAGGCTGTCTTAGCAGAAGAGAAACACAGAATCCTTTGAACACTTTTTTTTCCTAATATACATGGACATCTGGAACTCTCCTGCTGAGAGTTTACTATCTCAATTTCACAGTTTGAAACAAATAAGCTTGATAATTTGTCCCAATTTGATCCAGATAAAATTACAAAAAAATATTTGCAAAATAAACGTCATTCTCTCAAATTGTATGTCATCCCGCAAGTGCACAGGCAGAACGCAGCATCTGATAAGTTCTTTATCTGATGAGTTGGGATGAACACTGTACACATGTAAAATTCCTATTATATCCGATCTAATTGTGAACTGTCATCAATGATGGCTTCATTAAAAAAAATAATAATAAAAAAAAACAACTTTCATAATATGCGTTCTGAATACTGTGGACTCAGGAATTATTCAAGACACATTTCCTGTTAGGGGCAACTTTATTAAAAAATATAGAACTATTCAAATTCAGCACCAATTGACATTTCCACTGCACTGACCCTAAGTACTAATCATTCAAGCAATATGCACTGTGAATATGCCAATGTTTTCATAGCAAATAATGTGTGCTTCAGGTTCAAATTTAATTATGTTCACAGTGACTATCCTCTCAAAAACGAACCCCTTCCTTCAAACATTTCCTGTGGCGATGTCTACCATTTCCACTCTGCTTCCCTCGTAATTTACAAATGCCGCTTGGGTCGCTTGGAGAATTTAGAATCATGACGTGACAATTTTCCCAAAAACATGAAAAGCCACTAAGTTTCACAGAGAGTGTTATCTTCTATTAAAGATGTACAATTTCAGGAAGAAGCAGAAGGCTTTTGCATAGCTGATCCTTTGCCTGCAGTAAAACAGTAATGTTTTTTATGAGTCTGTTGAATATTTTAACTTTGGGGCAATTACATGACTCTAAATGTGATGAGGCACACTTCAGCCAAGCTAAAATATGCAAGGGCTGTGAAAGACATGACGGGCAGCGGCAAACAAGTCGTACCCGTCTGATGCAAACATCTCGACTTATACACTATGTTAATAGTCTGTTCACTTCTGCCTTCTGTTGCTTTGTTTGGAATTCAAACACCAACACATGTGGTGGATCTCACGTATCTGGAAACTGTTCTATTTATGTATCTCTGCATTGTGCTTTGTTACTTTTATGTTTAAGATACTCTCATGGAAAAAAAAAAAAAAGAAATCCTGCCTGAAACTCATAGAAGAATAACTCCTTGGCTGTTGAAAGTGAAATATACATTATTCTTGCATGTTTCAAATATTAGTTTTACATTGTACTATTGTATTAAATTGCCTTGTCGTGTTGATATGCCTGGACATTTTAACACTAACAGATTTAATAAAGAAAAAAGAAAATAATAGATGAAACAGCCTGCAAAGTAACAACTTAGTAACAATCTGACGTACACAGTGTCACGTGTTGGGACCTTAAAGTGACAATGTTGCTGGTATGTTTGTGTGGAATGTGCATGATCTACCTGTGTCAGCTTCCCCCCACATCCTAAATGCCTTATCATGTCAAATGGTAACTCTGAATTGCTGCAGGCATGTGTGTATGTAAAAAGTGTGTAGACATGCATTTTCCAGTGTATGTCCCATATATAAGAGATATAGATAAATATGAATTGCATCATCTCAGTGTTTTTCAACTGACATTTACATTTTTTTAATGTAAATGTTAAGTATTAGGTATTGCTAGTTACTCAGAACAACAGTTAACTTGTACATCAGTCATTTTATGCATCATTAAAAGCATCCCTCGCAGTCACTAGACATTTTCTGAATTAAAGCATCTCACTCAAAGAGTCAGAAATGTTTATATGTTATACATTTTAAGTGGGTGTTGAATTACCATTATTTTAGTATGACACAACTAAATGAGGTACCCTCAATGTAATTCAGTATATCTACAGTATGTACAAAAATGTGACAAAGCAATATATTACACCTTCCTTCTTAATCATATTTTTCTCTCTTTTTGTCTCAGTTTCTACAGTATACACACAGCTGAAGCAATATAATATCACTGTTTCTCAGTCTGTGACCTGTGGGTTCTGCACTAACCTGCCTGTCACTCATATCTACAACAAACAAAAAAGAAACCCCTGCAAAGTATTGAGTAAGCATTTCTATTCTGCTGACCAAGATGCCCCAGCACTAAGGCCAATCTGACTGGGATGAGATACTGGATGTCATGTACTCCACACAAACACAACCATCTGTGTGTGTGTGTGTGTGTGTGTGTGTGTGTGTGTGTGTGTGTGTGTGTGTGTGTGTGTGTGTTGTGCAAGACATCCTGTGTCGACACCAAAAGAGATGTAACACATTGTTTGGGAGCAAACACGGATGCAGACAGAAATGTATGCCCCCTCACTGCATTGTTAAGTGACAATATTGGTTTAGTAGGCTTTCGGGTTATAGTGGATTTATTTTGTTGTATTTGCAGGGCAGGGATATCAGCATAATCTGGGTCAAAGCCTCTGAATGAGGAAGTGGATGCATGTTTTACTGTTCTCCCCAAAGACTACAGCACAGCCCAGTTCATACATAATTCACTCGACAACAAGTGTCTTTAGAAAAGAGACTCAGAAAGAGCGAAAGAGAGAGAGGGAGAGAGAGACAGTGAAAGAGGAGAGACCAAGAAAGAAAGAAAGAGTGAGACAAGCAGACAGCAAGACAGATGGAAGAAAATGTATCTCGGAATAACTACGCACCGACAAAGAGCAGAGGTCCTGCTTTCATTTGGGACAAAAACAAAAGCTGGATCCAATTTGAATTTGCATGTAAGGCAGGGCAAGGCAGTTGCACTTTAAAATGACTTTGACAAAGATGAACTCCTGAAGGTAATATTTGTATTTGTTGTGCATATTGGCATCATCACAAAGTCCCCAAATAATGTGCAGGTAGGTCAGAACTATGCAAACTCATAAGTCAAACTGACTATGGACCATAAGAATAACACTTGGTTAAAAAACACCCTAAAAAAAAAAAAAAAAAAAATGGTTGAATATGGTCAGTGTTAAAATGAGGGACCTCAATATTTCACCACAGTGGCAATCACCAAACCAAAAAACACAATTCTCAAGGGTTCATCCAGCAGGATGACACATCATGTCTGAAGAGTCCAGCCAGCTTAAGAATCTTTTCTGAACCTGAGAAGGAAATTACTGCAATGAGGCGGCCTCCATAGTCGTATATTGCATCCATGCCATCAACAATCCAGGTTGTCTGCAACCCGCTATTAGAAAGGTATTCTTAATGTTTTGGCTAGTCTGTGTAGGTGTATATCATTCATGAAACATTCACAAAAACTCCCAAATCAATTTTCCAACTGTTTTTAACATCTGCTTTAACTGGCAGCAACTGTGAACATGTCTCCATTGATAAGAATACATTCAGTTTCATTCAGGAGTGACTATAGAGGGAGAAAAGCTCCAAATGATGCTCCATGCATCATAAGAAAAAAAAAAAAATCTTAATGATGTACTCCTTAATAACCAAACCTTATTGCATTTAGTTGAAACAAAACTTCATGATCTTAACTTATATAGTTATCCAACAACAAAATGCAGCATTAGTATTGACTTTTCAAGCATACTTCCAATGATGTGTTGGTTTATTATGTGTTTATGTTGAGTGCTGACTTTGTCATTTATTTGCATATTACTGTGGTGTTGACACATCATTTCTTTCTCCAACTATGGAATAGAACATGTAGCATCTAATAAATTTACAAGTGTATAGTTGGATGAACCAACCATTCAATCCATTTCTTTCAGGAATGTCAAATGACAGCAACAAGAAATTGTAAAAATTAAACATGAAGAAATTCTGCCACACTGCCTCTTCTTGATATTTCATAAAGTTAACACGTTGTGCATGTTGATAAAAAGCAATGCATAGTGTGTAATCAGGTTTGAATGTTTGTGGTCAAACTGAGGGCACTATAGGTAGTTATAAATCAAGTCATGGAAAGGACAGCCAGTCATTATGAATAAAATGCTCTCCAGTGAAAATGGAGCGAGGTCGTGGCACCAGCACATCTGACCAGAATACCCAGAACACACGGACACATCTGTTTAAAAGATTCATTCTGAGTGCAAGTCAACGTGTACGAGCAGCATACATATGGTGTCCTTGGTGTGACCATGTGTGTTACTGCCCCACAATTATACTGCAAAATGTTATCTGAATGTTACCTTGAGAAAAAAAAAATGTAGTGCATGACATTTTTTATTTATGTATTTATTTAGAGCAAAGCATTGTTTCAAATAGGCTATTTCAAAAAACAAACTGGTACTATTACATGTTTGAAGCTATGCGCATCTTTATACAGGAAAACTGATCTGTCACAATTATCAAAGTCATGCATTGATTGGACTTGCAAAATGTAATTAAAAATATTGCATGAATTGATTGGACTTACTAAAAATACACAAAGCAAATGCTGCTTTCACAACAGGAAGCATAATTATGCAAAAAAAAAAAGATAGAAAAACATTCTGCTTCCTCAGTACTGCAAAACTGAGTCTTTTTAGTATCTGTCCAGGAGATTTTGAGGTCAGGAAGTACAAGAGCAAGTCAAATGAGACAAGTTTTGAATTGATTGATGGTGGGCACGTGTGTCTCGTCAATATAAACCTGCCCTACGCTATGTGAATGGAACAGTGACAAAACCTACCAGAACAACATTAATAATCCAGTCATTGTGTCCCTGCATGAACAACACAGCCTTAATTTCACCTTCATGGATACAATAGAGGTGGCATCAGTAGAGGATAGCTGCTGGAGAAAGGGGTACCTCAAAAGGAGTAGCTTGCACTTTATCCCGGACATACTGATAATGTTAGGACAGAAATTTACTGAAAACATACCCTGGATGCCACTGTTATAAAAAACACTCCTTCTTTACTTTAAATTTAGTTTTCAATACAGTAAAGAGAGTTTCCTCTCTACTGACCACTGGATTCTTAAGGCCCTTTCATGTTTTGCATTGCATGTCTGCACACTCCTTTAACTTGCACACGGCTCGCGCGTGCACACACGGTCCAATTCATGCTACATCGCAGGGTTCACATCAGTACGCGTTCCATAATGTGATGTAACAATCTCGAAAACATTTCCACTTCCAGTGGCAGGAGATCTCCTACTTTCCTCAATGTTCTTTGTTTTTTTTAATTATTTTATTTTAAATACATATATATTTCATTTCAGATCTGAGCAATCTGACTACCTTCATAATATTTAAATTGCGATTGTACCTGCTGAGTATGGGGATACCTGCAGATCTCCTCACACAAGCAGTCGGGAGCCATCCATTATGATTGTTGTTGTTTCTTACCTTGGCGCATGCAAAGTCGGTGAGCACAGTGCTTGGTCACGTAAAACTGGGAGGGGGGTTAAAACTGTATGGAAAATGTCATTTAATACAACAGCTGCTCGTTTGGGGGTGCTATCGCCTGAAAGAAACACTGACCAGAGTGGAAGAAGGCTTCTGTGTCACCACAAGGAACTGGGGAAATTGTCTTCAAGCCACATATCAATGAGCAACTTTCTCACTAGGTTTTCTTCACTACTTCTTACTAACCCCTCCATGTCTGCCCACACGATGTTTTCCAATGTTTTCTTCTGCGTCATGCTGCTAGCTTTGTTTGCTTACTACCCACAATGCACTGCACTCTATGTCACTTCCTCCAGCTCCATCCGCAGATAGTCCTGAGGCGTTCACATTGGCCATGAACCAGGTCTCAGTTCATTTGCAAGTGAACCGAGACCCATCTTTTCAAGAGGACAAAAAGTTCACTTATTTGATCTGGATCAGAGTTCAGGGGATCTTTCACACTTGCTCAAATGAAGCTGACTTTCCCAGAAAAATCACTGAAATTAACTCTGATCTGGATCAAAAAGGGCTGGTGTGGACATGCCCTAGTTCATGTTTATGAACTTGGCATGGAAACAACCATTGGCACAGATCAACAAAACAACGTCTGGATCAATATGCAGATGTTTATCTGCATTTGTTTAAATGTTTTGAGTCAAGCAAAGCAAAGCAAAGTCATTGTGGTAGTGCCATCTGTGTTTCATTAACCAGTTAGAATGAAACAGTGGGTGTGGTGTAATAACTTGCTATGCTACGTAACAGTACTTCGTAGTACTACAACAAAGTGGAAGTGATTGGGAACAACAGCAACTCAGCACATGCAATGGTAAATCACCGAGCAGAGTCAGTGGAGTTCTCAGAGGTCACCCACTTTGTATAGAGTCAATAGCTACAGACCTCCAAGCTCCATTCAATCTACAGATGAACAGTGCGTAGAGAGCATCATGGAAAGAGTTTTCATGGATGAGCAGCTGCCTCCAAACCAAGCTTGATGCAAAGCGTCGGATGCAGTGATGTAAAGCAAACAGCCTATGGACTCGAGGACAGTTGAGATGTGTTCTCTGCAGTAATGAATGAAGCTTCTCTGTCTGGCAATGTGATGGATCAGTCTGGGTTTGGCAGTTGCCAGGAGAACGGTACTTGGTGGATGGGGGGATTATGGTGTGTGATTGTTTTCCGGGAGTTGGGCTTAGCCCTTCAGTTCCAGTGAAAGGAAGGGTGAAAGCTTCAGTATAAAAAAAGACAATTTGTGCAATGTAATACTCCAAACTTTATGGGAACAGTTTGGAGATAGCCTTTCCTGTTCCATCATGATGACACACCAATACACAAAACAAGGTCCATAAATACATGGATGAGCAAGTTTGATGTTGAAGAACTTACCTGTTCTTCACAGAGTCTGGACCTTAACCCAATAGGTCATATTTGGAATGAGTTACAGTGGAGACTTCTCGCTCCAGATAAGTGTCTGACCTCACAAATGCCCTTCTGGAAGAATGGTCAAAAATTCCCATAAACCCCCTCCTTAGCATTTTGGAAAGCCTTCCGAGAAGAGCTGAAGCTACTGGGGCTGCAAAATGTGGACATCATGTTAAAATAAAGTCAATACTTGGCAATTGAAAGTATTTGACTAGGTCAAACTAAGGAATAATTTATCCCCAATAAAAACATTTACAACCTCCTTATGGATATTCCCTCAGTCACGCAGAAGTAAAGAACATGTTTATATTTGAGTTAACTTTATTTTGTGTAAGCCCTGAGGCCATGTGAAAGCCAGACTGGGGATCGAAAAGTAGGATTTATTTTGTGTAAAATTTCTGTTCACACACTCACACAAAATGTTGTCGAATAAATATTAGCAATTTGCTCAGTTTTAGTCTCCAACAATCATTTGTGGACCTCTTATCCTGCTCTTCAGCTTTGCACAAGCGTAATAAAAAGTGATTTCCAAATTATTAATCTCTTTGTACAAAAGTTTCAGAATTTCATGACCATCCAAACTTGAACATGAGGGGCAAGAAACAATGTTTATTTAAATAGTAGACTTCCTACTATATCAAAAGTTAACCAAAATATCAACCAACCAAACTATATAATTCCATCACTCATAGAGAGTACTTGGAGATGTGCTGCACTTTTACATTTTAAAAAGTACTATGTCTCTATACAAAATATTCTTTCTTGATTCAATGACCTTTAACCATTCACACTCTGTATTTTATTCCAGTACTTTGAACCGAAGTACGTCATAAGATCATTTGCACTTTCAATGAATTGGGCCTGTCACTAAATATACAAAAAGGACATTTCTAACACCACCTCCCTTGCTCTCTGACACTCTGACCTTCAGAACGTGCATGACGTCTGGCCTCAATAGGCCATAAATCGTGCTCCACTTCATGCAGGATAAGAGAAGCTTCAAGGCGCTGAGCAAATGTTGAGCAGGCATTTCCCCTCAGATCTTCTATTTTGCATATATCCAACTCTGTCATGTGTAAGCTGACTGCTTTTCCTCAAAGAATTTCTTCTCTTTGGTAGAAAGTATCTGTTAAATCCACACTTAAACCTGAAAGATGAAACAGACCCTTCTGGGTCACAAGATTATTTCAGTGGGAGAAGCGTAATGTCACGACCAATTGGAAGGACAGGGTCGCATGATACACCTCTAAATATGGATACACAACAGGAGTTAGCAACAGATTCCAGAATAAAATACACAGCCAACACATTGCACTTCCACAGGCAGCATTTTTTTTTCACCATGTATGTATTTGCAAGCTGAGCGGCTAGTTGGTAAGTGCCAGCAATTCGTGTATCAGCCGAAAACTCTTGACATATGGGCATAGATGGTTGGAGGTGCAGATGTGTTTGTGTTTGCATGCACCAGTGTGCTTTAGGAGATTCCCGTTTCCCATGCCTTGAGGCTTCTGTCATTGTCAGTCTAGTCCGTTCCATATTTCTCCTGCTTATACACCTGGGACATTTTATTTTATTTGCCTGCCATAGACCAAGGTCTGGGTGATTGATAGGCCCACATCAGCCACTCTCTGCCCATTTATCAACTCGTCCGTGTTTAAGACAGGTAACTCTCATTCACCCAGACACAAACACATAAACCAAAAAAAGGGTTTTGTTTAATTTACCCTGAAATAAACACACACACACACACTTTTGGTTTCATATTGCTACAAGCAATGAAACTGATTACATGTTTATAAAAGTACATTTAGTGTATATGTGCATGTTTCTTTCTAACGTCTTGTTGGGATGTTCACAGTTTTTATATCCCATAGAATCTGTGGGTTTTAATAGAGGTGGCACTTTCAAATAAACCACCTATAAAATGGAAATCTATTTGTTTTTAATTAAAAAGAAAACAAATAAAAAAATAACTTTTAAAAAATAAGGGTTGAGACATTTTGTGTGTGTGTGTGTGTGTGTGTGTGTGTGTGAGACCAACCTGTTATTACTGTAAATCATATAAGAAGCCAGACGGAAAACAAAAATGAATTTATGTAGGATTAAACTTCTGCAATGTCGGTAGCAATTTGCTGAAATCACTCTAAATTAATGATAGTATTTGTTGAATTTGATTTGTGTTTGAGTGGTGTTTTTAAAATGTAAAATTTTGATTATGGACAAGGCTCTCGAGTTAATTTTAACATATGAAAATCACTTTAATTTTTCTAACATGACTAGTGCATTTTTCTATGTTATATGTGCATTGAAGCCACCTTTGTTTTAGGAATATTAGGAGGCCTCAAAAATATGTTCATATATAAAGCAGTGACATATGGAAGCTCTCTATCTGTCTATCTATCTATCTATATATCTACGTATCTATCTATCTCTGAAAAAGAAAAAAAATGCTTAAGGGTTAAAATAGGTTTTTCTTTTAAAAAAAAAAAACCAAAAAACAGCCCTTGTTGGGTGTACTAATTTCTGAGCCACTGTGTGTCTGAAATCATGTTCATGTGTCTGCATGTGCATGTGTGAATGAGGCAGACTGACTGTCACTGTGCCATTGCCAAAAGATGCAGCACAGATTCATGCCTTGCAGAGCTGGAATGAATTATAGTATCACGATTCCAAATGCCAAGTGTTTATCAGCTATTTATGCCTAATAACCTCCAGTTTGTCTTTATGAAATCTACACTGGCAGCCAATGCTGAGAGCAATATTAAAATGGAGAGTGATTCAAGATTTGGTTCATTCAGTGTTGGGTGATGCAAGTGATGAATGACCATTACATGCAAGACCGTGTTATCCATGGGAAATGTATAAAATCACAGTCAAGCAGTTCTGACAAACATATAATGTGATATAGAAATATATAAATAGAGGTTTTTGAAAGAGTTGAACAGCATTGAAGGAGATAAAAAGTGAGGGAGCTGTGCTGGAAAGAAGTGGAAAGCACATATATCCATGAAGCTTGGATTAATAGCCAAAGTGTTTCCAGAAGATATATCACTGACTGTGTGTGTTAGATGAATATCAGGTGGCATGACTAAGTGGGGGAAAATGCCAACAAGGAGCGACTAACATAAGAAGAGGAATGTAAATTTACCAGATGCTAATATTGTATAGTGTGTACACTTTTTATCTATTGAAACCATGATTTCTTTTGTAGACATAAAATCTGACAAGGGGTAATTAATTCATGCATGGCAAGTGACACGTTAACTTATTTTTGACTGTCAAACCTTATTTAATGAACTGTTTTTTTTCCCAGGGATATCTGAGAATAGCTGACCTAAAGAAAACATGCATATTGCATTCGTATGGGAAAAAGGAAAAGAAAAACTTTTTCCTGTTCATTAATTTGGACAGTGCTGTTAATGGAACATGGCTTGTCTTGGGGTTAAAGGACACCATGGTTGTCATGTACTATGAGTGTGTTTTGACGGAAGACGTGCCCATAAGTTGCAGACCAACAAATAGGAGTCAACAGGAACAGGGCAAAAAGACCACGTTCGAGCAGCCACTTAGTGTGAAGAGTCATTAATGTGCAATGACAAGTCTGCGTGGAGTGCAGCTCTCTGCCTGTGTCAGTGGCCTAAAGGAAAATTGTGCTGAGAAGATATACACCGAGTTACTTTATACAGTGAGCCAAGCAGACAGGAAATCTCTGTTCTGCGTTATTATGGCTTTGTCACTGTCACAGTACTGATGCGATGATCCGATCTTCGAAAATAAATTAATAAATGCATTTTTTTTTTTTTTAAACTGTGTTGAAACTAACTACATAGACAGCACATGAAAAAACATTGCCTAAATAGAAGTTCCAGCTGAACTCTAAAGTGGTGCCTACATGAGTGCCTTATCCCCATATGACTGAATTCTGGTCAGCTCATGTCAGCACTTCTGACAGTGTAAGATTTCACAACAACGCAAACTCCTTAATTTCGCTCACCAGGATGACGCCACATGTGTAAGTAGTGGTTCGACGTGGGTGTAAGTGTACGCACCAAGTAGGCAAGGGTGTATTTTGTTCACCTGCATAAACCTTTGAAAACACAGCTGGCTGCAAAAGGTTCACGGAGCAATCAGTAGGCAGAGAAGCATGTGGGCAACAATGACAATTAGAGGAATGAGGAGAATAAAGATAGCAAAGAAATAGTAAGTGGAAGGAGATAACGCAGAGGAGGAAGGACGGAATTACGAGACACTTATACAGTAACAGTCAAGAGTCAAAGTCACCTTCATTAGAATAGTCTGGTCATCATGCTTAAGTAAACTATGACCGCTCCATCTCAGAAAAGGTTATGTAGATCTTTTAGTAAAGCATACCTGGTAACTGACCAGTTACTATTTGTTTGGTTCTTTCCTAAGCTAATCAGTGAATAATTGTTGAAATCTGAATTAGTACATTTTGCAATCAACTACTGGTGCATCTATCTGAAAAAATGTAAACCTCATTATATAGTTAGTTACACTTATAACATACAAATACATTAAAAAACAAAAAAAACAACCTAAATGTGATATTTATGATATACAAAAAATAGAATGAAGTAATGAAGTATTTGAACATTTTGAGAAGCTTATTTTTCCATTAGTAATAAGCTAAAAATATAAAATATGAATGAGAGGGAGCTGTATGTTCGTAGTATTTTGAGGGATTGGTGAAACTTGCATTTATCCATCTCATTATGCAAATTAGTATGCAATTTGTTACTGGTCATGCTGTGCAGGTGCACATTTGCTCAGCAACACATTTTTTTAATATGCACAAGTTGGAAAAGTAGCCGAGGGATCCCACCCGTTTGCTGCTAAGCTAATGTTGTGCAGCACACAGCTCTGCAAGGAAGAGAAATATCATGCGTTTCAGCTCAAGCGTCACTGTAATGAATGTTCTCCTGCTGCGCTTCCTGTTGAGTCTTCCTCTATTCCGTCATGTTATCTTCAGCTGGTTGGTTTGTCTTCGAAAAAAATGGTTGTCATCGCACTGCAAATCGTTAGGTTTTATTTTATTTTAATTGCTTAAGGTTCATGAGTCTCCTCCCAAAAATCATTCACAGATGAGGAACAGTCCGAAGGGAATTACAGAACTCAGAAGAAAAAGGTTGTCATTTAATCTTTGGAGAGAAGCTTTGCTTTGACCTTCAGCAGACTCATTCAGGTGAAACAACAATGATAAAGGACCTTTTGATGTGGGACAGATTGATCCAAATCTCAGATAATAAGGAGAGTCTCATGAAACACATTTAAAATTCATAAGACGATTTGAATATTTTAACTTCACCATGTATATTTCTAAATTTAACCATCCACAGTCCCTGTTGGACTAAAAGGCAAGTTGACTTACTTCAGTCTGTTGGGATCTGTAGGACCACAGAAAGTTTGTTCATTTCTGGGGAGAGACAATATTCATTTGTCATGAGATGCAGTCATGACATGAATTCTGACCCAGGAATGTGATGGCCTTTCACACCTAGAGTGGGGAAGGGGGGACATTCTCCAGGACCTTCCTCCCCCCCCTTTCTGCTCAAGACTCTTCCCCCATGCAATCAGCCAGTCACTGATTGGTTGACGCTCTCAGGCTTCGACACCTCTGAAGTCACACGTGGACAAAAGGCTTTCACCCAGCCTCCACTCAGAGACTCTTGCAAAGCAAACTCCAAGGAGGTGGGTTGCTGGAGAGCAGCTCATCCAGCGTTAGCACACAGCTAACACGAGAGGCCGGCAACCAGAGGCCTCCACTCCTCAACTCATCTGCTGACCCGACCACGAGGGTCAGACCTTCCCCTGATCCAGAGACCAGCACCCAGAGTCTGCTCTCCAGGGAAACCAACCTGTTCCTCCAGGACGGGACCAGGGAAACGACATCTCACAGAACTTCTTTGTGTTTTTCCTGAACAAGCAGGGAAACCATCACGGACCTGAGCGACCAGCTCCTCAGTCTGAACAAAGGGACAACCAGGCGCTGCAAAGAAGGACTCCTGAATCATCAACTTCATCTTCTTTCCTCAGCCTTCAGAACCAGCAACCACAGTTAGCAGGAGGTGCTAACTACAGGAGAAGGCACCAGCTTCCCTCCAGCACGACAACTGAACTCCTCCAAGGAAGTGGTAACAACTGGGCATTACTTGAGATTAGTTAAACTTGATGCTATGCATAGAACTGTTTAACTTTATGAAGATGTGTTGATTCTGTTACAGTGATCGCGTTCTGTTGATAATGATATTAGGCACCGTTATCAACTTGTAAACCAACGTTAGCTCTGCCACAGACACAGGGTCTGCATGCTAATCTGCTTTACTAACTTGTTAACTCGCAACCCTACACATATCACATCAAAGACAACATCACACCGTAACCGAACACCATCTGACGACTCCTGACGTTTTACAAGACAAATCGCATTCACATAAACTCATTCTAGAAATGGTCCCTTAGCAGAGACACACAGAAGCAGATGCTGTGGCTAGCTTCTATTGTTCTTTTGCTATCAGCACATGGCCGAGCTGTAAAGGACAGACCTCCTGTTCTCTGACAATCTCCATTTGGAATGTAGTTTCTTGTGATCCGCCATCTTGTTTTGTAGTTCCATCACACGTCACACACACACACTCCCTCCAACTCTCTCTCTCTCTTTCTCTCTCCACACACACACACACATGCACCTACACACACCCAGCTGTATATAGGTAGTTAGAATCTGTGTTTTATTTGTTTTCATTGTTAATAAATATATTTTTGGAATCATACTTGCTGTTTTATTAATGTACACAAAGGTGAATGAAATGTCGACTTCTTCTGTGTCAAGAACTCCAAAATCCTTCAAGCTTTACTGTTAAGTCTGGTAATTGTAATTAATTTAACTATTAATTCAAATTCCTGATTAACTGTTTAGTATATCTTATGAGACTGATATAACTGAATTGGCTATCATTTCCTGTTACGACAGGTGGTGCTCCGAGGTATCTGATACAGATCAGATTTAATTTCAACAACATTATTAATAACTATCTTTGATAATTATTAATCATTATCGATAGCCAACCAAAACATAAATAGTGATCCATATGAGGACATAATGGTCCCAACAAGTCTTTGAAGACACCTCAGCTCTTAACCTCTCATGACTTCACCAAACATTTTGGATTACTATTGCAACGACACATCAGGTGGGTAAAACTGAAATCAGATTAAGTAAAACAAGAATATTTAACATCTTCGAAACAAAAATAATTAAATGTACCCTTCAAGACAAGAAATGGGGATGACACACTGTAACCTAAATAGTTGTAAATCTGGACAGCGTTGACAGACCCTCCAAGTCATCTTTGATCTTTAACAACATCACTTTGTTTCATAGTAGGAAAACTACACATTGGCATGTTGTACTTTAAATAACTATGAGAATGGTACAATTCCAGAAAAAGACCTGTGTAGACAGAGCTGACTGGTTTACATCCTGGAGGAAGGAGTGCTACCTTCTCATTGAGACATTGTTAACAACCCTACTTTCTCGCCTCCATGATGTGGGAGATCTCTTTTCTCCAGATCTCACTTTTCAGAGGCCCATGGTGGTTGAGAGTGATGCAAGCTTCAAATGTAATTTAGCCAGGGAATGCTTAATGACTGTTAACTGTCCCATGACTGCATCTATACCAGACGTACGTGTCTGGTTGAGTATATCGCGAGCTTAGACGTGAGCCTGCTGGGCACTTTAATCCTGTTTAGTGGCGATTGACATGGATGTGTGGTGAGCTCATTTCCCAGGCTTCTCCATGAGATCAGAGGTGACTTTTGAGTTTAGAGCTTGTGGTGTTGTGTGGAATCAAAAGTAGTCAGTGGGTGCAGGGAGTGATGAGTGAGATCTGGCTTTATCCCCTTTAGCAATGCTCAAGGGTAAAAGCTTGTCTGAAACAGAACAAACGGTATCCTCTAAAGCCGTAGTTTTGTGATGACGACCAGGCCCTCAAAGTTTGTCACTCCCGCACTTCTTAAATTGCTGACTTTGTAGATGGCAACTTTGAATGTGATGCTTTTTTATACAGCCTATAGCAGAAGATTTTGGAGTGACGTTCTGCAGAAAGAAGCCTATAAACATGTTTTACAGGGTTCCTGCACTAATAAAACCAGCGACATAACGCGTGAGCAACACAAGCATAACAAGAACTACAATGGAAAGAAATGAAGTAATAATAAATGTGCCATTAAACATATTCTCAGAGGGGGGGGAAAGCCTTCTCCCACATCTCATTCCTTCCTGTTTTTTTTTTTTTTTTACTTTTCCTCTCAATGGCTCTGCGCTGGGACCAATCAGTGTGTTTTTGCTGATGTGTGTGTATGTTAGCGAGTGTACTCAACACTCCCAACACTCTATGGAGTTGTTTAAGGTATCAGAGGCGGGAGCATTGAGAGCTAAACCCTTTGAAGTAACTCATCTTGATGTTGGAGGACACCATTAGGTGTGTGTGTGTGTGTGTGTGTGTGTCTGTGTGTGTGTGTGTGTGTGTGTGTGTGTGTGTGTGTGTGTGTGTGTGTGTGTGTGTGTGTGTGTGTGTCTGTGTTTATTATGGGAATAATGAAACGTTGCACATTTCTACATTGTTTCCATGCGATTTATACTGTATTTATATGCAAATGTATGTACATTCCATGCAGATGAATGTTTGTATTAAAGTACACCAAACTGTACATATAATCATTCTCTCTGTGCGGATAAATAAAGGCACATTTGGGATTGAACTGTTAATCTAACACATTCATTGGTTTTCACTCATGTTTCAATTTAAGTCAGTTATTAAAAAAAAAAAAAAAAAAAAAAAACTGCATGGAAAATGTTTTGGAAGAGTGCGATATGTAAGGAAAAAAATCAGATACTAAATCAATAAAAAAAAAGTTCAAAGTTATTGTTTTTCAAAACAATATTTCACAACTTTATTGTGACTTGGGCTTTGAGTACTTTTTTTTTATTCGGGGGGGGTTAACTGAAATGCTGCCAAAACAAAGTGCAAACATATTATAATTGAACATGAAATTCTCTGACAAGCAATTGCCAACAATGTCACTGCTGAAAATTAAGTTCATTATAATTTTTTTTTAAATACAGGATTGAGTAAAAAAAAAAAACACATTTGATGAGAACCAGTTTACACTGTGGGAGCAAGTTTATATTTAATAGTGTAAGATTCAATCTGGATGCAAGGGGGGGGGAGGGGGGGGGGGGGGGGGGTATATAATGAAATTCCCAGACTATTGAGTGCACCTGGATGTAATATATGTTAACTCTGGGCCAATACACAACAACCTCAAAACATTGATTCCACTTTCAAGTTAAAGTTCTCTCACCAGCACATGTGTGGTAACTGATGATGATTTTGTAGCCTATGTATCGCCCCCAAAAATGTGAAAAAAATGGCTGTTTTCCAGTGATGTTGCATCTTGGTGCCCAATTACACGACACAACGGTGCTCGGAACCAATATAAATGCAATGTTTTGAAAACTGCTCCCAAGGTGGAACTTCCGAGAGTGATTTGATTCTGTCTCTGTTGAAACAGAGGAAAAAGCAACATTTTATTATATTTTTTTTTCAATGCTGTTACGGCACATGCACACCAAAGCTGTCGAAACTAGTTCTTTCCCACATGCATGAGTAAATGGACAATAACAACAATGGCGGACTCCAGAGTGGCATGACTCCCAGGCAATACATTTCCTGAAAATCACAGAAAATAGCAATCCACCTTTATCATCTGTCCAAACAAATGTCTGTACTCTCCACCGTTCATGTTTGTGGGTGTTGTTGTCTGTGTGCATGTGTGAGGGAACAGTACCCACAAATAGTCCAACATGAAAACTACATCAGTGTTTCTGCTGCTTGTGACTAAATGCAAAATTTACCCTGAAATCAAAACTAAAAAAATGTGTTTTCACTGGAAATGTTGTCTAGATGGGGCCTAAATCTCATGGCTTCAGCTCAAAACCATGTCAACCTTAATCCACCTAACATCTGAAAATGTTTGCCAAAAATAAAATGAACTCCAATACAATGGATGGATACTATCTTTTCAAATGACATTTTAGTTATTCAAATTATCAAATACTATTTAATATTGTAGGAAGCAGCAAAACTAGCTAAATTATTTTTTGAGGGGATTGTATTGTACCTGCTTGATATCAGGGCTACGAAGTTCTTTTATTTTTTTTTGCTGTTACAATACAATAATGATTAAGAGACTCACTATTCTGCATTTGAAGAGCTTTTCCTCACCGTGTTTCCTTTCCCTGCTCCTTGACATCTTCCACTCTGGCCTTTTAGAGGCTTCAGCACTCTTTAATCAAATGACCGAATCACCATCAAGGTCCGCAGAAACCAGATAATGACCCGGCCATTTACTTCGGGTGTGTTGAAGCAAAGATTACGCCGATACGTCCAGGGCAGGGGCTCTTCAAAGGCCAGGGTTGGGAATCACTGCCAAAAACCACTGAATTTAAAAGTGAAATATTTATCATTATCTAGTATGTGACAGCGGTATTCGCTCATCCTGAGCAGCGTATCTCACTGGAAACACTTGTATGGTACTGACAGCCTTTTCAGCTGAGAGATATAAACCGCTGTCACAATTGTCTCGCAAGGTTGTTTTGTAAGCAAATACAGTTTGGCTTAAGACAGCCAATAAGATTCCCTGCACATTTAAAGGGGGGGTACCTTTGTTGCATTGAAAGTCCTGCTGCCACATGAGGTAGGTGCACATCAACATGGCCACGAAGGAAAGGTAAGCAGTCATATGCATCAGGGAAGGCTCTGACAGGCCATCTGTTCCACTGTGTCCCATACTTCTGTTTTGATAGCACCAAAACAAAACAAAACAAAAAAAAAAAAAAAACAAATAAACATGGATACTCAGATACCCTCATAACACTGTTGCCTTGCAGCACCCATACGTACACCCAGCATGAGAAGTGAGTGAAGATAGAGAGAGGCGGTGTAAGTGTTTAACCAGGTTCAAAAGAAAATGAGAAAAAAATGTGTTAGTGGAAATGTGTGGACCACCAGACAAATGTGCAACTGAGAATGGGAAGGAAAAAACAAGGAAACATAAATTAATATTCCAAAATAATTCAACAAAGAAAACAATGCCAAACAAGGAAGGATGGTAGAGATAAACTTCCAAGTGATAGTGTAGAATGAATTAATTCTTAGCTACCGACTGCAATGGTGTACAGTTGACTGCTGATCAAATCTTATACCTAAGGGGAGGTGAGAATGGACCCTATATCCACTATAATTACTGAACAAAGCCCAAGGGAAGAGGGTGGGCTGGAGAGAGCAAGATAGAAGGATGAGAGGGTGGACACGAGAGGATAGATAGTTTTAATAGGTTCTTTGCTATATTGGTAAATGTTGATGATTGAGATTAAAGATGGTGGTGGTGTGCAGTGGGAGGGAGTGGGGGTTATAACAGTTCGGGGGGGGGGGATGGCCATGTGGTTAATTCACACACATAACAGGGACTGGTGAAGGAGAGTACAATAAAATTTGATATAGTTCAGTAACCTCAAATGATGAGCAGCCTAATGGTATCCTAACTAGTTCATTATTAAACTGATTAATTTCCTCATAGGTAATCAATTAAGATGATGTATTATCACTTACATTCCCTTGACACCATTCATTTCATGAAATGCTCACATGTAAATCGCATGGCGGTTGCTTCCACAGTTAAGTAGTAAAATCTGGTGGTCCACACTTGCCACACTGAGTAGACACATATCAATATTTTTCAACATCCATCACATATAATGTAAAGAAATTCTCAATTTTTACAATTGTATCATTTTTGTCAAATATTATACTGGCGTCAGAGTATAATGCTCGAAATATATGACCCAAGATAAATTATAGAAATATAACCAAAGGAGGCTCCAGTTTATATTATATATATAAATCATTTTAAATAAGTGAATGTTTCATGAAAATGGAATGAAAACGAGTATTATCTATGCATTCAGATTTTTTTTTAGCTCTATATGATTAATGGATTAAATACATAACAATATTAAGGTGCATATAGTATATTATACATGTTTTTATTTTATTTTTATTCAAACAATTAAACAAAAATTTCGCAACAACAAAAACAATCACATACCAAAATAAACTGTGTTGTCAGATAAGTGGATCTGCCAATGCAATGTCGCTTTTGAACTTTGTATCGAGTTGTTTATTTCTGTAAGACTTTACTGATCTCGATTGTACTTCTTACAATGGATTATAGACAATGAAAAACACAATATCGAATGATCGCCTTAAGAGGGCTACAAGAAAACAACATGTTGGAATCTGAAAACTATCTCAGAGATAAGCTATTGTGAAACCGCATTGATTCATATTAAGCACGGTTGAAAACTGTACAGATATTTCAGTCATTTGAAGGTGCACTGACATTGAACCCAGTCTTGCCGTGTGAAAAGAATCATTTGAACAAAGAGAAAAACAAATAAAGATGTGGAGAGAAAGAGACAATATTAGTATCAGAGCATGACAGATGGAAGGATAAAAAAAAAAAGAAGAGCTGCCCCATCATATTAAGCATCCCAAAGCAGTAAAGTACCGAGTCTGTGAATTATACATATGAATGTATCAAATATAGATGGATCGCTCCCTACTCCACAGCGATTAATGTTTTGCGACAATGAGAAAGTGAGGAAATCATACATCTATGGTATAATTTAAAAGTTGTTGTTTTTTTTTCTCCTTAATAGTGCAGCAATGTCAGTGAAAAGGGTTGGCTGTGTGCCAAACCTCCATCGCAAAAATTTCAATGGACTACAACTTTTCAATATATCAAATTGTAAACAATTTCCCGAGCAAGCCGAGCTATGACAGTGACCTACTCCATACATCAGTCTCAATTCATCCATTTTCTAATTCTGCCTCAATAGGGACAACAGCCAGTGGTCGTGTGACAAAAGAGAAGTACAAACAAGGAAAGCAGGGTTTTCCCATCTGTGACTTGTCAAATATTGATGGCGACCCCTCGCAGTCTATAATCTCACGACAGTCCACATGTGACACACGGCCCTGTCCTTTTGAGCACTTCTGCCACACACGCCATCGCTATCTTATCTGTACACGTTGTGAATTACACACCATGCCTACATTATAATAATTACAACACTGGGGTTATCATGCCTATTCAAGCTCCAGCTATATGATGTTCCTGATTGACCGAGGTGTGGATATGATTGACAGACATTCTAAACATTGCCCATGGCATACATCCATCTCTGTTTGGACTACAGATATGCTACATACTTTGGCATGTCAAATCACGTTATCCTTCGAAGACCACAGGTGCATGTTGTGCTAGGGCAACTGCAAGCCCTCCAAAAGCTCACTGAGGTGTAGATACCTAGTGGATTACTGGTTGGTCTCATGTACAATTATCATTACACTTGACTTCTTGTGTTCACATGCCGAGCTTAAACGTTTGAGGTACGTGTCAGCTGTCAAAGACTGACAGGTGTGTGTGTGTGTGTGTGCGTGTGTGTGTGTGTGTGTGTGTGTGTGTGTGTGTGTGTGTGTGTGTGTGTGTGTGTGTGTCTGTGTGTGTGTGTGTGTGTGTGGGTGTGTGTGAGAGGTTGTCATATCAACATGCCACACATTTCAGCAGGATTTTTGTTTAAAATTTTTAGTGTTCCTTATTATTTTACACATAGAGAGAGAGGGGGGGGGGGGGGGGGGGGGTGGTGAGATAAAGAAAGAAACAAAGAAACAAAGAGTTTGAGAGACAAAGAGAGACACAATGTTAGAAATAGAAATAGAGAATGATAGTGATACAGCCAGAGATAAACAGAGATCTAGAGATAGTTTGGCACAGCGGGGGCATCACCCCCCCCCCCCCCCCCCCCTCCATTCACACCTATCACCTGTTCTTTCTGTTTCCATCTGGAAGAGATAAAGACTCTTTAAAACGGGTTTTACACAAACCTCTTTGTCACCTTTGGTTAAGAAAAAAAAAGTTTTTTTTTAATTATCTTACATCTTCTGATTGAACAATAAGTTAGACATTCCTTCTTCATGTGGCAAATGAAAGGCAACTAAGAAACTTTTATGGAAATAATCTGCGTTTGGATTTTCTTGCTTGTATTCCTCTGCTTTCTTTCAGTAAAAATGTTCACGGATCCACATTCACTCACTCGTTTTTTTAAAGAGTGTGTTTCTTTCTTCGATTCATCTTTTGAACACACTATACACTAAAAAGTAAGAGAGAAGAGATTTTTTGGAATTTGAAAGTTACTATATGAGAGAACATGCGGATGCTAACGTCAAATGTTGGCTGCATCAGAGCCATGCACTCTGCCCCTCAGCGTTACGCCTTGTCTCACTTCCTCCCCAGAGTGTCATCAAAGGTCTATACACACACATTGTATCTGTCCCTGTTCCACTTGTGATACTTGGTTATGTTTTTTTTTTACTCGGAACAGAGGAACAATGAGGGATATCAACCGGAAAACTGGTGCCAATCTCAATCTGACCTTCCGATACCGGATACCTGCGGAAATGCAATTCTAATTAAATCTTTATCTGCTCTCCTCACAATCACAGTGATTAAACTGCTGTAGGGAGCATGTCGTTATACCACTGATCTCTATCTAATATGATTTACTCTAGTTTTGTCTTATTTATTCATACAATTCTATAGTAGACATTGATTTATATCCTTTGCAGGAGCTATTATACGTTATCATCTCCAAATGAACTGGAATAGATATCTGGAGCTGAATGTTAGACTGGTCAGTGCCAGCAGTTAATTTAGTTTCCAGTTAGTTTCCACATTATGCAGAAAACAAAAGATTTAAAATAGAAAAAAGGAAATATATTATTAAAACAAATGGGAAAATAGTTAAAACTGAGGAATATGATAATAATGGTCCTACAGCAATCTACATTATCTATTTTAGGAGTATCTATTCATTATCTATTTTGAGTTGTTATTATTGGAGTTATATATTGTGATAAGTGTCCTGTTCTGTTGGTAATCAACATGGCTGATGTAGTTTCTTTATGCTGCTCAATCTGAGACTGCATCATGACCTAATTGTACATTTTCTCACATGTCCAACTTGTGACAGTGGTGGTCACGAGGTGGAGGAAGCATGCATCAAGAAAGGAATGTTGTTTTGCTTGTTATCTACTTTTATTTACAGTGTTCAGAGGTTACAAAAGGATAACCCATGATGAAAAAAACAAAAACAAAAAAAAACATGAAAAATAATAAAAAGGAAAGAAATACCTAATAAAAATTACTCAAGAGGATAGAAGGGAACTCAGACGTTAAAAACAGCCAGTGACTAAGATCAAGCTCAAAGCTCCTAGAAAAACAAACAAACAAACAAACAAACAAACAAAAACAGATGCAAAGGTGTGGAAAAGAATACTTTTACCATGAAAAGTTGACCAATTCACTGTAATTGCAATTGAAAAGTTGTCATCGGGCAGCATGGCTGGCTGACTTTCCTTGCTCTCACTTTTTGCTTGTAAAGCACAGCCAGCCTGCACTGTAGATCAATCTAATTGACATTGTCCAAATTCATTTAGCAGGAGCTTAGAATTCAAAAATGTTTATGCACATGTTAAGTAACCTCACCGTAACTGTCGACCAACACAATGCACCCCTGTCCATGCATTTCAGATAATCACTTTATCCAAGATTGGATTATTAGAAACAGGAGCCAATCCTAGCTGGCAAGATGTGCGAGGGAGGGTACAACTCTTACAGGTAGCCGGTCCAACATAGAGCCAATATGCACCTGTGCGTGCATGCACACAAGCACATATTCAGACCAAATCAAACGGTGATCCTCTTTTTGTGTGGCATTGCTGCTCAGCATTACGCCATCATGCAGCCCATCTCAGCTGATCAAGTCTAAGATCAGACTGTTTGACCCAAAATAACTTTGTAACTACAATTGTAAATCACCAATAACATTCAGTTTCAGCATTTTACAGCTTAAAAGTCACTCATCCTATCGTTTGAAATTGAATGACTGTCAAATGTCCTCCCTTATATCTCAGGCCCTGGGCCTGGTGTTGAGTTGGAGTGATATAAAGAGAGGACAACTTCAACCTGCCAATTCAGTGGGCCCACTCTCTGTGCAAATAACATGTGTTTATCATAATTTACACCCTTTGAAATACTTGTATATTGGACCCAAAAATCAGAAGATGCTTGCATATCTTTGTTCTTATTGCTTGTCCGTGTGCTGCTATTAAATCTTTTTGTTCACTCCAGCTCACCAGCAGGTTCCAGGCCTGACTGGCAAACACCAAATAGAGGCCCTCAATAGTTTGATAGTGAAATTAGTGGGACATACCAAGTGTGACAGACATTAGAGGTAGGCTTTAATATCAGCATTGTTAACTCCATGGTTTCCTTGCACTGCCGTTATTTGAGGTGACATTGATGTAACTATAAGAAGATGAAGTAAAGTGAAGTAATTCTGTGGATGGTTTGGCCATGTAGCATGGGCGACAGATATATAAGGCCTGCAGTAGAATATCCTCAAGAGTTGTTGAAGCCCCGATTGCCTAAAAAGCTGCAGAATGAGCTGCAAATGTAGACTAATATAGAGAGTTGTAGTCATTGCCATGGATAGACATTTTTTTTTAGCAACTATAGGATTGCAATATAGAAAATTCAGCAGTTAATTAAGACGCAGGAAGAAACAAAAACAAAACGAAAGTTAACCAACACATTATTTTGAGTTAAGACAGCAAATGTAATAATCAGTTATTGTAAAAATGTACACTTTGTATGAGCAATGTAGATAACAAACATCAATTTCAAAATTGTTCAACAAAAAATCATAACAAAATGTTTTAACTTCATGATATATAGTTGGGGAATTGTTTGAATAGCCCATCAAAAAATCATTCTCAGAGTATTCTAGCAATAGTTTGTAACCAGATGTGGTACACTAGTAAAAGTATAAGCATCAAAATGATCTCATCCATCCATTTATATTGATTACCCATTATTATGATTGACATAAATGATGACTATAAATCATACCTGGTATATTGGTTGTCTTAAGTACATCATGGCATTTAAGAAGCAATTCAAAAGGATATTCACTGAGCTCCTTCATAAATATTCTAATTGGTTTTCAGGAACCTGGTGCGACCGTAAGCTGGAGAGCATTTATAATAATGAAAGACACTTCCAGTTCTTTAACAAACATTGAAGCAAGTACCATAAGGTAAATGATGGCTAAATATTCACTGTAGGTGATAGTCATTTTCTCAGCCTTGACGGTGAATATGAAAAATCCATCAAAGTTAACGAAGGAAGAGTTACCATCTGGGCTTATTGTCTGCTGTCAAAGACATACACGCTTCAGCTACCAATGGCAGGCTGTTGCTCACAACCCTTCTGTCACTTTCTTCTTCTCTCTGTGAATCTCTCCACATCTTGCTTTTGTCACATGCCATCCCTCCCCCGCGCTCTATTCTCCTTTAATGCCCTCCCTCCCCCCCTGGCTTTGCTTGTGCCAGGTGTGGAAGAGGACTGATTACTAAATGATTGCTTGCTCAATGATTGAATGGAACAATTGACATTTTCCCGTCTGTGCAATACAGTGGAATGAGAGAGCCACACTGCCCTTCCTCTTAGCGTACTGCTGAATTATATGCAGGAACTGAGAAGGACATAGTTGTTAGACTCATTGTTGAGGACTCGTGTCCTTTGTGGGTGCAGCAATTTTCTGGGGTTGCACACTCCATGTGGAGATATGTACCCAACAGTGTCTATAAATCGATTCTGAATTTTAAATACCAATAATGCATTTTGACAAAGTATCTATTATCAGTATTTATGCAAGCCATGCATCTGTCCTTTTCTCTGCCTAATCAATTTGGAATCATGGTCGTAATATGGAGAGCCAGGAGCAAGGTTGCCACTGTTACCTTGACAAAGAAATCAGATTACTGAATACTAGTTAGCGCTTTTAAAAATAGCTCAGTCACTTTACTGATTACCTGCTTTTAAAAGTAACTAACTTAGATTACAAGTTACTTTCAGCAGCTGCCGACAACAGCCCCACCGTCTCAACATAAGTATGACAACCAGTCTTGCCCCCCACCCCAACTATTTTGTGTTACCTGAACGCACCATCAGAGCCAGTTGGCCTGTGACTGGCTGACAGTGGAGGAGGAGCGGGGTCAGGTGAGCATGTGGAGATTACATGTACATGTGCCTCTGTCTGTAAATGTGTCCAGTTGGAGTAAAATCAAGGTGCAGCCCATCTTCCTTTCCACCGTCCTGCGAGACGCTATGATAGTAAGCAGTGACTTGGATAAACAACTGTAATCTGATTACTGGTTTGGAAATAGTAACATGTTAGTTTACTCCTTACTAAAAAAAGTGGTTACATGAGAGTCATGAGTTCCCGGCATCACTGGCCAGGATACAAAGCCATTCTTTTCACCCAAAGTTTTATAAATGCCAAAAATCTGAAACAACATTGCACTGTACCAGGGGTCGGAAACCATCAACATTGTTTCCCACTGAACAGAATTTTTTTTTTCCCATATCAATTGAAAACAAATCAATGGTATCAACTAGAAATAAAGTATGAAACAAAGTGACCAAAACAGTTAACCTCTAACTTGATCTGTATATAGCATGTTTTTACTCATTAACACATTTCAGTTGATGACAAATCAGTGACAAATACACCGATGGCACTTGACTTGTTAGCTATTTTACAGTGTTTTGCATAATCGGGGGGCCATCTATGATGATGTGTAACATCACGTGATGTGTTCATATCAGCACAAGAGAAATCTGATGCCATCCTCTTTTCATCATCAGTAGAATTGTTGTATTTTGTAAAATTCTTCATTAGGCTGATTGTTAGGGAAAAACAAACAAAATGACATCTGCATAATGGCTCGTAACGCAGTGTAAAATAAATAAATGTGGTGTCTAAAGATAGAATCAACTCTTTTAGTCGCAGCTATTAGCCACACTGCTTATTGTCCCCTCCATAGCCAAAGTGGATTAGAAATGGTAATGAACAAAATTGTCCATCTTTGCCTCTTTTTATCACACTTATAATGTTTCAGAATAAGTAATGGTCCACTTTATGCAGCTGGGTGCCGGGGCATTAAATATGTTTATCACGTTTAAAAGACAAAACGTTCAATGGTTATTGCGGCAAATTGCCTTTTAAACAGGGGAGAAGTTACAATACATTTTAGGTTCTCTTTGGAGCCGATTGTGTGTGGTGTTTGCACAGCACAATTCACAGCTTGTGATTGTTCCACTACTGAAAAAAATAACCCAAGGCAATTTATTGTCTTCGTGATAGAAGAAATAAAAGCAAAAATATCTATAATGCGAGATAACAAACAAAATCTATCCCTGCCTTTGAATTACAGTATCCATTGTGCATAATAATCACTTGTTTACTTAAAATATGAGTGTAGGCAACACATCAAAGCCCATCGCTGAAACACTGCTGTCATTTTCTTCCAATACTTTCACTCACTTACCGTGAAAACTTTATCAGCTTCTCATTTTTCCACTCGAACATAACCCGTCTATAGCTTACTTAACTCCATATATCCATGTTTTCATCCAAAGCATTTCTTCTCAGGTAAACCTGTCAAGTGCCTGAGGCAAATATATTTCTCTGTCCTGTATCTGCAAGGAAATGAAACCGGTATTCCCTTCATTACACTAAACAGAAGTTTCGAACTTCCCTTAAGATGCTTCCTCTTTGACACACGGAAGATAAACTTTTTCTTATGTTCAAATGCAAACTTTCTCTGCTTATGTGGAGTGACAACGTATCCCATTGTTATATTGTTTCCTCACTATCTCAGTCACTTGGAGAACTGCATGTATAATTTAAATGAGGTAATCTATCTTTTAAATGAACAGCTGTCTGATTGCCTGTGGGGGTGCCTGTGCTCCCAGGTGAGGGTTCTTTATGTCCCCTGCGCCGTCTACAGATATTTATTGAAATAGAAGACAACAAAAGATCATGAGATATCATCAATCATGGTAAGTGTTCATTTAAAAATGCAAACAAAAATAAATGAATAATAATAATAATCCTTGTTGGTATATTCAGGCCTATGTAGCAACTTTCCAAACTTGAAAATGTGCATTTCAACTACATACGGGAGACAAACTTACCATCACCACCCAACAAAAAGAAGAACATGTGATATATTTATAACTAAACTGAACATATAATAAGCTAACTTTTAATTTAATTCCATATATAATAAAACAACAAGTAGCTCTGTATTGTTGTGGATTTGTATTTTGAACAATGTACCCCACATCAGTTAATGATTGCAGTTGTGAATGCAATATCACACTTTTCAACAAAGAATTTCACCTAATAGAGAACTATTCAATAAAGGAATCAGGTTTAATCTCATCAAAAGGTATAGCTTTAAGCACTTAAATTATGTAGGAACAATTTACTAACAAATTAGCACATTTCAGACAATGCAATGTTTTCAACATTCAAATTCATTTCATGAACACATTTCAACACATTTGAAACAAAATCTGAAAGCAATATAAGAAGCTCTATTTAAAAGCATACATCGGTACCATTTTGGAAGGACAGTGTGATTTGAAAAAGAAGTTGACAGTTTCAGCTGAGATCACATGTTCTGCAGTGGTGGGCCGTGAATTTCAGACCCAGGCCTTCACTAGTGCTCGTCTTCGTCAATCCATCCCCCAATAACTTCTTTATGGTTACAAACTATTATCATGCAGAAATGCAGTAACAAGAGCCTTTACATCACATATAGATATGTGTGTAGCCAGAATAAATACCTTCACTGATGGGGAAAAAAAAAAAAAAATAGAAATCACAAAAAAAAGTTCACCACTCTCCTTCTGCTGCAGCTGCATAAACATGAGGCTGCTATTCCTAAAGTGAGGGATTGGAGTGCTGCAGACTTCTAAAAAATTGTAAACGTCTAAATATTGTTTGGACAATAAATCTGCAACCAATATTATTTATCTTCTCCTTTAGTCATTGTAGATTGATAAAACCATTATTAAATCAACACAACTATATATATGTCCATGCAGCTCAGTACAGATGCAGAAGTATTCATGGACAAAATATAATCAACATCAGTGATTCAGTCTCTGATGGCCTGCCACTTCCGTAATGTTCTCCAGGTTTTCTCTAAGGCTTGTTTTCGATACTGTTAAAGACTTTTTAAATGGAAAAAAAAAAAACCCAGCAAATGCGTTGTGTTTTGGCTGTTTGAGACAGACATTGAGAAATTATGAAATGAAAACCTTAAAAAGAAAAAGAAAAAAAACCTGACATTCCCAGTCATTTACTGTCAAGAAAAAATGATCTTCGATTGTGAATGATACAGTTGTATAATAGATAACCATTAAAATATACTGGACAGCATGCTTTGCTTCATAATACCTTCCAGCATCTGCTGATTTTATTGTAGCTGCACAGATACAAAGTCAGGTGCGGTCAAACAACCTCAAAATATAATGGAGTTCCCAGCATGTTTCACAGCTGCCTTGCAATTATATTCTTTAAAATATATAAATATTTTTTTTTTTCTATAGCAAATAAAAGGCTAATGTGAATGGCTCAGATTTTGTGTGATCTTTACCAGAGGTGCTTTGACTTTCAAACATACATTTTAGCAAACTCCAGTCATGCATTCTTGTTTTCTTTTTCAAAAGTTGTCTTAATGGTTGCCCATTTCCATTCAGAACACAGACAATATCACAGTGAGACACAATTGCTCTTGAATGCTGGGGTTCAGTTTGTATGGTTACATATGGCACCTTTCCAACAAATTGAACAGAAATTAATATATCTGCTGAATTAATTCAATCTATGTGAAAGAGCTGTCTCAGAACACCTTTATTTTCTAATAGATACAAACAACTGTAGTATTCAGGACCTCAAGTTTGTTGTAGTTGTGTAACTGTGCTCGGCAGTTTCTTCCTGATCTACTTTGCCAAGACAAAATAAGAAGTTGCATCAATCGAATAATTTATTCATATGATTGGAGGATTGAAAATATATGTCACTGATAGACATTTGTTTCAGGTGGATGGTATTTTTTGAATGCACTTCAATATATTATTATTATTATTATTATTATTATTATTATACTTCTTTCACTTCTACAATATATTATGTGGTAAATTAAATTTGAACTACGCATGACAAAAGTCACAGTCGAACTTGTGGCCAAAATCTGCACACAACCCTCAAACATGTTCTTCCACTTTCTTAAGATCTTAAAACAAATGTGGTTCAAACGTATGTATTGTGGACAGTAATTCACAGGTTTGTGAAATTTCACTTTTTTGAATAAAAAAATTGCCTAAATATTCTAAAAAAAATGCTCCCTAATCTAGAATTCCACTGGAGTAGTTTGATAATCAATATTCTTACTTCTTTGTCAGGTTTGAGCACACCTTTCCTCCAGCAAACCAGGGCTTTATGTGCCTGTATAGGACTGCATTGACTACTATGTGTGAGCGCCTACCATTGGGTCAATTCAGTGAAGAAATTTCCATAAAAGGTTTAAAAAAGTATGTTTCTTCTTCTTCAAATGAATCAATTTCTGAGAAGACAATATAAACTCATACACACCGAGTCTGCACAGCAGCCTGAATTTTCTCTTTCAACAAAAAACAAAAAATAATATGTTTTTGGGATATCCGTGACTTTCTACATTGAACAATTTAAACAAGGGGACTCATGAAAAACAAAACAATGATATAACAATTTACCAGTCCAAAACTAACTGTTTAGACTTACACATGCAGCATATTGGCCATTTCATTCAAGAGATGTACCAATCAATGATTTGGCACATTTGCCTAAATATCCAAACAACAGTAGGTACTGGACCTGTGACTCAATGAGGAGGGGGGGGGGGGGGGGGGGGGGGTAGGTCTCAGAAGGAGAGGGAGAGTGCAAGCAGTTGTGAGCAAGATAAAGATCTGTGTGGTAGTGAACCCCAGAAGGTGAACTGCATGACCCACTGTGTTGCCACAATCAGGTCCACTTCTACTACTGCTCCCAACAGCATCTCCAATCCCTTAGCTTCATCCACACACATAGCACATCTATATTAGTATATATGTAAACTTTGGAAAGCAATGCTTACTGTGCACAGTTACAAAAAAGTGAATAATACTAGCAAAATGATTTCCGGAGAAGTGGTTAAAATCCATGAACAGAATATAGCTACAGACAACAGACAGAAGCTTCAGTAACACTACTCCTGAACTATATGATAACCACTCTCAGAGCATTGGCGGTAAACAAACACCAACAAAAAGCCCATCTAAACTTAAGAGGATAATGCATAGCCTCCACTGGATTCATCCAAATGTTAATATGCTAATTAAAGCACTCAAAGTCCTTATAATTAACTCAGACCTGCTGGATTTTATTACAGAGGAATTCAATGGAAGACAAAAAGCCACTCAAACAAAATGTGTCTGTGACTGTATTTAAGACTATAATGCCCAGTTTGATTTCCATCCCCCCCATATTCCCAAGCTTGTTAAAAAGGTTAGAAGAAATGCAATTTACCATGCAACAGGAGTGGTTCTCTTTTAAGGGCCTCAACCAATGTGCATAAACACCAGTTTAAATGCACAGCAGGTATACCCCTGGCATGTACATTGATTTCCAGTAATGGTAAATAGAAGAGTTAAATTTTAGTAAGCTTGTTATCACATACACCAGCCAGGAGGGGGGGTGGAAGGAAACTCAGTAGATTTAAACATGCTGTAAACAGAGCGAATTGGGATAGATTTTTGTTTTGTCTTGCACAAGAAATCTATCTTGAGCCGCTCTGTTAGCGATGTCGTCGGATTGGATTGATTGGTCCCGGAGATCCTGACCATATCAAATCAATTTAGATATTTTAGGACTTATTGGGGGCAGTCCCACACTAAAATGTATTGACCCTGCCTCTTTGTGGTGGTTGTGGAGATTATTAGCTCATTGACCAATACCAGCAACGCACAAAGTCACATGACTATGCATGAAGCATACCATTGGCGATACTAACAGCTGATTAATGCAAGTGGATATGCTGACAACTGACTGGTCAGGGTGGCTTGATCATCACGGTGGAAAAGAGATTAAAACGCTGTGTGGTCACCCTAATACCAGCTGACAAGGGAGAAATAATTTGATGTACAGTACCTGCTGAAAACAAATCCAGAACAGTCCTGTCCTCTCTGTTTGCAGCCAGCAGGTCCAGTACCGGGGGGGAGTGCAGAACTCCACAGGATTGTTTTGTCCCGTCTGGTCCTACAGAATCCACTTTGTCCTCACACTACTTGTCCTGTGTGTTTTGTTCTATAGTTGTTGCTTCATTTCTATCAACCACTAAAAGTTGCTTTAAATATTTAGAGTGAGAAACTGCATGTGAAGTGGCAAGAGTGTGTCATAATTAATGTGGGGGAAAAAATAATCTTATTTGAGAGGATACATTTGTTGTTGTTTTTCCACAAAACTCCAGCCATGTTGAGTCAGAGACTATTTTATGGAGTTTTTTCAAAATCTTGCACTTTCCCAGAGGGAAGCTCAGAGTTTGACAGCTGTTTTTTTTTCCATGTGGGAAGTGGGATTTTCCCTAAACCACTGAAATATTTCCTTTTCACAACATTGCAAGTAAAAATGCATAATATTTGCATGTTCTTTTCAGAAAAAGGTTTTAGCTCAAACGGCACCTGACAATTCAGTTTACTCTGCAGCAACGTCGTTATTTTGCCAGGCCATGCATTGGCTCCATTTTTTCTTTTTCTTTTTCTTTCTTCTTTTTTTTAATGAAACCGCACACATATGCGCACAGCACAATATGCTTTAAACATTAATAATAGTGAGTACAGCTCATTGTATATGGGCAGACGAGGAAGTTGGATTACTATTACAGGTGATTCTAATCTATAAAAAATTTAATCCCAGAACAATAAGGACTGGGGGTCATGCCACTCTGGAGGCCATTGTTGTTGTTGATACCCATCCATATAAGCAGAAGTATTTGCTACGGCTGAGGCGTTTCAGAAAAGTCATTTTCAATGTTTCAGTGGCTCCAAGCACTATTGTGTAAACGGGCGCGTAAAATGATGCAAAGAACATATTCAGTTAAAAATGTTGTGTATTTGTAAAAATGGGGCAAATATGTGTGTATGTGTCTGTGTGCGTGTGTGCATGTTGCCACATATGCATTTCGGTATCTCCTCATGTCACTTAGTATTCTACCTTGAGTATGTCTGCGTGGCCGTCCTCTTTCCTTTCCTCCCCCCCACTGCTGTATTTTTTTCTTATCTGATGATGTTATCCGATGAGCAGCGAAATCTCCAGTAGTGCAAATCTATCCCAAGGGGATCCTGACACCTTGTTATCTTAGCACATGCAGAGCAGCTATAGAATCCTCTCTACATGACATCTCTTACCTGGGAAGAGACAGAACAATACAGAGCACCGGCACAGATGTTGCAGAGAGAAGACTTTCCTGTGTGATACAGGGAGGGACCGAGCTGGGAGAGTTGTTTCACACTCCCATTTGCGGGGTACACATTTAGCCTTCACACAGTGGCCTTGAGGGATTTCAGTGCGTTGCTTTTGTCTCATTCGAAAGTGTGCTTGCCTGTCAGCTGGCTTTGTTTTCTCTCTTCCACACAACCCTTCTCATTTCTAACTGCTCTTTTGCCCTTCTCTTGATTGCCTACTTAATTCCTGGCATCGTTTAACTTGGTTGGGGGGGGTCTTTCATTTTTAACTTTTTTCTTTGATTTCTCATCCAGATTTGGCAGTTTCTTCCAATTCACATCCAAACAGTCAGTTGAAACTGGTTTAACCTTATGTAAATGTTTAAATATGTCCAACTCTACATTATACACAGTGCACAGTCCACTATTTACTGACATGTATTTCACATCTTTGATTTTAAAACAGCATCTATCACAACATAAATGTTATTGTGTTTCCTTCATTTTTTTTTCTTTTTTCATCTCAAGCTTGCTGTATGAAAATCATAATTAGCATAACTCAGACTGGAATCAAGAAAAACGTGTCTTTATAACAAAGTGACTAATTCCAATTACTCGAAATTATTTTGTTTAACAGTTGGGCTGATCATGATGAAAATTTGCACCAAGCTTACATTAAACCTCCGTCATTACCCATCAACCAAAGAGCCTCGTTGCTTGTATTTCCAGGCCAATTAAACCCTCTAAATATAAGAGAAATGCCACGAGTAGACCCAACTTGAATGGAAAAAAACCCCCCACAAAAACAAAGCTCTGATTAAAATCATACAAGAGGGAAGTATTCTGACAAATACAGGGGGAAAAGTAGGGTAAAGACAAGAGAAAAACAAGAATAAAATAGGAGGATTACTGCAGCACACCCGTCAGCAAAATGTTTGATTTAGTTTGGTTCTGGCCACTTAAGCCCCATGTTAGCCCTATTGTTTCCCTCAACCATTGCTGTAATCCTCATCCCAAACTGCAGAGAAGAAAGAGATGAATAATAAAGGATCCAAATAAGGGAAGTTAGACTTAGTTAAAGAGAAGCAAATCATAAGAGAAAAAAAAAAGACAGATGGAGAATATAGAGGGAATGAACACAGGAAGGGCATTCCCAATTAGTGAAAACGCAGAATGCTACAGATACAAACTTAAGTACTGCTTCCAAGGCTGTCAGCTTTTTTTTTTTTTGTGGAAATTCTCTTCACAGTCACTGTCATGCTGTCTTTGTTTCACCCTCCTTTCATGTTTGTTCTCTCTGTTTCATTTCTGCTCAATACTTGAAGTTTGCTCCTCTCCCTGTCTACTGACTACAAAAGCAGCTAGAAACAATCTTCTGTTTCATTCTTCACTCTTGCGCCTTCTTTGGTTTTCTGTCTTTCCTTTAATGGGTTTAATCAGTACAACTCTAAGTTATATTCAGGCTAGAAGTAATTAAGTTGTCAAAACACGCTACATTAAACTTCGTTCCATGTCTGATAGTGGAATACTCATTCTCTACCTCCTGCTGGTCTATTAGCATATTTTTTATATTATCCATCATTAACTGAAAGTTGACATACTGCTCACAGATATCCGTATCTTTCCTCAGGTGCTTTTCTCTGACCTATGCCCTGTCTGGAGCTGAAGAGCTGCAATCAGGAAACGATCAAAAGTATCAACCGCCGGAAATGCAGGAGTAAAAGTGAAACATGCTTAGTGAAGGAGAGAGGGGGGGGGGGGAGAGACCAAAGATGACATGAAGGGAAGGAAGTGACACAGGGAAGAGAAGAGGAGGAGGAGGAGTAGAGCTGTGAAGCACAGTAAAATTGAGCAGTGTTAAACCATAATCCAGTTAGTGACGGCTGGGTGTAATCTCACTCATTAATAACACACTTCCAAGTCTAATCTAAAAACCATCAAAAGAGAAGATTCTCCATAGAGGAGTTTAGTTGCTGTCAGCCAATTTATGAGGTTTCTTGATGTCTCATTTTTGCAGCCATCAGACGTCAGATTTTCTGGCAGAAAATATAAAAATAAATACAATAAAACTACAACAAGCAATAAAAATAAATGCCACAAGATCCTGGTTCAGTATAATTAGCGACAAATACATTTGTAAAATGGGAAATATGTGCCTTGTGAATGAGTGCATAATAAACGTTTCTGTTTTCAACCATATCTCCTTGCAAATTGTGGCTTCATGTTCCCCCATATATTTTATTCACTGAAAATATGTACAGTAATAACGCAAATATCTTCAGAACTTAATTTGATGCAATGCGACCTTTCACACATTCAGAACTAATGGAACAATGTTGTTGCCTTTGTTATTAATTGTTTGTTATATACAAAGTAAACATTCCGCTGTCATTGCAAACAATTGAAGTGTCAGCAGCAGCTGTTCCATAACTCTGTATGTATACACCTGGCGTGCTTGGTCATCGGTATCCGCTTGTCTCACTTCCCCATGCACCTGTGGAAGTCCTATGCATTTAACAAACATAAAGTCCCAATATGTCATTACAACTCTCTGACACAGACTGAACTTGTCCGTGTACGGCAGAAAGCAAAGACACATTTTGGCAAGGATGGGCAAAAACACAGTCGCAGTCAAATTCCATTTTTTTCCTTTCACCCAGGCAGGTGTGCGGACACACACTAACATAAATTGGGCTTGTCTGTAACAAAAGCGCAGCCCAGATGCAAGCGGCACAAACCCCTTGGTTGGCTGTAGGCATTAGGAAATCCAATATGGACGTGTTAAATGAACACAGGCAGAAGATGAGAGTGAGCAAGCAGAGGGAGGGAGGGAGCGAGGACATGGACAGGAAGGCAGGCAGCTTGTTGATTACTCTGGTGTTTAACATTAGGAAATGCCAGAATGAAAATGGTGCTCATATCACCCTGTCAATTGCCTTGTTAGCTTCAGCCAGTGAGAGTGAGAATAGGTGACTGGGTAGAAAAAAAAAAGTCAGCTTTGCAAAGAGCTTAGTTTAAATTTCCTTTTGTCTCGGTGGGGTTTGGAAGGCAGGGGGTTTGAAAGTGGTTATAATATGAAAAACCTTTAGCACATCCTCCACTGCACACGAGTCAGCATTCCACACATGGCCACATCGACTTGAACTCACACGCACAGGCCTCTTACACTCACACATGGACCTTCACCTGGGCACACTTGTACCCAATCCCCCCACACTCCCCCACCATCACTCTCCTGCTTTGCTTTTTTTAACCAATCCCCAGAACTCAATTCCCTGCAGTTCATTCCAATGTGACACCTGTTGCTGAGCAGAGGTGAATTGAGCATCAGAACATCCCACAATGAGGCGAGAGAAAAGAGATAACCGCCGATTGCAAGCAGTGGGGGAAATGTCTGATCGTCTGAGGTCATGATGAGGTCAGTGAATACCTGCCAAAGCAAATCTAGCAGACTCAAATGTGCTTGAGGGAGAAGAGTGCTACAGGTTGAATGGATGTGTAAAAATGGATTTAAGGCAAGTCTTTGGTCACTTGCAATGGGATATGTGCCTTGGACGAAAGTGGACAGAAATGGTGAACCGACTTGAAGATTCCAGGTACGAAAACTGTGGGCATAGTATCGGTGTGTGACTTTTTTTTACATTAGTTTTGTTTGTTACCAAACCTAAGATGTGAATGTTGTACCCTGCTGATTCTGAATTTTGATGGGGTGGTATTACTCGGTTGGTAGAGCGGTCATCTCCCAATCAGAAGGTTGCAGGTTCGATTGCCATCGCTGCCTGCTTACATACCAAAGTGTCCTTGGGCAAGACACTGAACCCCAAACTACTCCCATTGGAGTGATGGCGCCTTGCACGGCTGCAGCCTCTAATGGTGTGTGAATGTGTGTGTGAATGGATGAAAAGTTGATAAAAGTTTCATGTCCGTGTGCTATTCCTTCTTTGTGTTGTTTTGTAAGATTAGCAATAACTACGTATCAAAAATTAATAAATAAATAAAAACAATGTTTCAAAACACAATTCTGTGTTTTGCTCAAATCTACCCCAATAATCAGTCACTCCTGCAATACTTTTCCTGACTTGACCTGGTATGTAATGTCCCAATTCTCAATGTTGCAGTCAAGACTTTTGGTTTCTTACCAATTTAAAATGCGTTTACACAATTTTTCAATACAAAACAAAGTATACACTGCATTGACATATTTGCATGCCATATTTTACATAATCATTTCAATTCTGTTGTTGTAATAACTGCCGTTTTAATACTGTGGTACATGATGACCTTAATGACTGTCACATGCTTTATCAGAGACCTCAAGGGACAAATCGTCTGAAAAACCACAAGGACAACGGACTAATAATGATAATGCAGTAGCCTAGATACCACCTGCCGCAAAGACCATCTTTCTTTGAAGAACCTTATTTCCTAATTAGCCTCTGGAGATAAAGGAAGTCATGAGCAGCAGAAAAAAAATAAGGCCCTGACGGTATGTACTATGGCCGAAAAAGGACACTAATAGTCCCTTAAGTAATAATCACGCCATCGGGATGGGACCTCCAAACCTCAAGGGGGCAGTATCCACGAAGACCCCAGAGTGATCATGATTTTCCCATTACTTGTCGCTGTTAGCTGCAAGTGGTATTAATCAAGATGTTTTTTTTTCTTGTTTTCTCTATTTCAATTTTTCAAAGAAAGATGGACTGTCTACACCTCTGTCTGACTGTCTACTGCCTACCTATGCCTCTTACATTTTTTTAATTCATACCTTAGACCTTGTAGATATGACGTTGTTTGTGATATTAACACCAAGTCTGAAAAATGTTACGCAAGATCAATACATCACATGCCCTCTGTTTCTTTTTCTTATGTCTTTGTATTCTCCAAACTATATACAGCGATGTAATTTTGTCCTCTTTATCCCCTGATCTTTTAATTTTTTATAAAAAAAAGACATTTTTAAATACATTACAGTCAATCCAATGTGCTTTTATAGAAAACATAGAAAAGCCCAACATATCCACATGAGCAAGCAGGTGTGTTTGCAACTGTGGAAAGGAAAAAGTCCCCCCAACAGGGAGAAACCTTTGCAGAAACCAGACTCAGGTGGCGGCATTCTGCGGACCGGTTGGGGTGAAAAGATAGAGGAGAGGAGAGGAGAGGAAAGACAGAGAGATAGACTTGGTGGGGAGATACATACAATACCCTTGTTAGTGCTACATACATTTTTTTTTTCATTATAATACAATAATCACAGTGATCCAAATATTTTCCAACTGCCACGAGATTAAACAAGCCTGAGCAACAACAGAGCAAAAACCTAAATAATCACAACAATGATAGCAAAGACAGAAACAAAAGGACACAAAACAAAGAACAAAAAAAACCCAACAAAAAAAAACCATGATTTTGATAATTGAAAGGATAATAGCAGAAAGTAAGCAAAATCAGCAGCAAATCTCATCAATGAGGAGTAGAAGTGTGTGTGTGTGTGTGTGTGTGTGTGTGTGTGTGTGTGTGTGTGTGTGTGTGTGTGTGTGTGTGTGTGTGTGTGTGCGTGCGTGTGTGTGTGTGTGGTTTGTCCACTGGATGTGGATGGAACTGTTGTGGGGGGGCCCGCAGTACCACCCCGGGGCCCGAGACCACCAGGGCCGGACGCCGCCACGTCCCAGCCCGGAAGGCACCAGACGGAGCGTGCAGAGAGGACCCACCCCCCAGGCCAGAGGGGCCCACAAGAGAAGGATAAAGGGCGCAAAGCCCCAGGCCCCGACCCCGATCTGATTTCTCAGCTCCTTGTCTTTGAAAAGAAATAATACAAAATATGACTTTTCCCACATTAAAAAAAAAAAAAAAAAAAACATTAGCGGGAATTGCTGAAAATATACACAACATTCCAGCACATCTCCTCCATCCGGGGCTCTAGCTGGCTGTTTTACTGCCACCGCCAATGTGGGAGAACACCTTATCGCCATGTCACTGAATCCCGTCCACTGATTAGCAGCTTCTGAGGCATTGCTATATATGTTACTTTTGTTTTCCTTTTTGAGAAAGTTTAAATACTCGATACCGTAAAATTACAGATCGTTAAAACGACATTCACAATATTGTAGACAATATATATTGCACACCGCTTGATAGCTGGGATCGCTTCCAGCTCCCCACAACCCTGAACAGGATAAAGCGGTGTAGAAGGTAGATGATAGATAGACGGAACTTCAGTTCATGGTTTCTCTGCAACTAAAGAAGTTCTGTCCAAGCAGACTAATAATGAAAACAAGTGCTCACATAGCAGGCTTTGTCAGTGACTCCTTTGTCTGGCATGGCCATGGAATGTAAAGTGAATTGTTCTAACCAGAAAAATGTATGCATCGAGGGAGACAATGAGTAAAATCAAGTCATGTCACAGACAATCATAAGTGGTTAAGGGGATTCATTAGCGTTCTGAAATAATGAGGCCACATTGGCTTGAAGGTTCTTACTCATGAGGCCTTTCTAGATGGTAGGATTGTAAAGAGTGTGAGTGTGTGTGGGACTGTTCAAAATCATATTAAAACAGTTACTTTGCAAGATTGAACTGCGATGGACAAAGACCAACACGGTAATATTTTCAACTGTAACACCAACAGTGATCAGTGGCAGATGCACACTGGGGTCTGTCTTTACATCAACAATTGACTGAGGTTTTCTTCACACTCTGGCCAAGGATGTTGTCTCTGCACCACAGAGCAAGAGTCTTTCATTGTTGTTTGTGATCTGACCCACCACTGTTGTATGATCAGCAAGTTTGATGCTGCAGTTCAAGCTGAATCTGACAGCGAAGTCAGGGGGTCACGAGATGAGGAGAAGTGAGTTTGACACACACCACTGGGGCGAGCAGATGCTCAGTGTGGAGGAGTTGATTTGTGTCCTGACTGGGGTCTATGAAGGAGGAAGTCCATTACACAGTTTGGAGAAGTACATCAAAGCCCAGGATGTCCTACTTCCCAGCCAGCTACTACATTTTTTATTGATGATTGTGCAGCAAAAAACTAATTCTGTCTCTAAGCTTTTCCAGCTGATAAATGATGTCTAACTTATGTAATTACAAATATAAAGACAACAAATTGTTAAACATAACTGCCCTTGTTCACCTTCAATTAAAGGTTCAAATTCATATTAATATAATGGAAATTAATTAAACTTGTTGCATCTTTCGAAACAACCCCCCCCCATAAAAAAACCCATTGTATAAATCACCTTGCTCCATACATTGAATTATGTCAATTTCTTCAGGAGTATGCCGATATATTTATTCTGAAAAGAATGAATGCTTCCTTTGAGTGTCATTTATTGGACTGAATGGCAAACTCCACATACATACCATTAGAGCATAAAATGATACCAAATGATTGCCAGTCCAACACAGTGATCCGAGAGAGAAAGGGAGACAGACGAGCTCACATGAATATTTACACTGACAGGGAATTTAAAGTGTGTGCGGGCGTGCGTGTGTGTGTGTGAGAACAAAATAGGAGAAACAGTCAGTGTGCAGTCACACACACACACACATCATGTAATTGTCAATAGATATAATTAATTATAAGGTTTATCATGCATAAAAGGTCAAGTCGGTATGCAAAATACTTGTTAAAATTGTAATTAAAACACAATTGTCACCTCTTCTGCTTTTAATTTTAATTCTAAGCCCCCCCCCCCCAAAAAAAAAAGAAAGAGCTAAAACACACTACTTTGATGCAGAAAGTGATACAGACAAAGTAACACACAACACCCACTGCCAATGAGGTAAACACAGTCCAATAATTATGGATGTGGTTTGCTGTGGATGTGACACCTGTGTCCCGCCTCCTGTGTCTCTTTGGATAGAACAGCTGTGCTAACAGTGACTACTGTGCCAGAGTTCTTCTCTGTAACACACACACACACACACACACACACACACACACACACACACACACACACACACACACACACACACACACACGCACACACACACACACACACACACACACACACACACACACACACACACACACACACACACACACACACACACACACACACACACACACACACACAATGTAACTGCTATTGAATTCACACATGCACATTTGCATTTAGTCTGATCCGTTCTTGTACAAAGGTCATTTACACTTTTACTCTTCAATGTTGTGTTAACCTAAACCAATGCACTCTTTGCACCTTATGTTTTTGCAAGAATGTTATTTTTAATCACTGCTTTTTTAAAATCTCATTTCTTAATGTACAATAGTCAACATTACCCACCCATTTTTGTAAATCATTGGACAACAAGTGAAACATTTTTGTGTCATTAAGGTTAGAGGAGCCCGTGTAAAGGAGCCTGAAAATGTTTACATAAAGAGGAGTACCCTGCCAATAAATGTAATATTTTATTTCCTTTTGTGAAATGTATGATTTGGTTTTCAATTTCTACTTCAGAGCATCACAGATGTTAAAGTAAAATGCAAAATAAATCAAACACTACATTGTTTGACATATAGTTCCCACAGCAAGATCCCCACAAGGACAAACCAATTTGGATAAGAAAAGAAATGTTTTCCAAATTGAATCTCCAAGTGTATTTAGTATGCATGGTTAAGCGATAATTTATTGCACCAGCTGCCAAAACATTCAACAGTGCAGCATTTTCACCGCTCATGCATGTTGGATCACTTTAAAAATGTCAATGATTTTAATGTGAGAAGCAGTCAAGGTTTTCTATCACTGCAGGTTGAAGTGATACGCAGTTATCTATGTTCAGGGTCACAAGCATGAGGGAAGAAGCAGATATGAATAAAAAAAAAAAAAAAAAAAAAGTGATGCACTCATTTATCCTTGCATGATGTGTTGATGCTGTGTTTTCACTGAACCTGCACTTTGCTGGTGAATGTAATTATATTCTAATAAATAGAAATGGGGGGGGGGGGCAATGGCTGAAAACACCAGGAATATTCCAGAGGCAGAATGTACATGATCCACACAAATTACATATTGTACAATCAAATGTATTGATTCCCAATTCCACAATCATCAGTGTGGTCCATTCATAGAAAACATGCATATTTATCCCATGTTGAATCTTAGTTAATGAGATTTGTTAAGCTACTTTGAGACATGGGTTTAAATAGGAAATAGACAGCAAGAACACTAAAGTTTGAGTTTCCCAATTTAATAACATTTTATTAAAAAGAAGAAAAAAATAAATTAAAAAATATTCAAAAATGTTTTGGCGTCTTTTCCCTCATTCATTATGTATGTTATTATTCATAAGCAGTTATTTGAATTAATTCAATAGCTATTTAGATTTGTATGCCTTGGTTTTATATTAAGGACTAAAAAAAGTTTCTGTTCTTCTTTTGTTGGCCTCATCATTTTGCTGTGAAGGTAAAATTGGACTATCATCCTCCAGCCATCATTGTCATCCTCCATGTTCCATATATGCATTTCTGACAATTTGGCAGCACAATTCGACCTGAAAGAATTGAAATGTAATCTTCACAAACATGTTACTCATCTGAACACTGCAACTCCACTGAAAGAATTTAGATAATGAGATGTATTATTGTTGTTGTCGTCATCGTTTATTTATTCATATGATACAAAAGACATATTCATATGATATAGAAGTGTAATTTACATGTTTTTTTTTTGTACCAGAGCCATCCTAATATATAAGGACCAAAAGTGAATTGTACAAAAGAATTACAAAAAAAGTAGAATGGCTTAAGTTTACACAAAAAGAGAGAAAAGAGAGAAAAAGAGAGAAAGTATGAGCAGAGTTTGGCTGACCTACAAAAAACAAAGCCCTGAAATCAGTTTGGAGAATCACACATGGACAATGTCTGGAGGTCGATGGGATGTGTGTGCACTCCGTTAGGAACATGCATGATACACTCCATTGACTTGGAAAGAAGAACATGTTCAGAAATCATTGACTGTGAACAGTTTACTGTATAATCCTAAAGAGCAAGTTCAGCCATACTGTCCAAAACACCAAAGTCTGAGTGAAAAACTCATTTCAAATTAACGGAGCCAAAATCAATACAACTCTTGTGTTGTGAAATGATTCAAAATTAAAAACTCTCTTTGAAATCATCAGATATTCTCACTTGCAAACTGAAGTGGAGAAACACTAGCGTGTTATCACCAGATATACCAGTCGTAAGAAGTGTGGATAAAATGTAATGGTAATCATGAGTCGCTTACAATTTTTTCAAGATGTGTCCCATTATCACATTTCAAAATAAGCAATTATTTTCATAAAGTAGTAATATTTTGCTTTCAACTTCTATTGCCTGGGGTTAATAGGATGTTCAAATCATTGCATCGAGTTATTTATTTTCAAGATCACCCCAAGTTTTGGGGGGAATTAGGAGTTGTTCATTTTCTCTTTAATGAGAACAGGCTCAAAGAAGTGTGTCTTGGCTTCCACCAGCTGAAAGTTATATTGAAACAGATCATTCAAAGTAGACCAAGTATAACTACAAGTTGTGCTTATTTGAACCCATGTGTTGCTCCCATAGAGCCTCATATTCTCTTTACTGTGTTTCCAATGAAAGCCTTACAAAGTCAGTCTTCAGAGTTGAAGGAGGCAAAGGAAATGAAAGATGGCCATGAGAGATGAATTCTATCTAAATCTTAAAAGCTTAAGTACAATTCTCTATTTGAGGGCTGTGCTTTTGATAGCCAGAACTTTATTCACTATTTAGCATGAGTTCTCATTCAAAATAGGGTCAATGTGGATTTGAAGACATCTGAGGGAATCTACACCTAAAGAAGAATAATTTTCCCTTTGCAAAAATAAATCTGAAGGTGAAATACAAACAACAAAGAAGCAAATAACAGCAGAGTTAGAAAGTAGTTATTAGCAATGAAAAACAAACATTTAGATTTTTAGAACGAGTTGAAGAAAAATATGAGCAGTCTTAAAATAGATAACTTTACAATTCAGCAGTCGGACCAAAGACACATTTGAATGTAATTATCTTGAGGACTGCAGACGCAAACCCTGAAACTTCTCTCTAGACTGTGGCAACATAAATAAACTGCTAAGAAATGTGCCAGCGACTGCATGTTCCCCAACTTTCTCCTGAAAGACACATTAAATTCCTCAAAAGACATAAATCGGCAACAAAAGTCAGGTAGCTAGCCACAAAGTTTTAAAACAGCAACTGTGATGAATGATGGAAGAGACAAAACTTCTCCTTTAAGGAGTATAATAAAAAGGCAAGTGTCATTTCCATCAAGCAGCCTGGCTGGAGACTGTCAGTCTCCCAACTCCATTTAGCATCATAAAGTACATCACTTTAATGCAGACTTTTCCTGACACAATCCCTCAGTCTGTATCTTTATCTTAGTCTTCTCCTCAGGCTTCCTACGGCCTTTCTGTCTCTGCACACTTGTCATTGGAAAGTGTTTATGCTTGACTTTGAAACAAACTCCAATAACAGGACAGCATTCACTTCAAACAGGTTTTTCAAGTGAGCTGTCAATACGATGAAGTTTAATAGTGAAACGGCAGTGCTATAGAGTCTGCAATAATGTATCAATAAACTGTAATGTGAGTTTCCACAGTTTCTACAACAGATAAACACTAAACAGACATAGACTGGGATGACTGGATTTATCCACATGGCGGGAAGCAGGAGTTGAATCAAGCACAGCAGGTAATCCTGGACCAGTTATTTCCAAGGCTTTGGAAAAAGTAATTCAACTTTTCTTTTTCAACTTTTGGTTCCGTGGGATGAGAAAAAATAAATAAAATCTAAACATGAAAGTAAACACAAGGCATGGAAGAACGATGTTTTACTAGTCACATATACCATGAATGGTTAGTGAAAATTGGCCTCTTAATTTAATGAATCCCTGAGGAGCAGTGAGCACCAACTCTCCAGCACCCAGGACTAAAGGGTCCTGCTCATGGATGGATTTCATCAGCACATTTCCCTGCTCCAGCAAATTCATTCACCCATTTGCACATAAAAAAAAACCCAAAGCAAAACAAAACACATTCAAGCACCAAACGTGACGATGCCTTAAAAATAATGCTCAAACATACCTCAAAGCAACATTTGGTTCCGCGTCTTGCACAACAGTTTGACACACGGGCATAGTGAGGTGGGACATCGAACCACTGACGCTGGAATTGGAATAAATCCAAGCCTGAAACTAAAATCAACAAAGTTTATTCATCTCTAATCCTATGTCCAGGTTGTGAATGTTTAATACTAAATATGGTCAAATAAGTTATTTAACTCCACAAATGTTCACCATGCAGGAGAAAATATTTCAAATATGTCTATCTTAGAATTTATGTAAGTAGTTCTACAACCAGAGGAGTGCCAAATAGACGCAAAAAAATACCCCTTATGGTCGACGCAATAATAGTACCTTTAATAACATACAATTACCAATAAAACCGTACAGAAAGTGGGCATGACAATCTTGATGTGAAACAGGCATTTTACTTTATTGAGCTTGCCCCCTGCTTGCGCTCACTCTAATGGCATTATCCACTTACTGTGGCTCTCAATCTTTTGCACACTTAGGAATAAACATACTCCCTTTTGGCCTGTGGCAGAATTCCAAGTTCAGTTTTCCCCAACAGTGACAGCAGAGACAATAAGAGCCATATTTGAGTTTGGCTCATGTTGGGCCATCCTCCAAAGATGGAGGGCCATTAATTAAAGTGGATTGCACTCCCAGTCTGCCCCTGCTTTTTACACATGAGCGTACTAATAGGTAGATGCTCCATTTGCAAGTTACTAATCATATTTACACAATAAACAATTAAAGACCCTGGTAGGGTGGGAAAAATGTTTAGATTTTTTGTTTTGTTACTAATATTGGTATGTTGATAGATTTCCTTATTTGTAATGATGAGTGGTTAATGATTTCTCTGACCTCATAAAGAGATGAGAGGAAAGAGAGAGGAAAAATTGTGAAGATGAAGAAAAGCAACTGATATCGACATTGCTTTTTCATCACAGTCTATATTCTGTGCTTCAATTTCTTTTGCCATCTCAATCTCTTTCGCTACTTTAGGTGAAATTCAAAATGGGACAACGTGATCTACACATATCAGTCAGTTTGAAATAACTTATAACTAGATAGTGAGTGTGAATTGGAGGGATGATATACTGACTTCAAATCAAAAAATGTTTGAGACACTCAGATGAAAAGTCTACTCAGGCACTTATTTCACAAGCGGCTGTCAAACATGTTGAAATAAAATGCAAAGTACTAAAAGTCTATATATCAAGAAATAGATAATAGACAAGCAAGTGTTCTGTTATTGGGGACATTCACAAAAAATAACACATCTCTTCCAGAGTACAGAAGGATCACGGAGTGTGTGGTGGACAAAATATCCTTGGGTCATGTCCATGTTCATCTCGGGGGCTTTCTGTGAGTAGTTTGCATTAGGGGAAGTCTGTCTGTGTCCATAATCAAGGCATTAACTTGGATAAATCAGTATATAAAATAGATGGAGTGATGACATTTCAGAACTCTGTGATCATCACTGTTAGTGTATTTTCAAAACCCATACCAGTTGTTGCTTCCGGGTGTGGAGTGAGCCTCAGCTTGAGGGTGTGCAGGGGGTATCTCTTTCGAGCATGACTTTTATTTTTACTTTTATTTTATTTATGTATTTATTTTATAATCATGAGAAAAGAATTGAGTAACGTGTTATCAAGACACACTTTTTTTGAACAAAATGTATTGCAGCACAAGCACATTGAAATCATAAACAAAAAAGCTTTAACGATAACAGTTGCAGAAAGAATGAACGAATGAAACAAGGCTATAGTGCATGTACACAAGATGCATGCTTCCTGTTGTCTTTGCTCTTTTTGCTATCTTTAAACTTTGTTTCATTACTTTTAGTTTGCTCCTTCCTGTTTTGTTTGTGAGTTTTACTCTGCTTTGTCCATCATGCTGTTTTTAATCAGGCCTGATAGTAAATGGACCACTTTTTTTTTTTTTTTTTTTTACAATTCAATGACCAGCTCAGTTGTTTACACCAGGGAACAGCTGATAGCTCTAAAGCCAGCCAGTGACAAAGCAAGAGCTCGGAAACCTCCCGGAGGAGGTTTGGAAGAAGACACATAGGGCATGCAGAGGAGGAACTAAGCAGCAGAAAAAGAGAGATGCGTTTCTACACTGCAGACAACAGCAATTGAAGGTGAAGAGTTTCAAGCTTTGCCTTCCATCTCGTGTCATGGGGAATGTGAGCATGCTCGTGAATAAGATGGACGAGCTGACGGCACTGGCAAGGAGTCAAATGAGCACTGGAAGAGTAATTTAATGTGATTCACTCAGACATGGCTGCACTCCCGACATTTCTGATCACAACGTTAACATTGCGGGTTTTCAGACAGTCCAGGCTGATTGGGATTGTGCTGAGAGGGGTAAGTGGAAAGGAGCCAGGCTCGTTATGTTGGTTAACAACCCCTGGTGTAATCCTGCTCATGAAAACATCAAAGAACATATATGCTGCCCGGACACTGAACTGCTTGCTGTTGGTCTTGGTCCATACTATTTATCATAAGATTCTTCCACACAATAATTGTGGCTGTTTATTTTCCTCCCTCAGCTATCCACACATCCACTCTGCAAATGCCTGGACACACACTCAACACCCAGCAGCCTTCATTATCATATTGGGTCACACCAACCACGTCACTATGGCCCCCACACTCTCCACCTTGCCTCAGTTTGTGAGCCGCCACACCAGAGAGGAGAGGACTCTGGTCCAACTGCATGCTAACATTAAGGAGGCAAACAGTTGCTCCCTTCTCCATCTGGGCAGGTCAGACCACAACCGTGTGCACCTCAGACCCTGTTACGTGTCTGCAGGTGAACCCAGGGACAGCTCGTTCCATCCAGAGAAGGTCTGATGCAGCTGTGGAGTCACAGCAGGGGTGTTTTGATGTGAGAGACTGGCAGACCCTCTGAGCTGCATGGCAGCCCAACAGAGAACATCACAGGATATATAACCATACGTATGGATACCATTGTCCAAACCAGGACTGTCCGTTGTTATGCAAACAACAAGCTGCAGAAAACAAAGAACATAAAGGCCACCTTCAACAAATACAAGGGGACCGTCAAGCCTGGTGACAAGGATGAGGCAAGGAAAATGCAGGAGGATCTCAAGATAAATAGAGGTCAAGAAGCAAACCTGGAACCTGGCATGAAAGCTCCATCAGCTCAAAATGAGAGAGGTAGAGTGATATGAGGACCATCACCGGCTACAAACAAACCACCAACAGAGGGGTAGACAGAAATGTGCACAGGGCTAACAAGCTCAATCTGCGATTAAATAGTCTTGCTATCGAGGGCCCTCTCCCACCACCCTCCTCCTCCTCCTTATAGCTGAACACACTCCTGTAGAAAGTACTGACTGGCAGGCCACGGTACCTGCGCGAGCAGGACTGTGCATCAGCAAGAGTGGTCAGCAACTTTTTACCTTTCACTTCACCCTCCACGCCACAGACCTCAGCTACTACACTGAGACATGCCCACTTCAATAGTTTTCAGACAAATCTGGAAAAGTTGGATGTATCAGCAGTGCTAATGAGTACAGAGTGACTGGACAACTTTGTCACTCGGTGTGAACAAAACTACCGACAGCTCAATGTGACAAAGACCAAGGAGTTGGCAGTGGGCTTGAGATGGAACAGAGTGTCCATGTGCAGGAGTATCTGGGGGTACATATTGACAATGAACAGGACTGGGTGAAGAATACTGAAGCTGGTCACAGGAAGGGCCATGGTTGTATCTATTTTTTCCAGGCAGCTGAGGATCTTCAACATCTGCCTCATTATGCTGAAGGTGTTCTGTTGCATGCTGGGGCAGCGGGCTGAGGAAGCACAACCCCAAGAGGTTCAACAAAGAGCTGTCAGTCCCATGTTACCCCAGAGGAACACTTTGTTCTCAGAGTGCTGGCTTTATGAAGGTTCCTAGGTTTTCTAAAAGTAGAATGGGACATAGAGCTTTCAGCTGTCAGGCTCCTCCCTTGTGGAACCAGCTCACACTTTCATGTAGGGAGGCTGACACTTAAGACTTAGGACTTAAGGCCTTTCTATTATAAATTATATTATATTCATATTTTTCTATTAATAAAGAAACAGTTAGGGCTTGTCCAGGACCATGTTAAAACTGCTGGACTCCTTCACCCCTCCCTCACTCTTTCTTCTGTCTCTCCATATCTCTCCCCCTGGCTCCCATCCCCCCCATGATGTCCTGGTCAACAGCAGTATCACCTTCACCAACAGACTCATGCCACCAAACTTCACACCAGAGTGCCACATGAGCTGCTTTCTTCCTGCAACCATTAAACTCTATAAACTGTGGTGTTTTTACTGTCAAGCTATTTTTTCGTGTATATATTTACCATGAAAGCTTCTACATTTGTTGGACTTAATTGATATCGTCTTCGTATTTACTTAGTATTTTAATAGTATATTCTGTTTGGAGCAACCCTGTAAAGAATTTTCCTCTGGGATTAATAAAATATGTTTCTATTGTATTAAGTTGTGTAGCGGGGCTACCATATGGTGGAGATATTGGTAGGTAATGCCTGATTTGTTTTTTTTAATTTTCACTGACAAACACATTTTGGTGACATTTGTCAAGATGGATTAGTATTATAAGTCATCTAATTAATCCTCAAGATTACACCTGCTTTTAGACTGTTTGTATCATCGACAGAGCAGGTGTAAATATTTGCTTACCACTGTGCCTTAACAAACACAAGGAAGATAAACAGTTGGGCAGATGGCTACCTCACTACACAAAGCAAACAGTTCAATACTTTATCTGAGAAATGTTTAAAATAATCAGCATGACGCATCAACGCAAGGTTGAATGATTATTATACTGAGTCAGGTTTGGAGGCAATTCAAAATCAAGAAGCAACAGTTAATCTCCCTTGTGTTGACCTGATTATTTACTTGCACTGCATTGTGTGAATGGTTGTATTAACTTTTTCTTATTGAGATTCGCTCTTCGATTTTCTTCCATTGTGTTGTGGTTGATAGGAGAGCTCCATGACTTGCACAAGGGATTTGATAAGAAGAGAAATTGTCATTCCTCAGACTTAGGATAGATAGCTAGATATTTTTGATGCATACCTTTGTTTGCAAACCTATTTCCTCAAAAGCCAAAGTGCTACTAGAGAAAACAGAAACCATTTCCCTGCGAATGGTGTTTTGTGGATTTACGAGGCACCAAAAGCAATTTATAGTGCTGGATGACAAAAGGAGAAATGGGTACGTATAAGCATACAGCTTTACACATTTAATGAAGCTGAATGGAAAGAGTCGGAATTGTGCATATTCATCCCAGGGACACTCAGACATGTATCTATCTGCCTGGTAGGCCACTGGGTGGATATTGGCTTTCCTTGTTTTATCATTTGTAGTGCATCTTGTCTTCAGGCCACCTCTGCCTCCCTCTCTTCCTCTTTAAAGTTCTGTTGTCGTTCTAAGTCGGAATTGTCTTTGGCCGATGGAAGTGCCTCTATCTGACCCAGATCATTGGAATGAGTTTTCTCACTGCAAGCATTCGGGAGACAATTCCCTGGCTGTGGAATGGAAATAAACCATTGGTTGAAACATCAGATAAGGAAAGAACAATCAGTCATCGTGTGTCTATGAACGTGCATTTGTGACCGTGTGTACGTGCACATTTGTTTGAGTGTGCCTGTTCATGCAGGCCCACATGCAAGTGCCAATGTGTGTGCATTTGCCGGTGTGTGATGAAGGACTACAGATCCTATCAGGCTAATACCGCTGTTGGGCCTTTGGCAAGGCTGAGTACATCTCCATGGTAATTCTACCCTCAGCATGTTTGTCCTCCCAACAACTGAGGGGGGGGGGGGGGGGGGGGGGGGGGAATTAGAGGAAGGAAAAAGGGGATAAGCGGAGAGCAGGCGCAGACACACTCGGGGGGCAAATGAATACTGAGTGCATGTTAATGTTATCGGATGTTGCGGAGTGCAGGTGATCAAGCCCAGAGGAGTCAGTGGGAGTCCAAGTGGATTGTATTGTGCGTGAATCTGTGTGCACTTGTGTTTTATCAGTGCTGTATTGGTGGGTATGTGGATTACACAATCATTATTTGCAGCTTTCACTGCCTTGCACATTTACTCTAAGCTCCCAAAAGGCACAGAACACACAAAAACATGTACGGACATGTAACTATCCACACTAGTTTTATCATGCTGTGAGTTCAAGATAAAGCTGAAAAAAAATGTGTGTGTGTGTGTGTGTGTGTGTGTGTGTGTGTGTGTGTGTGTGTGTGTGTGTGTGTGTGTGTGTGTGTGTGTGTGTGTGTGTGTGTGTGTGTGTGTGTGTGTGTGTGTGTGTGAGACCAACCTGTTATTACTGTAAATGATATTCAATTCCAGTTGTAATACATCATTGCTTTGTGTACCACAGATGAAGCTATAGAACCCTCCCAGACTGCCTGACATAGTTCTGCTTTTATCAAGAGATAAAGTGGTGGGTCTCCTTGTTTCATTTTACCATTTCACTACCCCAATCCATCCCACCCCTCAACTGCTTTTTCTCCCTCTGTAAAGGGCTTTTTTTTTTTTGCTAATGTACCAGGTTTTTTATTTTTTTTATTTGTATCTATAAAATTATGACAAGAGGTTTCGGGATATGCTACCCCCTCTCCCACCCAGATCATTCTGGGCTGAATGAATAATGTGTAAATGACATTACACATTTTGAATTGAAACAGTCAGTGAAGCCAAGTCCTTATCAGGCAGACACAAGAGCAGCGCTACTCCTGAAAAGTGACTCTTCAATAGAAGGGCTCTCAATCTACCCAAACGCACATCCAGTTATAATATGGCCTCATTTTTGAGAAGCATGCCATTGAGGCCATTTGAAAATCTTTTTTTTTCTGAGTGACAGGAGCTCAGGCTCAAACAAATACCATAGAAAACCTGCAAAAGAACGTGTTATACCGTATGTGCTATATTTGGCTTATACATTTGAATTGGAACACTGTTTGTGTATATATTGCACAATCATATCAGTTTGTTGTATGGCTAAGTATTTAGACTCAGAACATGATTAAAAAAAAATATCATGTGAAAGTTGGATGAAGCATCCCGATGAGTACATTAAACTATGTTCAATATTTAAAATTAAATGTAATAAAAATGGTTTGGATTTATATAGCGCTTTTTTTCTGTTATTCAAAGCGCATACAGAAACTATTATTCATCCACCTTGAGAAGGTCAAGGGTTGCAGGTGGAGTTTGCAGATTCTCCCTATGCGTAGGTTTCCTCCCACTTTCCAAAATCACGCATTGTGAGGTTAATGGGTGACTCTAAGGCCCCAAATGTCCACAACCTTTGAAGTAAAAATGCATTGCTTTTCCATTTTTGTTTCAGAAAGATTTCGTGTTTACACAGCAATGATATGAAAACAACGTCTGTTTACACAGCAATGGCAGAAACACTGAAGAAAATATAGTGAGCAGACCAGGATACGAGTTGGCACTGTTGGTTGTTTTCGCATTGAAACAATACACACATATGCATGCAGAGTAGAATACGTTATACACATTAACAATGTCAAGTACAAAGGCATTTGTAAGTACAGACAATGAATTGAATGCTAATATGGTTGACTCAACCATAAAATTATGAATATGGACTACGAAACAACAATAGGGACATAGAGTCATGCCACTCCGGAGGACACCATGTTTGTTATTGTCCATCGACTCGTACATGTGCAGAACTATTTACCACAGGCCACGGTGAACATGCGCAGTATTACCCAATACCAATGCATCCCAGGCATTTCTAGAGCATCTCGTTTTCTCCAGTTTACACGGCAACAAAGCCTGAGCTTTTTCAAAAAGTTTCACCCTGGATCCATTTCCAGAATAGTTACATTTTTAGTGGCTCCGAGCACTGTTGCATGTAATAAGACACCCAAAAACTCAATAAACGTTTGGTGTTTTGTCTTAAAATTGTTCTTCTGTAAATAGGTCCTAAATAACCCCGAGGTGTGTGTGTGCGTGTGCGTGTGCGTGTGTGTGTGTGTGTGTGTGTGTGTGTGTGTGTGTGTGTGTGTGTGTGTGTGTGTGAGAGTGTGAGAGTGTTATTGTCTCTTTGTTTGCCCTGTGATGGATTAGCAACCTGTCCAAGGTGTACCCTGCACTCACTGAAAGTTAGCTAAGATCGGCTCCAGCAACCAGGATAAAGCAATAAACAATATGGATGGATGGTCTTGCATGGAAACTACAGCTTTTTCAACATTTCTTGCAGTCCTGTATGTATGGCAAGCATAATCAAAATGCTGCCATCTGTCACTTGTCTATGTGTGTTACTTTTTCAAAAGCAACACCGTTTCCAGCTTATCGCTCTCGGGTAACAGATCGACAAACAAACAGGTCAAGCAAGACAAAGAACCCAGAGATCACATACCCAAACAACTTCGCCACTAGTGTAATGGAAAAGAAAACATCTGTTCCAGCAACAGCTGTCTCTTTTGTTTGTTCTTTTTCTAAAGAAAGAAGTAGCTGAACTCAGCTTTAGTAATTTTCGTAATTTGACATGCCTTATGTCTGTCAAAGCAGTTGACGGTGGCCTTTTCCAAGTACAGATGTTGAAATCAACTCCGGGTTGATGAATGCAGATTTGTGTGCACTATAATTCAGACATCAAACTGACAGCTTGGCAGTTTGAGGTGCTCAACCAACTGTGCTGCTGTCACAGGTTCAGGCCTGACTGCCTCAATGTAGCATCTACAACTGAGGATGTGGTGGTGGTGGTGGGTGGGGGTCACATTGCAAGAGAGCATATCTGATATGTCTCCTCATATGTCACCTCGAAGTGCAGGTTCAGTTATTTCAATGTAAGCAACTGTGAAAGACACCTCAAGATGTTCCATATCAAGGATTTAATTGCTTGCGTTACACCCATTGATCTCAGAGTGTGTGTGTGTGTGTGTGTGTGTGTGTGTGCAGCAGACGTGTCAGGATTTAATTGTTCACACTGTGACGCTTCCATCGTCAAGCTGATTTGAACTCCACTTCAGCAGTGAAAGTTCTTCCATAGGATTTCTATATGACAGCCTCATCTATTTGCCATAATGATCCAGTCTAAAGAGTCTGAATCTGTCATTTTATCACAATGTTTTCTTTTTTTCATCAGTTTGAGATTGTAAATGTTTTGGGGATTTTTTGTTTGTTTTTTTTTGTAAGTGGAAAATATCTGATTTGGAGGAAATAAATCAGAGCACATTAATCTAAAATATAAGTTAATGTCAGGACTGCATCAGAATTGCTGACTCTCTGTAGGTTGCCTAACAGTTAGTACATGATGCCGTCATCTTTTATTTGTCCTTGAAAAGGCAAATAGAGGTGGGTGGGTGGGTGGCCTTTATATAAATGCCCTGTCAAGCAACACAAAGGTTATTTCTGTCATGATGATAACTCTAAAATGATCCATGCTAAGAGATGTACATAACGGATGCATTGCTTGAATGGATGGACATTTATTTTCACTTTGCCACCACATAAACCATGCAAACAGCACGGGGCAGCCAGAGCGTTTGAGTTGGAGAAGCTACTTTGCGCTGTTGGCGTCATGTACCACATTTAAACCACGCAATGTTAATGTGTAATAAAACACAGTAAAAGATCAGAGAGCAGAGCACAAAAAGAAATTATTTCAACTTCAATTTCAAAGTTTCTATTAATGGTATGCCAAAATCATTACAACATTGAAAGCCCATGTCATCCCTATTATCACATTATAATAGACTTTTATTATGTCATAAAGAAAAACAAATTAACAAAATAATATAATGTGAAGGTAATAGAATCATAACATATAACTATAAAAAGTAAAAGGGTAAGTACACAAGACACAAGAGTTTTGACCATCTGCAATTTCTGGTGACCAGAGGCCGGCTTGACCAAAAGGCATTATGAAATACAAATCATTCTCAGTTTTGTCTGCTCAGAACTATATTGGTCTTTACTGAGTAAACCGCTGAATCTAATGCAAATACATAATGACAGCCCAATTTGTTGGGCTTCTATCTAAAATATTAATCTACGACAATAAACTAGGCTGATCCTCTTTGCTTTAGGCGCTCACAAAATTTACAGACAAAAGGCCTCACAGAGCACAGAAAGATTTATTGCAATTAAAACATCCATAATTGAGGTCAAGGTAAGAGTACTCCACATGCTTCAGTGTTAAATAATGCTGCAAATAACCTGTAAAGTTTCTTTCGGTGTCTCAGTTATGTAATTCTGTTTGTGTCTCAGAGTCGTTTGCACATTAAAACACACATGCACACGCTCATCCCTCGTGGGCATGTGATGCATGCAGTCAGGCCTGATAAATGGTAGCGTCTCAGAAGAGGAATGACTTGGTGTCTTGACCTCCCTCCTGGCATGGGCATCCTTCTAAGCAGACTGCCGTACCACCAGACAAATGGTCACTCTGGTACACACATCACCCGCTAAGAATCGTACACTTTGAAAATGGCCATCCACATATTCCAGACATCAACCTTTCCACTGAAAGTCACTTTGGATAAGGTATCCAAAACAAACTTTATTCCCTTCTTCTTTCTTTTGAGTTGATTTTAACTATAAGAACACCCATCAGAGTTTTGACAAGTAAACTATACAAAACTTTCAAACAACGTTTTTATTTTTTTTGTTGTTGTCATTGTTTGTTTTGCAACTTAATTACGTATTCAAAGGAGAACTCACCCCCGAGATTAGTTGAATATAAGTGGTGTATTTCCTGCACAAAGGCCAAATTGGTCATAAACTGTGTCCAATAGAGGAAAAACAATATACAGTATATTAGTCACACTGCAGTATAATACTTTTTTTTTATTTTTCCATGAACACTATCTGTGAATTACCATCATGCTTTTAGTTCACGATTAGCCCACAAGTTATTAGATTGACAAGTTTTTTATAATTATTTTGTTTTGTCATTGAAGTCTCATCATTATTTTTTACAGAACTAGTATTTAAAAACTATCATCAAGCCTCAACTACGTTAAATGATTCATGTCAAACCTGTGACGGGAATATTTTAACATAATTTATATCACTGTATCATTGTGGCCTTGTGTAACAACATTATGAATACATATTATAAAGCTATTTCTTGACATGCTCTTTCTGATAATAAATCCACTCATTACGCTGCATTTTATTCACACTATGATTTGCAACACTTTAGCTGTATGCATCATTTGAAAAGAAAATGTCTCCATCTTTTAAGAAAACAACATTAAACATAGTTTATAGTGGCATGTCAGACAGCACACAGCTATTCTGAAAAGGAAACTGTGGTTCCTTGAAGTGACCCCACTGGGAATGGGTTACCAACCTAAAGGCGACAGTTTTTTTTATTACTGTGAAAAATGACATCCACCCCAAATAAATTATTGCATTTTGGGGTAGGAAAATGTATTAAGGTGAGTTCAAGGTTAATGTTAGGGCAAAGGTTTAGAGCAAGTCGGCAAGACAAGTTTGTAAATCAATCCAGTGTTCTGGGAAGGCATAAATATATATGGAAGTGTGTAGGAGAAAGAGAAAAAGGGCATGAGAGAGAGAGAGAGAGAGAGAGAGAGAGAGAGAGAGAGAGAGAGAGAGAGAGAGAGAGAGAGAGAGAGAGAGAGAGAGAGAGAGAGAGAGAGAGAGAGAGAGATATGGCAGATCGTTCACCTTTCAACTTTAATAATTCATCTCTGAAATAGATCAATAAAAAGGTAGTTCACTGAAATGCTGTCCTTTCAGGACTTAATCTATTAGAGGAGAGTGTTTGTATGGATGTGCATTAGCAGTACATCTGCGTGCTACTTGTGAGTCTGTTTATCTTCTGTTGATTATGCGCCCATAATGAAAATGCAAAGTTGTAAAAAGGTGCAACTTGTGTGATCCTGTGTGTGCGTGCGTGCCTGTGAGCGTGCACACTGTGTTTGAAGCCTATGCTATCTCTGTCAGAACGCTCAGTGTGCCACATTAAAAAATGTTCCCCCAGGCCAAAACTCAAATTTGGAGAGGTCCCCCTGCTCTTCTGTGCCCTCGTCAGTAAATTGTAGGAGGCCATATGAGAAAACATTACATAATGTGTTGCTGGCTGTGCACACACGCGCAATCAAGAGAGAGACAAGTCTATTAGAGATATAGACAGAAATAAGGTACCGGTATTTATTGCTACAAAGAGTGAATATGTTTTAGTTTTTTTTTAAGAGTTTTATAAGGTCTGTCAAATGTCACATCATGAAAACAAGATCGCCTGACCTATAGTCACTTGTCATTCCCTGGAACAGAGCATTTCTTTAAAGGTCTCTCATTCGGTGACTCAGCAATTGCAGTTTTGTTACTTCAAATTTTGCATAAATGCTTTGTATGAGACAGCCTGAGCAGAGAGCAAAAGGCCAGCTAACAGGACAAATTCAGTGTCACAGAAAATCAGGAACATAAAAGTCACCATGTAATTTACAGAGAATAAGAATGGTACACAATGTTTTAAACATGCATCTTGTTTCATCGGGGTGTCATTCAACATGACAAGTGGTAAACAGGATAACGACAAAAAGAGCACATGACACACATCATGAGTAATATCTGCAGCAATATGAAGTGACGTGAAACGGGTATTGTTTCTTCTTTTTATCTTTATATTGTTTGACAGGGGGATGGAGCACGACCACAGAAAACAAGAAAGGGACTTAAATAGAATGTGACAAATATCTATTGGATTTAAACAATGTCATGGTGACGTACGTGCTCAGATATGTCTTTAAATACGTCATCATCAGAGCAGTCCTTCCTGTCTGAAGGCTCCTCCAGGTGCATTTTAGCAAAGTATTCTAGCTGCTACACTGTGCAATATTAATGTCATCAACTTTACAATGTCATTAATAACCCTTAAATGTGAGTTTAAAAAAAGTCACTGGACTAGGAAGACAACAGGTATATGAACATTTTAAATGGCTTCACAACAAATCTTATTTTCTCACGAACTTTGACCGAATGCAGTATACGATAAATGGTTTATTAGGTTGTATCTGACTATTTGTTATGATCAAAACATTCAAGAAGTTATGTTTTTTTTATTTTTATTTATTTACAGAGACTTGGATAACTCAACCTTAAATCAATTTTAAATTAATTCAGATGGTACTGTGATCACTAATCACAATTAAATTATAGATTAATGACAGAGGATACATAAAAATGGATGTGACCACCGCACCAACATCATACTGTGACTTCGAGTGACAATGTGTAGAGCAGTCATGAGTTTTACTAGTCCTAGTAAAGTATGCCCTATAAACCACTGTTGTTAGTCAACCCATAAAGCTCAGTTTTGCTCCTGATATGGATGTAGTAGGGAATACTGCGAGGGGTCTACAGAAACGCGCTCGCACACACACGCGCGCGCGCACACACACACACGTCAGTAAATGGTTCAAGTCAGTGATTGTGATGGCTATCGATGCCCATTGTGTATGGTCATACACAGATCCTTGTAAACCATAAATTTTTCTGAGAGGAGTGTGTAAAATTGCACGCACATACACACAGTCCATGTGACCGTGTGAAACACAAAGGCGCAATAAGTCACGTTCAGTGTGAGCAGTGCTTCCCTGAAGGTATGAGGAGCAATGAAATATTGTTGACTATACATTAGTCAGAGTTCATAAGCATTCCTCTCCTTTCATTCTCTTCCCAGAGTCTACCATGATCCATTCCTTTTACTTTTTGATTTAAAAAAAAAAAAAGTTAATCTTCATATTTTAAGGTGCAGGTAGATATCTTATGTTGTGCATGATTTTTACAGTTTCTGAACGTAAACATGAACATTAAAAAAAAAAATCGCACACATATTGAAAAATTTGATATTTCTGAAAAAAAAAAAAAATCCTAAAGTTTTTAGTTCACATTAGCAGTGATTAAATTATAGAGGGTCAAATAATGTGCTTTTTGCTTACTGTGTCATTTGCATTTGTTGCAATCAATTTTGAATTAATTTGCAAACAGTAAACAAAAAATGTGATCCCTGATAAGGTTGTTTAAGAGGACTAAGAAAGTAAAAAAAGAAAAGAAGCTGACCTTTACTGACAGAAAGGAGATATTGCCACGACACAAGCCAACACCAATCAAGAGCATAACAAGCCTGCATGTGGCTGAGATGTTGAAAAAACAGTACTGAGATTTAATTTTATAAAATTACCTCACTGTTAGCCCAGTAGTTTAACAAAAATCAATCATAGTGAAACATATTGTATGGTGCATAGTTAACAGACAATAACAAACACTGTAAAGAATGGGCGAGAAAGATACAATTTTATCAAAAGGTTTTAATGAATTACTCATAAGTGACTTTTCTGAGTTAAGAAAAAAGGTCAGAAGAGTCCTGAAAACAAATTATATTTGCTAAAAATAGGAAAAGGGGAATAATAAAGGAGGGAAGGAAATTGATGCAATTCAACCTGAGTCCTGTACCTCTTGTCTGATACATGGAATAAAAAACACACAGGCATAGGGATTCATTTCCCTGACGCTTTCAGAATGATGTGAGTTAATGCAACAGAGGTATGTGCACACAGACACACACACACACACACACACACACATATTAATACTCCAGGAAAGTATAAAAAAAAAAATACAATCCCCATACCTATTATTCTGACTGGAAGCTGAGAGGCCACGTAACCAACAGCGTGGACACACACGCGCGCGCGCGCGCGCACACACACACACACACACACACACACACACACACACACACACACACACACACACACACACACACACACACACACACACACACACACACACACACACACACACACACACACACACACACACACACACACACACACACACACACACACACACACACACACAGAGGATGACAGAGTGGCCTGGAGCTGTCATGGGAGAGTGGGCTGTCATCTGCAGAGGTGAACCACAGAACCGGAGGAGAAGGATGATGCAAAAAGGAAAGGGGAGATAGCAGAATGTGCACAGAGCAAGAATAAAAAAAAAAAAAAAAAAACTAATGACTGTGGAGAAAAGGTGTCAGGAAACATGAATTTGAGGTTTTATTTAAACAACACAAATATCTAGACAAACCACTTTGCAGAAAGAGTCACGACTTGAGTTGAGGAAGATGAAAAGAAATGTGGAGATGAGGGTGGAAGGGAAAAGATCAAGTTGGGAAAAGGAGCTACATTTGATAAGTAGAGAAAGGGTTGCCTCAGCAGGATGCCTCCACACTGATATACAATACACACCGAGGGCATTGGATATGCAGCTTGATGTATTGGCTGTATTGTTGTGTGCTGTACCACAAAAATTCTGTACCGATGCCTTGTTGAGTGTGCAATCGGAAACTAATTGCAGACTATTCCCGATAGGGAAGCTATATAAAACTCCTCCGAAGTTCAATTGTATGGAAAATGTCTGTGTAATTGTTAATGTTTATAGTTTATTGTTCTCTGTATGTGTGTTTGTTTGTCATGTATATACAGTGGAGCCTTACTCACAGCCAAGGTCTGACTATTTCATTGTGTGTTTCTTTTATAAAAATTACCCTCACATTTTAGTTTGAGTTGCCACTTGTAACAAGTTTTTCAAGAGTTAATTCCTATTATGTCATCTTTACAACCCCTTTTAATAGAGGTGAATTACACTTTTTGGGGAAAGTGAAACATGATTAAAATGCAAAAAAGGCATGTCTCAGTAAAAAAAAAAAAAAGAGAGAGAGACTAGTGTAGTATTCAATTGACTCATTTCCTTTGTTTGTCTTCATGTTGAAACTCTTCTGAAGTTTGAAGAACCTTGATTTCAGCCAATTACCAGTGTGTTCAATAGTTTTGTTCTCAGATAAATATTAGTGTCATGATTTTTAATGTTTAATGTCAGATCACTATTTAACACTTCAGATTGACTCAAATAAAACAATTTTGAAGGTGTTTATTTCACGTCATTGAGTTATTTTCAAATGCGGCAGCAATAAGTAATGAAGACGGCAGCCTCTCTCCAAATCTGACTGAAACAGATGTGCGCCTCAGATGCACGACTTTCTGATATTCCAAGCCTTTTACAGCATCTTTCAGAAGCTTGAAGTGTGCAACAGCATGGAACGTGCATCTCTTGAACTTGAAAGTGCTTCCGCTCCTGGGTATACTGTTACACACTGACAATTTTCCGCTGTTTTCTATGAAAGTGAAAAGCAGCTGTTATTACAGATCTAATGGGTGTCTTACCTCGAAGTCGCATTTTCTGTGAGTGTGACAGTGCTGACATTCAACCATAAAAGTGGACGTCAATTTCAAAGATTAGTAAGGCAAACTTGAAACGGACCAGCATGTCTTTCAGATCTCACCCCAAAACAAGTAATTCATTAGTACTGAGTGCGTTGGCTTGGTTCTGTATTTTTATTTGTGTTAGTGCAGAAGAGTTTGTACACATTCTGATCTCTTCTATCCAAGATCTGAAATCTGAAAAGACCTTTCATTTGGAAAAGCTAGTGGTGGGTTTTAGACTTCAACTAATGGATTGGACACTAAGCCCAAAGCAATTTGGTGACACAGAGTCCCGCTTTACCCTATTTACACAAAGTCACTGTGAGTAAATAATGTGAGATGTTATGCACTTCCCCTCCTTTTCTGACATGTGTGCATGAAGCACTTTGGAGAGAAAAAGCGAGAAACTGCACTTTTCTATGCAAATTCTGAAAAGCTAACAGAAACAGAAACGCATACAAATCTACCTTGGCAAAGACAAAATAAAACTAAGTGTTCAATTAAAATGAAGAAACGGAGGAACATCAAAGGGAAGAAATAAGAGTTATTTGAGTGTAACTGCCACTGCTCTTTTAGATGTAGTTCTTACTGGTTAAATACAGCTTTCTTTTTTTTTTGTTTCTTTTTTGCTTGTTCTTTGCACATGTGAATTACAGTGAGACACAAAGTGTCTGTCTTGGAGTGTAACTGGGGTTGTGCATCTTCTCCACCACCCTCCAACACTCACCATTATACACAGATCAGCCCCAGCACTATTACTACCAACTTAATACTGCAAAGACTGCCCCACTATCTGTTGTCAAACTGTGATACCAAGCATATTCTAACGTGTTTGTGCAAGAGCCACAAATAACGTACGCAACAGTTCGAGCAACAACAGCTCATCTGTTGGAACGGTGAACAAATAGACCCACTTTCACTCCTGAATGCAATGGCGAGGGTCTGACCAAGACGTCAAGCCAAAACAATCCGATCTGTGTTAAACCAACTCAAATCTATATGACTCCTCGTTTTTCTACCTTGAAGACCTCAACTTTGAGGACATACTGATGACTTCTTGCCTGATATGTACATCCCACTAACATCATATGGAGGTAATACATTTGATTAATTTCACCTGTCAGTGGTCATAATGCTATAAGTAGTCTGTTTATAACACTTTTAATCAGCCAAAGAACTATATATCAGTATCCACACAAGTCTTGTACTTTATTGTCAGGATTAGAACGTTGTAAGTCAGGTTGGCTTTACCTTACTGATGATGTGTTGCTGCAATAGTAATCCTGTTATATCCAATTATAGACCAGAACCTTTGTGTGTGGAGCTTTGCAGAGAGCACACCCATATTAGCCTGATTGCAGCTGCTATTGGCTGCAGCTTGAATGACCTCAACTTTCATGAAGTGGGTATAGAGAGAAGGAGAATGGATAGATGGATGGCTGGGTCATTGTTTCATAGCATTATGGCCACAACAGTGATGAAGTATTGAAAGCATTTCCATAGGCTTATTAGTACACACAAAAACAAATATTATTTACAGCTGATTGCTTACCTTAAAACCAGGATCTGTCCCGAGCAAAATACAGGATGATTTGTTTTGATGATTTGTGGAAAACATGTTTCGAATGCTTTATCTTGATAAGCCTGAAGCTGCTATACCAGCTGACACCGTGATGTAGCAGACAGCTGCATCAATACTGTATCACAGCGAATATGTGGATATGACGCATGCATATGATGTATGAGGATGGGGAAGGAAAAGGAGGCATTGAGAGCAGAGCGGGTTTAACAACTGTAAGGTTAACAAATGTGACATGGCTGCCTATGAGAAGGAAAGAGGCTGAGAGGGAAGCTGGGCACAGGAGGTCAAAATAAGAGGCGAAACATAAAAGGGAAGGAGAGGGGGAAAAAAGTGGATGCCTGACAAGCAGACAAGACTGTATCTAAATGAGTGTTCCTTCCGGCCAGTAGTTTGTAGAAATCATTGTTACCACCTTACCCCCGGCTGTCTTTTTGTCCCATTTCATCTCCTTCGAGACTCAACTCCTCTTATCATGCCATCCTCCTTCTCTTTCTTGTCAGCTCCCTTGTTTCCTTTAGCTTCATTTCTCCTCATCTCACTGTCCTCTCATCTTCTCTCCTTTTGAAGGTTTCAAGATGACATTGGTGCTGCGTATTCATTGGTGCAATCCCTCAGTGAACTCCATATAAGACCTGACAGCCATTTGAGCGCGCGCGCACACACACACACGCACACACACACACACACACACACGCACACACGGAGCCAGTAGGCACAAATAAGACAAATGGCAAGTGACATATGTAGTGAGAAGAAGGGCTCTCTCACGAATATCAAAAGACCTTGTGCAAAAGGACACACTGACCACTCCTTGTACACCAGTACAATAATCCCATACCACTGATATCAAGTTTCACACCGCATGTGACTCACAATTAAAAGACCCTCAGAAATGAGTGCAAACACTTGTATACAAGCTTTTGCTCTGATGTAAAACTCACAATGGATATGAGCATATGTAACTCCATCAAACTGCAGGAGCAAATTTGAAAGTAATTGCAGGCATGAGTCAGGTCTGGCCTGGTTAAAACTGTAAAACTGACCTCAGTACAATTGCTGCAGTATAGTCAATTTTAAGGAAGTGTGAATGCTGTGGGGAAAAAAGGCTACCAAGTCCATTGGATAAGACACTCTTGGTACGCTTGCAAATGTGGTTTGAATAAAAGTCCGATGGAAGTCCAAAAGACCCACATACAAAGACCTTGAGGCTGAGCAAACAACAGACGTCTTCCTGCAAAGTCCAAGTCATTACAGGTACCATAACTAATGTGCTAAACAGAGAAACTCCACTTGTGACTCATCTGTTTGTACTTTTTCCTCAACTTTGGTCTGACCACAGAAAACCCACAGGTGTCAATGATGTGTACAATAATAAGCATTTACCGTATTCTACATATGTATTCATGTTTTTAAATCCAAGAATTCTAGCGTTAAAAATATATTGCCGATTTCATGGCACGACACACATACTCTTATCAAATTCTAAAGTCACATTGAGAGAAAAACAAAGCATACTACTGCAGTTGCAATCATATCTGTAACTCTGTAAGGTTTGATACACATTCCATAAAGGCAGTTCTAGGCAATATACAGGTTTTCATTCTCGAGAAGTGGATATATATTTCAATAAATATAGGCTAAAAACAAGTCAGCTGTAGTCAAAGTTGACATACTGCTAAATAAACCTCTGCAAAATAAACATACTTTTCCAAACTGTCTGTTCATTTGTATGGATAAAGAAATCATGATCAGAAGCAGTGGAAGCATCTCTAAACTGTATTATTTTATATATCTCAACTGATGTCATTAATATATATTTTAACTGGCTTAAGGATTAACTGGACGTACTGGACAATTTATTCTGAAATAAAGATAGAACAAGGAAGGAACACTGTCACTTAATATTATATCTTAGTCGCTAATGGTACCACTTTCATTTAGACTATACAGTGTTTAGGGTGAGAAATCCTTGCAGCCATGATTCATGCATTTGTCCAACATTAGATTTACAGCAGACTAACTAAACTAATCTATAGAGTGACTCACTCATTGAACACCACCACTCTATAATGTATGCAGTAGTTTCTCCATGGTTTATTATGACCTTGCTTTAAAAACACTTAACATCGTAACAAGATTCTGTACTTCCAGACTTCATGTGAATAGAAGTTCTTACAATACACATTTGTTTTCATTGTAATATGTTTAATGTATCTCCACAATGTAACATAACATACATCATCCTTTTGTTTTGGGTTTTCTTTTGTTTTGGTTTTCTTTTCTTTCCATCCAAGGTCTGTCAGCCTTCTGGCTTTTTTGTTTACCAAACATGCCCAACAAACGGACACACTACCTGGATGCTATCCAGTTCCATAAATCAGGTATTGATCAAAAAGAATGTCTGACAGTCATCTGACAGTGCCTCACAAACATGAGCACATTCTGCACATTGTGATTCTATTCCCTCGTGAAATGTATTAATAACGTGCACACACATACACACAAACACAAGCTGGCATTCTGACTTCATCCCTGGGCACAGCACATAAATCTTTCCTAATAACAGCAGTGGCATTTCAGCAACAATAGGGATTACACACAACCTCTGTTGAATGGTCTACCAGTCAGAACACACACAGTAGCTTTTTCCTCTCTCTTTCTCTGTGTTTGTGTTACCTCTATGACAGGGTCCACCCTGTCATCTCCTAAAACATTTTTTTTTACCATAAAAATGCAAGACATTACGGCAAAATGATGGGAAACGTTCAGAAACCACATTGAAAAATGGCTTTGTTTGAGTGGTGAGAGGAAGATCATAGCAGAAATGTACAAACACTGCATCAACATTGACGTTGACAATGTTCCAGGAGATGCTGGGTTTCATGCAACGTGTTCCATGCAACAGAAATGAACCAGCCTTCAATGAAAGCTACTAAAGCTGCAAGACTGTGTGTGAACAGATCTTCAGGGAAAGAATTATTGTGATCCAAGCGGTGCAGTGGATAAATCAGCGAAGAAGAAAGTTCAACATTATAGTGAAAGAGCATGAGGACATTGATGTTTAAAACGACAGGTGATGTAACTGAAATACAAACATTGTCTTTGTCAACTTTAGAGAGAAGATAATACAGTAATTCTAAATGAAAAATAATTCTTGATCATTTTGAACCAATCTCAAGGCTCAATGTTTTTTGCCTCTTTGTTATGACTTTAATAACTGTTTAAATATGGGTGTCAATATCCCCCCCCCCCAAAAAAAAAGAAAAAATTAAAGTCTGTGATAGTAAATATGCATGCATTCTAACTCAAATACCATTGTATTCATATGTTGCAGGGTGGCTAGATGGAAGAAGAAACTGCTAATGTGTTGCACTCCTCGAGCAAACGCAATATATGTGACTGTTTCTTCGTTGAGACACTTGCTGCAGATAAGCTTATTCACCGGCTACCTCAGCCATCAGGTACAGAATCCACAGAGTCAACAGAGGGAAGCCAAGCACAAAGTCACAGTGAAACCAGACACAGTACAAAAGCTGCTTGGCAAACTAATGAGGACACAAGGACAGTTTATTGTGCAGATGGTGAGATGCTGAATTTACTGTTGTGGGCAAGAACTTAAGCTTATTCATTGCTCAGAGAGAAAACTGTCACTATGTGTCTGTAATAGAGGTTTAGCAGATTGTCAATCCTATTGAGGATCTGACATGTGATCATGAGCAATGTGACACCAGGGTGTTCGTACATGCACAACATGCTGCACAGGAACTGTGGTCATTAAGAGCCCTAATACCAATGTGTCAGTCATTGCTTTAAGTCTGGAGAAAGATCTACCATTTATGTTGTACTTTCACACAGAAGTTGCCAACCGAACAAGAATCACTGACTGAAGCCAAGGTGACCTCACCACATTTACAAATCTGGTAGAAGTTTTAACCTGGACCAGTTCACTTTTGAAGTACTATGAAAATGTGTGTGCCACCTGCGTGGTGAGTCATCTGCTGAAAATGTGAACAATGCAAGATACAAAGCATTCTGCATGGCATCTTCAGCTTGGCCAGGACTATCCATGCCTCTCAACATGTGATGCTCTAAACCAACACTGCAAAAGGGCAAACTACCAAGCAGTAATAATGAGACATCGTCTGAAAGGTATATGTGCACACTCACCCATTGGTACTGGATAGCACATTGAGGATGGAGAGTTAAAAGGGATCTGGATGGCTACAAATCCTGCTCGTCAAAGTGTGTTGAAGTTAGTCCACTGCACCTGCAAGAAAGTGAAATGTGATACAGACAGATGTTCATGTAGGTCAACAAGACTGTCTCACACTGATTTGTGTAAGTGCCAGCACTGTGTTCTTTCCTCTAAAGAAAAGTGTCCATTGGACAGAAATAAAAGCTGACAGTGTATTGGGTAAAGAATTGAGGTCTATTAAAAAAAAGAAGAAGAAAAGAACATGTACTGTAAAATGGCAAAAGCCTCTATTGTTAAAAGAAGAAAAGAAACCCTGCAACTGTAAACACTGCAAATAATAAGCAATACTGTTACATTGATGTGTGTGTGTGTGTGTGTGTGTGTGTGTGTGTGTGTGTGTGTGTGTGTGTGTGTGTGTGTGTGTGTGTGTGTGTGTGTGTGTGTGTGTGTGTGTGCGTGCGTGCGTGAGTGTGACAAAGTTCACCATGGTTAATGTATGGCATAAGTTGAAGAAAAGTTTTTCCACAAATTTGCAAGATTCCATGTTCTACATCCATATTTCATGGTTATAATTCATCATTACTTGTCTAAAATGTTATCATAAATACACAACTCAATTTATGAGAGGTTTTGTGTTGCTAAAGTGAATGTTGATAAATAAAAGAAATGAATCCAGTGCCAGAGAATTTTCTTTTCTTTTCTTTTTTTTTTAATTCGTATCTTTTTTTTTTTTTTTTTTTTTCTTTTTTTTTTTTTATTATTATTTTTAAATACTTTACAGTCATTCCAATTTGCTGTTATAGAGAAAATAGAAAAGCCCAACATATCCACATGAGCAAGCAGGTGTGTTTGCGACTGTGGAAAGGAAAAACTCCCTCAACAAGGAGAAACCTTTGCAGAAACCAGACTCAGAGGTGGCGGCATTCTGCGGACCGGTTGGGGTGAGAGGATAGAGGAGAGGAGAGGAGAGGAGAGGAGAGACAGAGAAAGGCTTGGTGAAACAAAATAAATACAAAAAATACAAAATACAAAATACATACAATACCCTTGTTAGTGCTACATACAATTGTTTTTTTTTTTTTGATAATACATTAACCACAGTGATCTAAATATTTTCCAACTGCCATGAGATTAAGACCAGCCTGAGCAACAACAGAGCAAAAGACCTAAATAATGACAACAATTATAACAAAAGCAAAAAGCAAAAGGACATAGAACAAAAATAAATAAATAAATAAATAAAACAAACAAACAAACACAACAACAACAAAAGCAGACAACAACTTGGTTTTGATAATTAACAGAACAATCTCGTCAATGAGGAGTGGGAGTGTGTGTGTGTGTGTGTGTGTGTGTGTGTGTGTGTGTGTGTGTGTGTGTGTGTGTGTGTGTGTGTGTGTGTGTGTGTGTGTGTGTGTGGTTTGTCCTCTGGATGTGAATGAAACTGTTGTGGGGGGGCCGCAGCACCACCCCGGAGCCCAAGGCCACCAGGGCCGGACGCTGCCACTCCGGCACCCAGCGACCCACCGGATCCAGGGAGGCCCCGACAACCCCCCCCGGAGAGCCACGCCCCAACCCGGAAGGCACCAGACGGAGCGCGGAGAGAGGACCCCCCCCAGGCCAGAGGGGCCCACAGGAGAAGGATAAAGGGCGCAGAGCCCCGGGCCCCGACCGAGCCGCCAAGCCGGGACCGGCCAGCGCAGCGCCCCCAGGCCACGCGGGCAGGGAGCCCCCCCGGCCCCGACAGCGGAGCCCGCCGCACCCCCGGGGGCCATCCCCCCACCACCCCCCCAACCCCCGGCGGGACAGAGAAGGCCCCAGCCGCCGAGCCCCAGACCAGCCCCCCCCCCAGACCAGGAAGAGCGAAGGCCCAGCCAGGCCCGGCCGGAGGACAGCCACCCCCCCCCCCACCCCATCACCTAATCCCAGCCCACCCACACACTCACACCCAAGCATACGCATACACACACACAGACATACATACACACCCACACAGATACACACACCAAGCATACACATACACACACAGACATACATATCTACATATATACAGACATACGTACATACATTTATATGGTTGGGAGGGGGGTGCCCCCCACTCCCCAGGCTTTTTTTACTTTTAATTCGTATCTATATAGATTTATTATTTGTGACAAAAACGTGAAGGATATATTGTGGAGAACTTTTAACCCTAAAGTCAATAAGGGTATGGTCTGCACAAAAATGCATTTAAAAAGTAGTGCGTTCAAGTTTCACTTTAGGTTTGCTCAAAGCACTCAGACCTTTTGCACCAAAACGCAGGCAGCGCATGTCATGAAATGACATCTGGTCACACATCACATATGACAACAAGGACCAGAAGACCATCTGTCAACTGTGTGGAGCAGAAATCGCAGGGAAAAACTCTACCAACTTGAAGTGTGATTGACAGACTTCTAATCCAGAAACATGTGGAGGTAAGCACACACACTGAGGTTATTTTGTTAGATAAACCAGCCCCGTTTCCACCGCACAAAAAGTGCCGGGATAGACCGGTTTAAACTGTTCCGGTTCGCGTTTCCACCGCAGGAATGCGCAAACGACCGCTCCAACCCGCTCCAAAGGCGGCCGCTTTTCCGCTACACAGACCCGCGCCGCGAGTGCCGCTCCGTGGGTCTGTGGTTTCTGTTCAAAAGCGAGGCAGAGGCGGTCAGCGTTCTGTTCAACCGCGGTCAGTGCCGCTATATCGCGGGGACGGACCACGGAAGCGATGAAGAGAACCTCGGACCTCGGCGCCTCCGTGTTCCGGCGATCAGCGCCAGAGTGGAGTGGCTGCTCCTGTGTTTGAGCAGAAAGCTCAAGACTCCCGTGTCTGTGCCGTAGCCAGCCGGGTCGAACGCTCCGGCGGCATGCCCCGCACTCGAGCACGCTCGGGTGCGGGGCAAGTCACCGGAGCGTTCGTTCTCTCAGAACAAACACGGAAGTTGCGGCTGCAGCTCTGCGGCTGCAAAAAATAACAGTTAACTAAACAACAAGTGCAAAGTGGAGGATGTAAACAACAACAGAGGATTCATAAGATCGAGATCTGACGACTTTTCTTTTCTGTGGTAACGTCACATAAGTGCGGAGCTCTTAAGCCCCGCCCACTTTTTAAGCTCCTCTCTGCGGTGGAAACGGGTACCGGACCTGAGCTCCGGCTTCGCTTTGCCGTACCGCTCTGTACCGCTCCCCGCACTTTTGTGCGGTGGAAACCGGGCTTAAGAGGCCCGCCAACCACCAAGCAAATGGTACAAATGTAACAATTTTCTGAAGAATATCAGACACGATACAACACTGAGACCCGAGCTGAAATATCAGTGGTGCTGAAGAAACTTAGCAATAGCCTCAAAGCCATGCGGTCATGGTGAGTTTGTAAAAACATGCACAATGCAATAGAAAGAAATTACAGTCTCTGCACATATAAAAAGGGTGTTCATGTGTGTCTGTGAGTGTTCCTTCTGGTCCTCAGACAGCTGTGTGCTCTTGATTGAACAGCTCACGGGAACCTTTTACTTACAAACAGTTCTGCTTGTGGGTAACGGCACTCTAGTGAACATAGAGAAGCAGACGGGAAGTTCATCTTCAATATGAGGTGCCGGTAATTCAGCTGAAGTAGTACTCTTACATCAATTGATATCAATAGGATTGAGTGAACAGCCAATTTTGAGTCCATTTAGAAAAGGGCAGCTCTACTCACACTGAAAAATAATGCTAACTTCTCTTTTCTTTAGTACACCATATATCAATCAGTTCACACAACTGCAAAAACAGAAACTGACTGTATTTAGTGGTAAATACCAGTCGCCCAATAACATCTCCAGTCAGTGGGAATGAAAAGTTGTGAGAATTTGTACTTTCAAATGTGTGTTTTGCATACTATTACTGTAATTTGCTTTGACAATCCAGGCCAATAAGTTAATGGGGACTGGTGACTGAGAGTTTCAGATGTTACCAGAAATAATGGAAATTTTGTCTGGAACTTTTCGAGCCTCGTCACACCATTCATCACTGTCATGTTATTTTAACCTGCATCTGGTGGAGTGCTCACAAATAACACTACAGTCTTCACCTTAAGCTCAAAAGCACAAAAATAGATAACTGTATCCAACTACACCTGAATGCAAACATTATAAGTCAATCACATGGCAACAGCCCAATGAATTTATTCATGGACGTTCAGTCCAGATGACCTGAAGTATGACTTTATCCCGGCATGGTTGTGTGTGCCCGCGGAACTAATCTAAGAATGTCAGAAACTTGCTGATCTATAGGAATTTAAATGGAGAGCCATCTCGAGGATTTGCAGTGAAGTCACTTTTCCTTTCAAAGACGCCTCGCTGAAGCGAGAGGTCAAAAGACAATAGACAGGATATTTTGAGATTAAACAAGGAAAATGGTAATTCCAAAACCAACGTGCTACAGCAAAGTTAGGCAGAACATCAAAATGTCTTATTGCACTTGTAGCAGTTGCAGTCCCAGATTGGAATGGGAGCATTGATTTCTTGAAGAGATCTTTAATTGAAACGGGACCGTCCCAATTCCACAAATAATAAATAAATAAATAAAAACTATTGTTGAAACTGTATCAACTGCTGTGTCTGCCCACTCAACAAATATGCCATAGTATTTATTGGCACTGTAATACCACCACTGAAATACACCAAACACAGAAGGAGACATGAAGCACACAAGTAAAACACAAAAACCACAAAATGGCAAAAATAAATAAAAAAAAAAGTTGTATTTTCTCCCAATGTCTAAGTTGGGAGCAGTTTTCAAAAAAGCAGCACTGTCAGTGACTCCAAACACTGTTGTCATGTAAACGAACACCCAAAACATAACAAACGTTTTGTACTTTCACTTGAAAACGTTGGTTAAATGGCGACCAAAATTCCATTCAATGTTCGCTGATCTGAATCCAGTGGAACATCTCCAGGAAAATAATTTGCATGAAATGAATTATTAAAAAAAAACATATATTTACACAGGGGGGGGGGGGGGGGGTTTCTGATAATGATGTGACAAGTGCCAAATAATTTTACAAATAAATAAAAAACAGCAAAAAAAAACTATCATTCACATCAAATTCCCTTCTTTTGTTGTGCTGTGCTGAAAATCCAATGGTCATTTTTGTGGCTCTTGGTAACTGACTGGTTGCCCCGGCACCTGCAATACACCTAAAAGCCACTTTGTCCTTTACCAGATCTGTGACCAGGTTTGTCACTGACTCATGACAAAAAAAAGTTAGTGACCAAACATATGACAGACAGAACTGCTGCAGTGTGTGAGCATTAGCAGCAGGCAACAGATATGGACGGGAGTCTCACTGCAATCCAGATGAGTGATTTCCACCAACAGCGAATCAACACTGCCCCCTATAATTAAATCTATTGATAAGAAGCAGCAGGCACTTACTCGTAAATGCTGGTGTCTCTGCTAGGTAGCAGCTGGTAACTAGACAATGCCAGACATTCAGAGAGGGATTTGTGTAACCCTCAGAAAGTCTCAAAGAGGAAACGGGCCAGACTGAATGAAAGCAAGAAGTGAAAAAGGCATCAGTAAATAGTTGAGGTTCATTGATTCTGATTAAACTGTAGAAAGATGTCGAATGGCAAATCCTTATATGTCCTCATGCAAGTGTGTTACCATATACCAGGATTTCTATACTGATTGTTGACTATTTGTGTCAATATTGTCGATAACAGACAGTAATTCAAACCATATCCCTCCAGCTGGATGTCTTTACTGTGTGTAATTATTATATCAATTGGCATTAACAAGCCACTGGCAGCATGATTCCGTTAAATCCATATCGGAAAACAATGTATATATTTGTCTTGAGAAGTTATGTACTGTACCTTTGTTTTAAATTATAAAATTGAAATTATGCAAACAAAGTGAGGAAATCTGTTTGTGGTTTATATATATATATATATATCCTTGGTATCTGAGCCACCACTCAAATACCAAGCTCCATCAATCATTAAACCAAATTCCTTATAAATGTGGCCCGTTGAAATAAGACATTTACTGTGTTTCATTACTCACTCCTTAGTGTGTATATGTTCAACTGATGAGGACGACGAAATGCAATGTTAAAGTACAAACCTGTTGTATTGACCCCCTTCCCCTCTTATTTTGGTGTTAAATGGCATTTAGAAGAACAGCCCCCAGGCCCACTGCCTCTTTACAGACATTTAATTTAGGCTACTGCTCATGAAGAGGGAGAAAGACAACACTGTGACATGTAGTGGATTTGAGATGAAAACCCACAGCAGTCCAGCTCATCTCAGAGGAGCTTAGAAATGTGCAAGAAGCAAAATAGATGTGTTTGTTTTCCAATGGCCACCGTAAGAGTGAGCACGAGGGAGGAGTGAGGCTCAGCTCTGCTGGGAGACAGAAAGAGATTACTGTTCACAACAAACACGGTGCCATTGTTGTATTTGTTTTACTTTAATTCACTTGTTCTTACTTAAAAAAATACCATTTGCTCTGAAGCATCTGGAAAATTACCTTGGGAATTTTTTTTTTCTTCCTGCTCTTCCCTCTGAAGGGGCAATGGTGAAGATGTGGAAAGATAAGACATACCTTTCTACGATATTATTTGTCAAAGCACCCCTCTCTCTCTCTTTTATACTTTGCCTCTGTCTGTCTGCTTCTTTCACTCCCTATCACTGAGCTATCTTTTAACCACCTTGTCCTAACAATACTCTCATGTCAGATATGCGGGCCCTGCTGTGTGTAATCAAAGTGTGAAAAGAGTTTCTGTGTCTGTGTTGAGGTGTCAAAACAACAGAAAGGGGTTGGGACACAATAACTTCAATATATATTTTTCCAAGCAATATTTCATTATCTGTTTTATTGCCCCAATAAGCCTTTGTTGTTGTTGTTGTTGTTGTTTCTTGCTTGTCTTTTCCTTTTTAAAGTGTCTATTTTGATTACGGCTCTGATGACTGTAACAAGAATGAGAAATCACCATCTAACTGAGCTCATTCAAGTAATTCATCCCCAATATTGGGTCTGAAAGCCAGAGTGCTCCTGTCTGGAAGGAATGGGAAAAAAACAATTTATCTCCTCCTTGAAAGAATGGCAGATCAGGACTGGTGAAGAAAGAAAGGCAGGCTGATAACAAATACAAACAAATAAATGTGTGCTTGTACTGTATGTGTCCATGCTCTCATATTTTGGGGATTTGTGACAACAAATATCAGATCCTCATCGGAAAAAATATTTATGTTTTAAGGGTAGGGTGGCAGTCATAGTTGAGTTTACAGTCAGTGTGCAGGGTGGTAATGAAAGATTGCAGGAAGGTAATGCAACCGAAGTGGAACCTTCAAGTTTGAAAAATGCATGGCTAAGATAATAAGCGATGATGAACATGCTGAAACAGAGCCGCCCCTGTTCTCTTGTTGAAAAGCTTGCAGGGTTAGAGCCAGTGAATCTCTGGCCTATTGTGAGATTTACCACCTGCCACAGTGACTACAACTTAAGTATTACTTTCTCCTTCACATATATATCCCCGGGATGTCAGGATCTACAGGACACCCCAGCCTGCTAATACAAATAAAAAAGCCTTGTCGCTGAGGGATTCAATTTGCACCTGCTTCAGATGTTCTCCCTATATGCAGAGTACGTAGCTTTATTGTTACCTGGTATTACTGCTGAATATATTGAGACAAGTAAAAGTTTGAGCATATCCAAGCCCACTACCAATTTTATTGCATTTTCTTTTTTCTTTTCTTTTTTCTTTTATAGATTAGGGATAGTTTAACTTTGGGGATGTTAAAAAGCAGGTACAGAAGTGTGTAGAAACAAAGATCTCGATAATTTAACAATTGTCATAACAAACATCTTAACACTGCCATATGACAAGAAGACTTTAACACGACATTAACAGAGTTGTGAATACACCAAGGAGGAGAGGCATCAGAAAGTCATTGTTGTGTCATGCTCCCACGGCGGAGACTCTCACCGACTCTCGATAAGAATTTTCACATGTCAAGGACATGGCGAATGTCACTGAGTGATGCTCCAAGCTCACACATGAAAGGGCGGAAACTGTAATGAGGTTGCTGGTTTGCTGAGCTCCTGACATGCTGTTGTGGTTTCATACGAAGTGAAATTTTCTTTGAAACGGATCTTTTCTGAATATGATTTATTTATGTATTTATTTATTTTGAATAAAGCAGGGCGATGAAAATCGAATACGTGATTAAGGATATAGTCTGGGTAAAGGTGACCATAATTTTGATGTGAGTTTTCATCTATAATGTCGTTAATGTCAATTACGTTATGCCCCCATTACCTTTTGTCGCTTAGCTGGTTGGAACTGTCATTGTTTTCTTTCTTGTTTGAAGTCAACTTTCATTGAAGAAATACTTTCTTTGTTTTTAAGATAGCAGATAGCATTTTTAAACATTGTAGCTGAAAATAATGTGCTGACTTGTCTTCATGCAAGACTTGAAGAACAGACTCCGGACTCAAGGTCGAGCATGTGTTCCATGTCACCAAGCTCCTTCTGTCCCTGATGCGACGCTTTATACTATTTGCTCCTTTCATAATTAATATGGCCAGTAGGGGTCAGAGTGTGATCATTTAAAAGTCTAGTGTTGTGTTTTTATTATTGCGGGCTGCATGATGCTGTTTTAAAATCTTCAGATTGTATTTTAAACAATATTTTTTTTTAACTATTTTATCTAGCCACTCTCGCTCTTCTTCATTGTCACTTTTTTTGTAGCCAGTTTTGTCCGTTACAGTTTTCTCTACACAGTAACAGGAAGCCTGTTTAATTTCCTTTTTTTTTTTTTTGGGAGCCGTATTCTGGTTTCAGTCTGACTGCAATGCATAATGTACATAAAATACTGCAACAACATAAGACAGGAAAATAAAATAAACCTTAATCTCTCTAACAAAAGCATGTGTTGTACAAAGTCAATAGGTTTAAAATAGCAATGCACAGGCATATGCCCCCATGCTAATATCATATTGTATTCATGAACTCAACAACAAGGTCAAGATGCTGAGAAGAGGAAATAGTTTGTGTCTGAGAGCAGCAGGTAACCCGTGTTTAGAAAGCAGCCAACCAAAAGACGATTACTCAGCCATGCATTCAACGCTCCTTTACTATCCATCCCTTAACAAGCATTGACTCCCAAATGGGACACGCATTGACTTCAGAGAGGACTGTCTCTAAAAACTGTGGCCTCAGAGGGGGACAAGTATTGACTTCAAAGGACCCACGCTTTGAAACACATTACATTCAAATAGGCTACATTCAAAACAGCTTTAGCTTCAAATGAGTCATCCTTCATAGTTTATGGACTTCAAACGGAGAGAAGGAGGTGAACACTGATACATCCAGTTGGTGAGACGTGAAAGGTGGGAGAGCCATCCCTGCTTATTACAACTTCAACTATTTTAACCTTTTTGATTAAAATACTATTTTGATGTAAAAAAAAAAATACGAACGCGATGATTTATTACAATTCATATCCCACTTTGGTCGTTTTAAAATGTTCGGTGTAATAATATCTAACTTACTGACTGTTAAGGTTGCATTTTACTGCGGGACTAAATTATAGAGAAAAAAAGCTGATTAATTCAAAGTTTCTGGGGGCAAATTCTAAATATCAAGGTGCCTAATGTCTTGATAAGAGAATCAAATATAGCTTTTTTTTGGGCTAAACTTCACATGGCCAGTGGGTACTTAATTATGTTGTTTATTTTTACTTCATTATGACATTTGACAAATAACTTTTTAAACTACTTATTAAATGCAAACGTGTATTTATTACTTGCTCCTAATGGTGCTGTCCTTTCAGATTAAGCTTAACAGTTATGACATTGAAGATGATATGTATCCATGAGTATGCAAACTCCAAAGTTAATCAGATGTTATTTAGTAATTATGTGAATTTAGTTGCTTTTGGTTTCAATAAAAGATGAACAAATACAGTGTCCTAATTGTTTTGATTTTTGCCATATTATTGAAATAAAGGTAGCAATCTCCTCCACTACAACACTAAAAAGATGCTTTCCAAGCTGAAGGCCTTAAACAACATTATTATTATTGAGAATGGAGCAAAGCTAGAGAAATATGCATTCTTCTAAATATAATATGTAGGAGTTGAGCACATGTTTATTCAATTTCACAATATGGATTTAATTTAACTAAACATGTAAACATATTATGTCAACATCATACACTCAGTATAATTAGTCTAAAAGAATCATGAATAGATGCAAAATGTGCAATGTATAGTCATTTGCTAGAAAGAGTTGAATTCGAGAACATACAAGAAATGTGCCAGTAGTCACTCACTATGCATGACATACACCCTTTTCCCAAAAAATTTAATATTGAGAACCATTAGAAATATTCACATTCCAAAAAGCTCTCTGTATACGGTGAGTGGGTTAATGACCATGTTTACAGACAACACAATGTAGTGATCAGAAGACAGTGTCTGTATGTGATGCAGATACGTCTTTAAAGGCTGCGTACAAAGAAAACCCCTGTGAATCACATATTTCACATGACAAAAGATGAAATAAAAGGGAGGTCAAAGTCCTGTTAAAATGATTTCTCCTGCATTCAAACTATATATACATATGTATATGGGGTTTTTTCCCCCTCTCATATTTCCCTTCCTCTTTCTCGCTTGCACACTCACCCCGTGTCTGCCTCTAGTAAATCTCTATCCTGTCTCCTGGCTGTGAGACTCGGTGGAGAAACAGACAGTGACACTCCCAGTGAAGCATCCCGCCTGATACGTGCACCAGCTCTCTCTGGGGTATGACAATTCTACAAAAAGACAGAAGGCATGTGCACACACATCTTCACTTTTTAATTTTTTTTTTAAGTATGGCATTTTGGAAACAGTTTTTTTTTTTGCTATATGATGACCATCATGAGCTCACGTATACTCTGCTTACACTCCAATACAACTCAGGTTCACTGAGGTTTAAATAAGTGGTACTTTTAAAAGCAATAGCATCAGTTCAACAATAACAAACACTCTTATAACCACTTTCACAATAAATCCATGGTAAATTTACTCAGGGTGGAGGGGACAACCAACAAGCATTCCACAGCCAAGAGTTTACAGTTGTGAATACAAACACTTGGACATACAGTATATTCAAGTGCTACAATGCACAGAGGCCATGTGGGGCGTGGCTCTCATGATTTGGCTCTTATCTGACCAGCGCTCTTAGGTTCTCTGGGGCCATCGTTCTACCGAGATGCTCTAAATAGAACATGACAGATGTGGGGTCACTGGCTTCACTTATAACACAAACAACTGAAAAGGAGCAAAATTCACAGCCCTAGGTAGCTGTAGGTAGCCCTAAACCGAATGATGATTCACTGACTTTGGGCCTGTACGGAGATAGGAGAGAGGCTCTCTACATGGGTGTGTTTTCGTGTTTTCCGAGTAGCCTGCTGTAACGCCAAAGGGACACAAACTTAACCAGCGGGATTTTAGAAGGGCATATTCAGGCAGAACCATCATTGTGAACAGAGGGATGACGACTCTGTATTTATCACCCTATATGTCTTCTGATTAAGTGTGAAAACAATTGTGTCTGTGTTCATCCATGGAGCAAGACTGAGCGGCCGTTTTCCGGCGATTAGTCTGACCTCTGGTATTAGTCTTTTATTTCCCTTGGTAGCTAAACGTATTAGAACATCTTCCCTTGACCTTAAGCTGCACACACACACACACACACACACACACACACACACACACACACACACACACACACACACACACACACACACACACACACACACACACACACACACACACACACACACACACACACACACACACACACACACACACACACACACACACACACAGTCAGGCTCATAAACACAGGTATGCTGAGAAACACACAGGTGGCGGGACCGAGAAGGAGAAAAGAAATCAGGGTTTGATAAATAAAAGTCAGATACATAATAAATATGATTCTTAAGGTTATCAGCTTGCCTGGTAACTCATCTGCAAAAAGTTGTAAGCCCTTGAATTCTAATGCCCGTCACTCTACCATGGAAATCCAGCATTTTAATCCCAGATCGGCTAAGCTCAGTCGTCTGGAACAAATAGAATGTGAAAGCTGACAAGGAGATGGCGAAAATGTCAGGAAATCCAGAGGAATTCTATATGCTCGGAGTAAGACTTGATGGGAAGTGTCGATTAGCTTTACAGACGTAAAAAGGGAGCAGTCATCGGGCCAACATGAGTGGCACTTGGATTAAAGTAAATATACAGAGTGGGTAGTTATTCTTATTCTCCATTGACACACCTACTGCAAAAAGATGGAGGGTATTGAGGAGGCCCATATACATAATTCGCCTCCTTGAGCTTCACCTGTTCTCTGAGGCTGAAATTTATCTCACAGCTACTGCGAGGGGTGGGGAAGGATGTGGAAGGATAATATTAGGAACGCTTGAGCTGACAGTTTTATCTTAAGGTCAGGTTTTACATATCATACCCAGACACACAAGAATTATGCAAACACAGTTTTGGGGGAGATAATCACAAAAATACTCCATGGATCCGAAAATGTGTCCCAATTTTAAACTTTTGTATGAACATAGTATAACATGTATGTGTGCACAGACAGAGTGTTGGCATAAACACTGTATCAGACACACACACACACACACACACACACACACACACACACACACACACACACACACACACACACACACACACACACACACACACACACACACACACACACACACACACACACACACACACACACACACACACACAGTTAGTAACAGCACCTATCTCCCACCCACAGTAAGTGACCTGGGTTAAATATGTAATGACTGCTTGTCCCACACTTAGGATTAATGGGCTGTGGAAAAAGGAGATAAAGGCACATCATTACCACACACGGACACACACACAGGCTCACACACACATAAGAAACCTCATTAGGACTAGTGAAATCTTACAAGGTATGTCTGCTCTTCCACAAAGATGTTTTCAATTACCTTGAAGGTTTTGTTTTTAGCTGATGATTACACTGTGCCTCTGGTGGTTTTGGCAACGAATCAAACATTGTTTTAAATATGGGAATATCCATCAACTCCAAAGACAATGCAATGATACAAAAACAATTTTTAAACTTACTAAAAGGTAATTTAGATGATGAATTATTGGAGGAAAAAACTAACAAACAAGTGGTTAATATAGTTAAAGTGTCAACACATGACTCAATTGAAATGCATTTAGTGGTTGGGTACTTTTAAAGTCACTATAGTTTGGCCCCATCATTAATTAAGATTTTGTTAAATCTTTGATTTAATCAGGATGAAACCCATTGAGATTGAGATCCATTTTATAAGGATGACTTTTCTGCAGCACAAGTCACATTATAACATTCAAAAGCAATGCATTTTACAATATACAATAGTCAAAGTGATAAAATCGAGATTACAGTGGACACATTTGAAAAGATGAAATGCAGATTAAGTAAAATAAGAGTAATGTGCATGTTATTGAAACATTAAGGTGCATTAGTTTGTTATAAGGACATTAAAAAGGCAAATCCTGACTGATCAAAACTCGCTCTTTGATGCATATTAAAGTATAGAAATGATTAAAAAAAACAAAAAAAAACAAACAAACAATTCAGACATTTTGGTTCCTATTTCAAGGGTTCCAAGCAGAGATGGCAGAGAAACTAAAAGCTTGCTTACCCAGTTAAGTCCGAAAAGGAGGAACATGCAGATGAAAAAAAAAGTCACCGGCACCGGCGTGTAAGAAGTAATGGCTGTTGGTTCTCTAGAGAAGAGTGGGAGGGAACCATGTCAAGAAGAGCCTTGTTCACTGAGGTCATCCAGTGAGATTACCTCCTCACACTGAGCGAAGGCCACTCAGCTCTGGCATAGAGCTCACAGTGGAGAGTGAGGCGACTACATCCTGTCACTGTTGTCTCTATATGAGCCTTTGTGCAGTCTTTGATAGTCAAATGGCTCTCATTAAAAAAAAAAAAAGAAGAAGAAGAAAGTCAGGGCCTCTCGGGCCCCTGACCTATACCTGAGGAGATGAGGGTTTATAATCCACAACCTTTGAGAAATCTCCTCTAAAAATGATCTTGTGTCTTTTTTTGCAATTTATTCCATTTACTACAAACTACCAAGACTAATTCAAAATAATTATTGTTCAAGCTAAATAATGAATGAGCTGCAAATTCTTATCATAATATCAGCTTAGTCACCTTGTTCTCCTTCATGTCGCTTTTTTTTTTCTTCGCACTCCTCATATCTTGTATGACATGTTCCTCCCTAAGCATACAGTGCCTTTGATGAAACTGATGAAAAAAGTTACAAACGGAGTAACTGTTAGAAATTAAAATGATGTTTGGGGAGGTGAAAATTGAAATCTGCTGCCAGTGCTGGTGGAATATTACTGGGAGTATAAATGAAGACTAAAGTCAAAAATTTCAAAGCTTGTCATAATTAGTCCAGTTGCAGGAAAGGGCACAGTCTGCAAAACAGAATATAAACGGTCATAAAATTGCCAAATACATATGGGACATGTCTGAAACTTGTAATGATCAACACAATGACAATTATTAGTTTCTTGTATATTTCTAATATTTTAGTTCTTTTCATTATTTTTTTTAACTCATGAAATACGATTTATCTAAAACCGTGCATTGTTGAGCACACAGTTACACAGATAACCACTGCTTCCCACACACTTTTATTCAGTGCTGATTCATTTGTCCCTGTAGATATGGTGTGTGCATAATCTCTTTTAATAATACATAACAGAAATAAAGCTACTTCTTCCATTATTAACGCTTGGGACTTGCTCTGGGATGACAATGGTTTACTGTACATCATAAGCAGATATGTTGTGTGGTCACACACACACAAAAAGCATGGCTTCACTTTTGTATGGAAATGTATGCACATATAATAATAAATGCACATCTATTCACAAACACTGACATGACTGTTGATGTGCACAAAAAAAAAAATATGTTTGTGACTAAAGGTGATTTGATGTGTATAAATCATTCAGGAGACAATGAAGGTGTTTATCTCCTTGCATAAAAGCTTTTGATCATAAAGGGAAGAAAAAAACGTGGAAGTGATTGTCTTGACAGTAAATGGAAGGAAAAGCTTGTAGTGGTACATAATGTTCACAGGAAAATCTGTGAAAATTGCCTTCCATGCAAGCTAGCAAATATATACGAACCCATTTTTCAAACCAGTGCAATCCGGGTGATATTTAAAAGGGATGTCCAGATTAGATTTGAAGCATACGTGATATAAACAGAACCGTTTGTGACAAGCCATAAATGGCCTTGTGTCCGCTCTATCATAGCAGCATCAGCAGCACGGTGGCTCATATGTCAGCAGCATGGTAGTATTTCAGAGTAGAAAGAGAAGAGGGTCCAATGGCCACAAGAGGAGGAAGCTTCAGACCTTTGCTCAATAAAACCAGTTTGACATCTAAAAACTGAAGAGGTATCAGAATACAATGGGTTCACGAGAGGTGCTTTCACACCAGGGCTGTGCCGATTGGCAGGCAGATTATACAGTATATTGTTGACTGAAAGAATGAACACAGAGCGAGAGAGAGAGAGAGAGAGAGAGAGAGAGAGAGAGAGAGAGAGAGACAAATGTGAAAACCCCAACCTTTGTTTGCAGAGCATCTTCCTGTGAAGTGGAAATGGAAAACGTCAGTTATATTTCCATATGTGAGTGACTGAATTATTGCACAGTGTAACATTTTCTAAATGCACCACAATATTTTTTTCCACATAAACAGAGAAAACCTATATTTTCTGACACGTGCAGCACCGTGACCATTATCAAACTGTTGCCATCTGAACATCAGCCAAAACTTCAAATGAAAACCCTAATCATAAAGAACTCAGGATTTTGATTCTCCCCCTACAAGAATACTCAGTAGAATAATGACACATAAGTGTAGAAGAAGAGAAAAGGGAAAAAAAAGAACCAGTCGCCAGTAATGAAATGCATCCATCACAGAAAGAAGATTGCTTACATTCCTCCAAGGGTGCGATCAAAAAAAAAAAAAAAAAAACCCAGATATATACTCAGAATCAGAAATGGGTTTATTGCCAAGTATAGTTTACATAATATGAGGAATTTGTTCTGAAGACATGAAAAAAAAACAAGACATGGTTTAACCTTATGATCACAAATTTTAAGGAGACCATTCAACACAGTGATGTACCATCCCAGAGGCACCCATAAGATCAACCCCTCTGTCGAATTGCAACTGTGCACAATTGCCGATCAGCAGTCTGATTAAACCCTGGATTCTATTTCACCCCGACTGCATTTAGTGGCTCAAATGCCCAGCAACGTGTTTGAGTTGAGAAGGCTCCCACAGTCTAATGTGCAACGCAGATGAGTTCATTATTCCACAGTTGCATCCAACACACAGTGCTGTGTACGCAATAGACACTTCATGGAGAGCGGCGATGCTTGTAAAGCTTTTGGCTCCATGGTACATCCCATCATCTTGACATTACATTTCAGGCACTGATTTACTGAAACTGTGAAACAGAGATTGTGACAACAGCCCCCATCTTTTAAAACAAGAAGTGACTATAGGTTTTACTACAGATATCCGGAGGTTTGAACTTGCCCCATGTCACTGCTGAGCCTCACTGCACACTGCATTGATTCTGACACTTTTTAGTTAAATCGAGCCATGCTGCATACACACCAGATTCATCTGTCTCGTTCAACAGAGCTGGGGAAGAGGAAATCCAGGCCAGGGAGGTGATTAACTACCCAGGAATAAGGAACAAGAACAAGTTCATGTCATGTTTTGTACCATTAAAATACTTACGAATGGCCAATCCTGATTTTTAAATTAGATTGAAGTTTTGGGCCCAAAATTCTGATTGGACGGATCCTAAACATTTGATCAAAATAAATGTTCAATGATAATGATGTATTTCACAAAAAATACATCTCATAGCCAAGAATGCAATACATTTCTTTCTACCTCATATCATACGGAGCTTTTATAGAAAAGCTGTATGCTGGAAAACTGCTACAGGAAACCACATAGCAAAAAAAAAAAAAAAGCCACGGAGAATGACAACTTTTTGAAAACAGCTCCCAAAGCAGAAAAGTGCCAGCTCGTGGCCTGTCAGGCTAATTACATCGTTTTCAGCATTCTTGCTGTTTACGTCAAAACAGACATCGAGTTCAACATGTTGCCTTGTAAACACGAAGCTTTTGTTTAGCTAAAACGCAAAAAAGATATACGTTTTCAGTGGTCATTGTCAAGTAAATGAGACCCAAGTAAGGTCCAACATAAAATTTCTAAATTCTAAATTTTCAGAGGAATTGGTCTTTCTTTACAGTTTCTCAGTCAGGTTGTTTTCTATGGGAAGTTTGCATGTGTACCATATATCTGCATGGATCTGTGTGTACTCCAACTTCCTCCCACAATACAAAAACATCCTTATTGGTGGAAAAATGTACTGTGGTGTCCATACGACTTAACCCTGATGACTTGGCCAAAACGTACCATGGCCCTCACCAATTGTCAGCTGAGATTAGTGCCTGCTCTCTTGGCAGTAAACTGGATGATACAGGCATAAAAGTTGGGTTACATCCTTTCTCGATGTCAAATTATGGAATAGACTTAGCCATGATGTAAAATTGTCTAAATCTCTGGTGTGCTTCAAACAAACATCGAAAAATGAACTAATTAATGTATACAATGAAAAATGTTGGTTCTATTACGTTTTGTTTTTCTCTTTCGTAATACCTCTGTTGTGTTCTATTTGTATTTTGTTCTCTTTTATATTACTTATGTTATGTTTATGGTTTTTTTATCCTTTGTATCATTGGTGTCCTGGGTACCTTTATGGGTTTTTAAGAGATAGGTAAAAATAAGCCTTAGCTTCAGCCTATACAAATATTCACCTATACTCATGTATTCTGCTACAGATATTGTCAAAAAAAGGAAAACGATAAATGTATGCATGAACTTTTAAGCACTATAAACTGAATGCACAAAATTAAACTTTTCTACTGAAACTTTAACCGAAATAAACCATTCATTCATTCATTCATTCATTCATTCATTCATTCATTCATTCATTCACATTCCTGAAAAATAGAGTTGAAAATCACCCCCATAAAGTCCTTGGAGCAACCGCAAACCCATGGTTCATTTGGAGCATTTTACTGTGCCTTTAAGAAGAAAATACATTTCGCAGTTTCAAATTGTGATCCTGTCTGAACTCTCCAAGTGAGAGAGTGGGAATAATCTATAGACCTTTAACACATGTTGATCATTTATTGACTCTGTATGGCTGGGCCCATGCCACAGCAAAAAGATGAGTGCTTTACAGGCCACTTGTCTTGTTCACATTAGGCACTTAACCTTTTAAACAGGTTTCATTATTCAAAACTTATTGACAGAACGAATGGCTCACAGACATTACTAAAAGTTGATGTGAATGTAAGCATGACCTTATAATAAATTATTTCATTTGAGAAACCAATGAGCATATCAAGCACAAGTTTTGAAAAAAACTACTAAATCACAAAAAGAATGTGCAAACCACAACACAACCAAGTTCCCCCTGAGACTTTAGTGTGATAATACAGCCATAAAATAGTTTCCTGAGCTCGTGCACCTACTACACAATAAAATTTTCACCTTTCACTTTTTATGAAGACAAAAAAAAGAGACGTCAACTCAAGATTTGATGAGATGAACTAAATGTACCCGAGTCTGCCTTTACCCTTGTGTGCTGAATGACGGATAGATATTGGAAAGTGGAAATTAGTTCAGAAAGTGAAAGCAGGTATGGCATCGTGCATGAGTAATATCCAGGAAACAATACGCTATGGGAAGTATCGAGATATCTGTAAACTGCAAAAGAAAGAAAAAATGCAAGCTGTAGAATTTAGGTAGCAGTATATTACGGGCACTATTAAACTGACTTGTGTGATTTAGAATATCAATGATGTTCCAGAAACTTGAGAAGCTTACAAAGTTTTTTTTTATCAGCTCAAAGACACACGTTAACTAAAATCTGTGTGGATTTACATGATCTGAAACACAAATTTTCTCATTAAAGACATGGAATGAGAGAAAGAAAAAAAAGCGCTGAGAACACCATTTAGCTGAAAGGATAAATAATGAAAGAAAAGAAAAAGAAAATCAATTTCATGCCATTAATTTGGATTTGTGGACCAAGGATATTTCCTCGAATATTATAATCCAATCGTTGTAGTTTCTGTAAAAGAGTGAAAAACATCTGAATGAGATTATTAATTATCTAAATGCGTGTGTGTGTGTGTGTGTGTGTGTGTGTGTGTGTGTGTGTGTGTGTGTGTGTGTGTGTGTGTGTGTGTGTGTGTGTGTGTGTGTGTGATTATTTCACATTTGGTCAAACAATTTGTGGACTGTGAAGATGATTTATTTTTTTCAGATTGGTATACGTGCTCTCATTCATGTGTAAAATGTTTTGCTCTCTCCATGAATGAATCCCACTTTCGCGGATATCAACAAAATAAGGGCCAAATTGTGGATGCAAACATAAAGATAAGATGTATTTGTGCACTGCTTCTCACATGAGGCTAAAAGAGCGAAAAGGTATAATGTTTACTTTTAAAAAGGTTGCATTTGTGACTTTCTCAGAGGGATATTTAATGCCACTGCATCCATCCTATCATAGTCACCAAGGCTCATGGGAAATCTCCATGGCGACAATGACAATGTAAATGTCGTGTTTTTCTATCATTTGTCGGCGACTGTGTATAACATGCAACTTATCCGCCAGTGTTTATCACAGCTCATTACCACGACAACAGAAAAGTCAAATCCTCTTATGCCAATGAGCTGCATTTAGATTTACCCAAGTGCTCATGGGAGAGGAACCTCATTTTCACACACACACACACACACACAACACACAACACACACACACAGAGGTTTTAGTGTTTAGATTCATCCTAATACTTTAGGGATACTCAAACTCATTATGCTGTGGATACGTTGCCTGGAAAAATGCTTAAACCGAGGCCAGTGCTGTGAAGCCACCGGAGAATTTCGTCTTGGCTCCTTCATTGCTCCTTATTTACCCAACTCAGACAGGGGCCGACTACATTTGATAGCGGTCTGGCCACCTAGTCCTTTTGGAGAAGCAAAATCAAACGTATCAACATGTTTTATGCATAAACACACATAAACAGAGCTGCGCCGGCAGACAGGAAAGACAAGCGCCTGCACGCACACACAAGCAATCATTTGAATGATGAAAATGCCGACTCAGGAGAGCAGAGGCGGAGGAGATGAGTCGGCACACCCATTACCCATGGGTCTGTGTTATGGTTAGACATGCATGCATATTGAAACACACACAATCATTCACAGAGAGAGAGAGAGAGAGAGAGTGACATACACACACTCTTGGCTCAGACGAGCAACAAGATGGCACATCTCATTGAATTGATATCAATATTTGGCCAGAGAGATATTTACACTCCCCTTTAATCAGGGGGAACAGATGGCCCCAAGGTCTGTGAACTGTGTCCATCCCTTTAACCAAGCAGCAAGTCCTGGCAGCGCTTGCATGCAGTGAAAGAGAAGAAGGCAGTGGCCAGCGGAGAGGGAAGATGAGTGGAGGAGAGACAATAGTTCCCATTGTTATATGACAGACATGTCGGCAGTCCTAACAGGCTAATTAAGACAAGCAAATGTGGATTTCTTTCCTTCATGCTGGGAAATAACAAGTAAACTCATTAAACTTCATCATATCAAAAACATTTTCAAGGGACAGCTTTACTGATGAAAACAAGTACATTTTTGATGAGGGCTTTTTACAAGAATACAAGTGGCAGTGAAAGTGGTGGCAAAAATCACGGTCACAATTTTAACTGAGCGAACCACTGCAGCCTCAGGAAAGTGCAATGTTTAAATCAAGGCGGTGCACTCGCACCAGTCTGGAAAGAAGTTTGAAAGATTTGCAAGTTTGTTGTCACACCAGCGCTTCAGTTGCATCACAGACCAGTGCACTACTGTTTGTCCTATAATCAACATCTTTGATCTGCTTTCTTTTCTCTGTTGTGCTCGCAGTCTTTTTCTTCTGCACATCTTCAGTAATGCACTTTTAAAAGTGTGTCCTGCTCTTCATGTCGTGCCACTTTCCTTTATGTCTTTCACCATAAAGAATGGCATCAAATTTGAAATGTATTCTCACATGCAGCTGTTGATCCTCAAATGAACTTACATTCTTCCTTTGTGTGTGTGTGTGTGTGTGTGTGTGTGTGTGTGTGTGTGTGTGTGTGTGTGTGTGTGTGTGTGTCCACCATCTGCCCCGAGAAGTTACACTCACAAGGGATTTCATGTTTCCATCCTTTTTCTGAAGCATCCTCTCACACTTAAGGTTGACAGTCGCTTTGAGCCATTTGCCGCTTCAGACATGCTCACAAACTAAAACCAGACCCCCCCCCCCCCGCCCACACACACACACACACACACACACACACACACACACACACACACACACACACACACACACACACACACACACACACACACACACACACACACACACAAACACACACAGTAATCCTGGCCCGGGTGTTGAAATTGCAGTAATACATTTCTATAGAACCGCACTAGATGGCAAAATTGCATGAATGCAACTTGGGAGAAAACCTTTTCACCGTTCCGGGGATTAAATCTGCCTTCTAAGCCCCGATCAAATATCTGATTGTTCAGTCTGCTGCTGCTCAAGGTGAGGAAAACACACACACACACATGCACACACGTTTTGATGATATAGATTAATCCTTTTTTTTTTTTACCATCCCATATTCTAAACTTCTATCGTAATATATGTTTCATCTGTTACGAAAAATCCATGACCATTTGCCTCACTGCAACAGGGAAGATTTATTTGCTACATCTTCAATTAAACATAAGCCAATATCCTGGAACAAAATCCTCTTTGGTTGGTATAATGCAGGTATCTTAATGCCCGTATAGAGGAGGGGGAGATAAAGAAGAGGAGGATTTCATGAGGCAGAGATGATTCGGGTTATTTCTCATTCTAAAAAAAAAAAAAAAATCACTGAGTTAACACCTGTCTCTTTATCCGTCTTCTTTTGAAGTCTCACTCTAAATCAGTGTTCATATTTCTATTACTTTTTCTACTCTATATATGCTGCTATCCTGCTTATTGTTTGTCCCAGACTAAGTTTGACCCATTTAAATGGATCGGGAGCTTTTGATTCACAGCAAACACTGTACAGATAGAAAAGATGTTAATGAGTTCACTGTAACTGCCTGTACAAGAGACGACCTCGGCTGTGTTCATGAACTACATTTAGTAGCTTTGTGAAAACTTAATGAGCTGACATACATGTGTGCCACAAACCTGCCCGATGCAACCTCCAAGGCCGGGATTATCAATGTTTACACTGAAGAAAGTTGAGCAGTAATTTGTACACCAATCTACAACAACATTGCACGAGCATCAAGCTAAAGTAAATTTTACATTCCAGACTTCTGTTGGATGATTATGTTTGTAATAGTGTCAGTCAACAATGAAAATGCCCAATTGCAAGTAATTGAATGATTTTCTCACATTAATCACATTATTGGGTTCAACATTTAGTTTAACTTCAGTCTAAACCCTTCGGTCTTCCTCTGTTTGGGCCAAACATGAAACTTGGCTCGGCGGCAGTCTTTAAGGCAGCGAGCCGTCCGGCCGTCATTTGGACGGTAAATTATTGGAGAAAAAAAAAAAACAGTGCATAGCTTCCTCAAAGCTGTGTAAAATATGTGTAGAGTCAAACATGTACAGGGGATCCGGTAAGAGCAGACAATTTGTCATGCATGCAGAGGTTTCAACTGTTAACACATCTCAATGAGCAGACAGCCGGCCAGCAGCACGGTGCTACTCTGTGAAGTCTCACTTTTAGTCAAACATGAGGCCTGTGGGACAAAACCAGCCTGCAAAAGGCTCTTATCCGGCCCCACAAACCACCAAGCAAGGTGGTTGTATACGATTTATATGAGTGTTCTTTTCACATTACCTGTATTTTGCACCAGAATGTTTCATAAAAATTGATTTTATGTTAAGATTGTAGTCATTTTCAGTAGTGCAATTGTTTGATCATGCAAAATCATTGACAATTTCATCATGCACACTGCACTACAACAAAGCAAAATGTGTAAGTGTGAATTCAAAGGTTATTCTGGCAATATTTTACTGGTCACGTCCACTCAAGATGAAAATGTTCATCTATGTAAAAGATGAAGTAGAATTGTACTGAGTATTTATCTTTGTATACATCTTTGTATGTATTATATACATGTGCATATAAGTATATATATCGTATACATCTTAGTTCAGTTGTGTGCTTTTAAATACGTACGTTTCTTCCATAATATATTTGGTGCTTGGTTAGTTCAATATCAACTGGTTCTATAATTTGTAGTATTTATTTGTCCACAGTGCATTAGGATGCACAATTTAAGGTATTTTTTTGCAACACCCCACCAACCCTTTTAATTTGAGGCATTTACTTGCTTTTATTTTAAAATTATATAGTACTAACAGATATGCATATACCAAGAGAGGTTACAGAGTACTGCTTGTGCTGCTCACAATGAAGTTTCACAATGCTTCTGCAACAAAATGTACATTAGCAAAACAATCATTTCAATCAGTGGATACACCTTTTTTGTTTTTACATGCTCCAGATGCTGAGTGGACCTACACAACCAAATAGGACACTTATTAGGGAGCTTTCAATGTTTACATCATAATGTTCTCTGTGAACTTACAAGTGTGGTTTCCTGGCATGCAGACTCGAGTACTGTCAATGTTTGTCATCTGCGTACCCATCATTGTTAAAATGATACCATCTGCACATGTGATTTTAATGCAACACTTTCACCAGCACATTGTTCTCATGTAAATACTTAGTGATCGCCCTGTGTGGATGACAAGCAAACCGAGGGTGATGGAGTCACTCGTTAACAAGCCACTCAAAGTTTTTCACTTTTAAATTCTGTGTGTCTGTATGTGTATTCAGAACCAGTGATATAATTTAATAGGCATTATTAAAACACGACGCAATGTGTGCCTGGTAATGCATTAACTTTGCTCAGCCCTATTTGTGTTTTTCGAATTCACTGGTGATAATGATCATTCCTGTTTCAATAGCTTATGTTGGACTATATTGGATTGGTCTCCTTGTCAGTAATGCACTCATCGTGTTAACGTTTATCAGCATCTCCTCCATTTAGTCTGTCATCATGTTTGTTTCTCTGCTGGTGCATCTCTGTGGAACCATTTAGTGTAAATGCCACATCTGCCAGAGCAACAAACAAAATCACAAATATAGTTCTGCTAAACATTTGATAGGCCGGTACATTTACAAAGTAGTTAAAAAAAAAAAAAAAAAAAAACAAAGAAATAGACAAGTTTCACAGGATGTTAGTGGGTATAACAACATGGTAAATGGCAGGAGGAAAGTTTCCCACCGAGAGAAATAATGAACAGGTGTCTGAAGAACAAGCACCATTGTGTGTGTGTGTGTGTGTGTGTGTGTGTGTGTGTGTGTGTGTGTGTGTGTGTGTGTGTGTGTGTGTGTGTGTGTGTGTGTGTGTGTGTGTGTGTGTGTGTGTGTGTGTGTGTGTGTGTGTGTGTGTGTGTGTGTGTGTGTGTGTGTGTGTGTGTTTGCTGTGCCACTGTGTTTGCCTGCAATTTTCCCTCTTAAGTCAGAGGAAGAGAGTGCAGACCTGTCATATGGCCGCTCACAATGAGAAGGGGTGACCTAAACTTCACATTCACACTCCAAACATAATTAGTATGCAGCCAAAACAAAGGCGAATGGAATATAAAGGCTGTCGGCGAGTCAGAATGAACAACCGGTGGGATGAAGCAGTCACCAAGCAGAAGGGAGATTGGCAGGCTTTGATTGTATGATTATGCCTCCATCACATATTCATCTTCATACACAGGTTGTCGTGCAACGGAGGCATGCACATGTGAACAAGAACAGAAAGGCAAGGGTTTTTACACCCTTTCAGTTACGCATTCAACTTTCACAGCTCTTGGTCTCCACCTCCTCCACCTCTTATCACTTTTTTATATTCTGTCGATCAGCTCCGTTCTGATGCCAGCTCACCAACAGTGGATTGGCAAAGTGCCCCCAGTGCAGCAGGCTGAAAGCTAACAAGCAAGCGACACTTGACAAATTGTTGCTGGCACTGATTTCCAGACACTTAAAGAAGAAAACAAGATTGTGTGCAGGCAACAAATTTTGAGACTTGTTTGTGTCGGGGGGGGGGGGTCAAAGCGTTGCTAATGCATGCTCACTGAATAAATATGTACGGATTTGCAACTGAAGGACTTGGTAGTGAGGTATATTTTCAGAAAGCATTAAAAAGGCCCCATTGTTGTCATCAAGTGTTTTGGTATGTATCTCTGAAGTGATACGTTTTTAACACAAAACCTTGCTCACAAAACAGGTGACATCTGTAAATTACAAATCAGAACTGTACAGAGTTTAAATACACCGACACAGATTTGTCAGTAATCGCAATACATTTTCCAATGGCCATTGTAATTACGTATGTGATCCACAGTGTTAAGCTCTGCTCACAATTTGAGGACACTAAACATGTGGGTTGTTTTAAAGTACATAGCTAAAGGACAAATGGGGTTGGTGGTTATTTTTTAGAAACAGGTACAATTTTAAAAACACGCTCACATACACGCACTGAGGCTCCCCTGCTCAAACTCAGATGTTGAACTCTCTTGACAGCAAAAGTAAATTAAAACAAGTCTGAAATGATTTTTTGGAAAAATGTTCCAGGTCTTCATTTAATTGCCGTCATTTTAAAAAATCATGATAACGCATAACTAAATTAAAATACTTTTTCCACTCGACTTTACAATTTTGAAACTGGGGACTAGGGTCCAGCAGTGAAAAGGCATGTTAATGGAAACTATATTCAATCCTAACTTGAGCAACTTCCTTAGTCTGTCTGAAAAATAATTCACGAGAGAGAAGTTCATCTATGAATCTTTATATTTGTGTGAACAGATTCCTGAAGAGACACAGTTATCAATCCTACAATTAAATAGAAGAAGTTCCCTGAAATCATTATAATCCAAACTACAGTGAGCTGCATGTCAGCTTCCTATTAACCTGAGTTTCCATACCAAGAAATCAAAGTTTAATTGTACACATTCCACTGGTTTACCCCTGTCATTAAGTTTTATTACATTCATTTCAGGTAATGAATTGTCAACCATAAAATTGGTTTTGCTGCAGCAACAGAACTTGAAAAAACAGACATTCAGTCTCTTGTAGACCCTCTGTCACACAGTGAGGTGAAGGGCAGAGTCAAAATGTCTGCATTTGGTAAGTATGCTTGAACGGACTTTCAAGAGTTTCAGATTAAACGGTTTGGAAGTTGAAGTCATTATATTCCATCAGAAATCCGGATTTCGCAGATACATGCGAATCCACGAATAGATAAAACACAGGTGGGTGTTAAAGAGGTGGATGTACCGTAGTTAGAAAAGGCCAAAGGTTTAATAGGTAAAGTGCTTAGGAAATGATAAAACAAAGCCTATGTGGGGTCTTAATACAACCCCGTATGGAAGTTGAAAAAGAAATCTAAATAATGAGATCACATCATGAAGTTTCTTAAATAGTGCTCTCAACTTTCATCTCAAACGAGTTCTATTCACAACAACCATTTTTGTTTTTGTTTAGTTTGCATATTGTTTGTTTTAGTTCTTTGCAGGCAAAATGAAATGAGTAAAATCTGCATCTTGAATTGTTATGTGAAATCACTGTCTGAAATTAGTAAAACGGTGTCGACATTTCTTCATCAAAACATGACCAATGTTAAACAAAACAAGCTACAGCTTAAAGCCTTTGTAATCGCAACGGTTGCTGCACTATTTCTTATTAACAGCCTCTCGGGAACCGGCATCGTTCTGCATGTAGCCTGACATCATCCACATTGAGGGGAAAAATAATAAAAAGGGGTGTGGAGCGAGAGAGAGGTCATCTAACCAAACCAAGCTGCTTTTCAACCCTGCTTGAGGCCGACAGCTTCAGGCAACATTAGTCAGTACAGGCACACAATACACGTATCTCTGACAGAAAAGCTGCATCAAGCTGCATTGCGGGCAAAACACAAAGAAGAAAATTATTATTACTACTACTTTGTTTTTCCCAATCCATCAACTTAAGTTCAAATTAAGTCCACACATCGGAAGACTAACTGAATAGGAATAATTGAAATAAGCATTTATAGTCATATTTTGAACAATGGAATTTTGCTTGGCAGACAGTTGGTGTGTGTGTGTGTGTGTGTGTGTGTGTGTGTGTGTGTGTGTGTGTGTGTGTGTGTGTGTGTGTGTGTGTGTGTGTGTGTGTGTGTGTGTGTGTGTGTGTGTGTGTGTGTGTGTGTGTGTGTGGGGGGGGGTCTGGATGTAGTTTGTGAGCACACTGTCAAGGCACGGTAAAAATCGAAGAGGTGAGGCAGTGGTCTAAGTATGATGCTACCTTGGACCGTCACCATGTTCTTCACTGTAAAGCTGGAGAAAAACAGTGAATCAGCAGATCAGGATGCTTCATTGCTGACAAATAAATGAGGGCGTAGAGCATTCTTCATTCTCCAGAAGAAGTACAGTCTAATAACTTCATGAGAATCATGTTAAATTTGCAAATTACTCTTTTGAAGTTTGAATAGTCTGACAGTGGATGGATTTTACAGCACCATGTGCAGAAAAAGGAACATACATAAGTCTAGCTCGGAAAATAATTCAAATTGCTCTCCCATCCTCCCAATTATGAAAACAGCATCAGCATCACTGGACAAGGTTTTAACTTGTAATTACAAGAGAGATCTTAGTGGAGTATGCAGAGAGGAAGCTGGGAAGGCAAGGGGATAAAAAAACAAACAACTAATAAATACTCAATGATGTCGGTAAATGAAATGGAAGGGCTCAGGAAACAGGGTTTATTCCTAGATCATCACTGTTGGTATGTGTGCATAGGTGTGTGGGTATGTACAACATACATAATTTAACACCATCTGACCACCATGAATATAGTGGTTCTAATGAAGGATATGATGTGGAAGGAGTGCATGAATTTTATAAAGTAAACAGTGGAGAGTCTCAATGAAAAACATGACCTTCATCACTGCTATGTGGCTATGGTTTGAATAAAATTACAGGCAAAACAAAAAAGCTAGTTTACTGAGGAAGGATGAACAGACGTGAAGAACGGGGCCATGCCCTCATGGCGTCGTTGCTCTATTCCAATCTGCACGCTTCAGACTCACGTCTGAGATAACAACATGTGATATACATACAGCAAATGTGCCCCTTTGCTAATACTAGGCAGAACTGCAATAACATCTAATGCTTATTTTCAATTCATCAATTTTTTTTTCTTCAACCTGTCAGTTTGCATGCACACTCAGTCAAAACAGAAGGTTTTCTGAGCCCATCATTTGTGGCAGATAACAGCAAGTAGCACAGGCAGGTGGCTATTAGTCCTGATAAATTATGAATCAGCTTTATCACGCCGACTGTCTGACTCCCGCTGGAAACAATTTATTCTTGGGTGGCAGTACATTTTGGCTGCACACATTTTTGTATGTAATGAGCTTTTTTTTTCTTTCTTTTTTTAATGAGTAAAGGTATGACTGAGTACTTGTAGGCCTGTCTGAATTTATTTAAATGCGAGACTGTGTGTCTGAATGGCTGCCGTCGAGGTAATCAATGTTGCAACGCTTTAGTTTTAGGTAAAATTTGTATTTGAGTGCCTTCGTTAGGCTGGAGACAGTAATGGCTGACTCCTTGTGGGGCCATTCTGATCGCGTATGATAAAGATAAATGAGCTGACAGCCAAGAGCTTTTCTCAAACCACCAGACAATATACACATCTCTTTCTACTTGTGTACACATGCGCGCACGCCCCCCCCCCCCCCCCCCCCACACACACACACACATTAATGGCACATTTGACTTGCGCTAACCAGAGTCTCTCAGGTGGGCTCATATGAAAGTCCAATTAGAAGAGACAGTTAAAAGCGCTAAGGAATAATTACAGCAACGCTCAATGTTCAGTCTGTTTTCAGCTGAGGCTACACTCCTGTTTAATCTCTCTCAACACACAGCTCACTTTCAATTCTAATCGAAACAGCAACAATACTTTGTATTTTAAGTGCACTTATTTAATCTGGTCATATGATTATATATACAACATTTATCATCATTTCAATAATTATGGGGTAAAATGCATTATTGATAAAAGAGTGAGAGTTCTATTAAAAGTTAGTGAGAAGCTTATGTGGTAATTGCTGGTCAAAAACATTATGGTAGTAGCAGGAAGTATTACTGAAAGATTGGAAGCAAATTTTGTCAAATATTCTGCTGCTATATCTGTGGGCATGTCGATTTTCCTGTAGTGTGGTAGCATTTTTTTTCCTTCAATCAATTCAAATCAAATGTCTAATGAGAGTAGAAATTACCAAAATGATGTTACTACCCCTATATACCACCCCTCTTATCCGTTTGGCCATCTCCCATTCTGTTTATCTTTCTATTATATGATGAAGAAAATACATTGATATCAAAAGGCATCAGATGATAATTCTACAATTCAATAGCAAGCGCAATCTTTTGGCTAAATTGATATCATCACTAGACGGAAATTGCAACGGGAAGGTAGATATGACTGCACTGAAATCAACTCTCAGAAACGCACGCACACACAGGATTGAAGTGATTGCTGACGCTGGTCAACCCTGACCTCTGGAGTAATATCTGGTGCTCCTGTTGCCCTCTTTCTCACCATAGAGACGTCAATCACAGGGTTGCGTAGCGGGAAGGTGAGCAACTGTCAGTTCCACAGATTTAACTGCTCTCACGTTCCCTGTGTGCAGAGCCACACTGTGTTGCATGCACACCCCAACACCCTTCATGCAAGCCGGGTCTCCAATGTGTATGGGATTTCTGTCAGAAACAATTACAGTTGTAGAATCTCATGCAGTGTCTTCCATGAATTTATAACTGTGCACTTAAAAAAAAAAATGCATTTGAACATGCACACCATTGCAGAAAGGATTTAGGCATTAAAGGTTTATGTTCTACTTTGAGAGCTGAACCAGACTGAACTGAACCAAGGAACGTATCTATACAAGATTGTGGCACGTTTAATGTTGAAACCAGCACTGCTCTCGGTAAACCTTCCCCTTAAGTGCTAAAGCATATTGAAGAACCGGGATGAAGTTTGTACCAATTGCAGCATTATTTTCAAATCAGCAAACTCTAATTCCATGATGTTAAGAATAAGATTTTGTGTGATCTGCAGTGGGGTTTTTTTGCTGGGCTCCTCATCCCCCTTGTTTCTGACTCACCGTCATTATGGCATTGTATCCTATAAGAGCCTAAAAGCTACAGTGCATCCACAAAGTGCCATACAGCCAGGTCCTTTTGATAGTAACAACCACTTCCTCCACACAAGCCGTACCTGCAATCAGGCACAGGAAATCCATCAGAAAAAGACCACCTAAGCATCTTTTTCCATCATTAACTTTTGTTTTGCCCTTGCTAATATTTGCATAGAGGCTAACTAGTTACCCTGCTTCACCCTCTCATCGTCATGTTCCATGAGGATAATGGTGCAGTTATTACTGCATCTCCACATCCGCTCATTTACTACTAACAATGTTCTGTGGAGTTTGCAGAGGAAAGTACTAAAATGGAAAGAAGCTTGCCAGGGGCAGAGTGGCTCTTGCAATTAACCTCCAGAACTGCAAAGTAAGGGAAATTAACTCGACTTCAGCTTTAATTACAAAACAGCAGGGAACTTCTGAACACACACACGTGCAGATGATATGCACAAAACAATTTGCACACACATGGATGTGCTCTCTGTTCATCTGCAGATGGAAGACTACGGTATCATGAGTGCCCTTATGAACACTGTTTGTGGTTCACACACTGTAAAGCTGTATGAACCAAAAGGAGCGACAACGCACATAAAACAAAAAGCATTCAACCAAATCACAATAATAGTTAATTTAAGATGCTTCCGATTATTTTCAATTTGGCTTCAGCACACTACACAAAAATAGCTTTTTTGAAAATTGTGTCATTTAACGTGTCATAAGTTCAGAACAAATTTGCCCAGCAACATAATATATTCTAGCCCAAATGTTTGATCTGCAAATGAGAGATTGCCGCGTTTTTACAAATATTTGGTATGCATATTTCATGTTTTGATTGAGGTCTTGGCCAGCAGTATCTCAGCATCTTTCAAGGTTCTGAAATGCATAAATATTAATAAATGTAAGCCCACTGTCTTCTCTTTGCTCTTTTTGCATTATGAATGACATCACATAACATTAGGTTGCCGGGTAATGATAAGAGAACAGTGGTGCTGGTTTGATGAGTTATGCATGAAAGGGCTTCTTTCAACCCTCCCCAGTTTCAGTGTGGGCAAAGCTCGTTTGCCTAAAGCTATTTTGATGTGTGCCTTTGTGAGACCTTTGTGTGGGCCTTTTTGACTTTCTAAACTTTGAATTCAAAAATTTGAAATCGATGACTTGATGCAAATTGTTGCTTGTGCGAGTTACATATACATACAATTATGATTTGTTTAGTTTGTTCGTCTAGAATTTTGGAATCTGTAAATTGGCACTCGCCATCTTACTGTTCTACTATTGTAATGATGGAGATGAGGAGCAAGTAGATGCAAAGATTTAGTTGGAGTTACCAACACCATGCCATAGTTTGACAACTATTTTTTACAAGGCAACAATAAGTCTCAGAAATCCATGGAAACTCAAAGTGAGAAAGAAAATGTATGATGTGTAGTATTGATAGATTAAAGACTAAAAAGAAAAACAAAAGACTGCACTGTCCCCAATCATTACAGTGTCCATACACAAATCTAAGGCTAGTAAATGGGAAAATACACTGTCCCTTAACCAAACTAAATGAGCTTCTTAGAAATTCACAAAACATTGTGCTGTTGGATGTTTGAGGGCGTTGTTAGCCATTTGGAATTTGCTGTTCACAGCTTTCCTCAAAGTTCTAATTGCACTGAAATACATTTGTTCGTACTAGTTACCCAAATCATTATTTGTCATATGTGATATTTTGCTGCTGAACTGCAGTCAATGTCATTTGTTTCAGATGTGAAAATCATACAAATTGCCAGATGCAAATATATACACAGTTAATAAATGCACCCATATAATAACAGCAATGGTGTTATAAAAAAAAAAAGTCACACCTCCCATGCACACAAATCATGTCTGAAAACTAGTAGAAAGGAGGAAAATATATTCATGTCTACCTTCTTCTGTATCCCAACTTACTATTTAAAATCTTCTTCTATATTTTACTTTCAATATGGATTCAAAAGTCATGTATTCTACACTTACAGGCCACATCAACCACATTGTCTACATAAAAAACACATTTGTATATAAGATAACTTTTGTATTGATTGAGCTGTTTGGGGGTCGGAAACAGTGTCCATGCTGTCTCACTGGATGGGGTACAAGTATTGTGTATGGGCACGCATGTTTTTCCTTTCTGACTGATATTTACTTTGAATTACATAGGCCCTTATTCCTGGAACATTGTTTGGAGAGCTGTTGTTTGGAGAGCAGGGGCTGAAGATGCATCCATACTAGAGGATGTTAATATATTTGGTATTGGCAGAAAATAAAAGATTACCTCCAAAGAGAAGCCTGAGTGTAGCCTGTATATCACTTTATTAATACAATGCAGAGCTCAACTTCCATCAGATACAGTTGGTGCCATGACCCGAATCATTTCTGATCGGCACACATCTGACCGCTGTGTTTACTGTTGCCCATCAGGCTTCTGCTTCACTGTGATCTGCTTTCAGCTGTAGTCACTGCAGCTTTGAGTGAATTACAAATCTTTCTGAATGCGCATGAGGTGTGTTACTCTCAATCAGATAGTTGGATAGTTGATTTTAGTTAACTGGTTTGCATCAGCACGATTGTACGAATTTTAAACCGCAAGTGTTTCTAGCATGTTGTATTTATCTGTATAGTTTCCTGACGTATATATCAGATTTGTTTTGCTTGATATAATTTACAGTTTTTGTTCAATACTGTTATATGATACTTACTGTTGTTTTCCTTTCTAACGGAAACCATCTAGTAAGTGTGAGCAATATGATGTGGAGCATTGTGTCACAGTTTGGAATAGAGTGGGGTGAGCATATTAATTCATTATGGTTTGGTCGGGGTTGTCCAATTGTCCCCGGAGTTATAGAAAGCATGACCAGTCAGTGATGCACCCACAACTAGTCCATACAGCCACCTCTGCGCCTGTTGCTCAAACACATCATCAGTAAACTCATGATGCAACCACTGAAGTGTTGTGCAACTTGATTACTGATCTACCTGTGTCAATTGTTCAAAGTATGGCAGCAAACACCGGCACCATGCACCAGTCCACCCACACCAAGCCACAGTCCCTCAACAGCCAGTCTGCCAGTCAGATTGAGTCATCCCAGCTGAACGTTATTGTCCAATCAGACGCAAAGGTTCCACTATACAAGAGTGACCGTACCGATGTATTCTCCATACAGGAATGTGCAGGAATAATGAAATGTTATTTATACAGAATGAACTGTGAAGCACATTAAGAAAACCCTAACCTGACATTGTCCAGAAGGACAGGCAGATATATAGATGTGGTTAAAACTTCTTTTGGCCATGAGTTGTATAGAGTTGGTCTGTACCATGGGCTGGTGAGGATGCTTTAGGTTAGGTGTATTTGTTCAGCACACATTGACAAAAAGGTTGCAATGAGGAAATGAAGCACGACGGGCTCGTACAAAGGTACCATTTCAAGTATTACAATGAAGTCACATTTACAAGGCTAACAAATAATCTCAGAGAATAAATAAATAAATAAATAAATAAATAAATAAATAAATAAAGAGACAAAAGTACTAGAATAATCAATGTCAAATGGATAAAGGGAAAAAAGAAAAGAAAAATGAAAAAGGGAAAGGAGACATTAGGTTCTTCCGTATCCTAAATCCAACTTTAAATGGCATCATTCAAATCTCTGTGCTCCCTCTTTTCAATATCCAATGAGGTCCAATACTTTGTTTTACTTACTTGTGTTAGCTGTCACACACAGCAAAAACAGGATTAATAATGTGAGCGACAAACACTCTGTTTAATGCGTAAATAAGGAGAATAAAGATACTGTTAATGGAGCACAATAAGAACTGACCTTAGAGTAAATGTTATACTGTAATAATTAATTTGTCTGCCAGTTTGTATTTATTTGAATTCAAGAAATCAACACTGAAGTCTCCACAAATCAGAAATAACCTATTTGAGTTAAAGATGAGTATGCTTGACCAAAGCATTCGTGAATTTGTCCATTTCCCAGGTCATTGTTCTATAAAAACAGTTTTTAATTGGGTTTTTTTCTTTTCCACTGCATTCCATTCATCATTGTACCTCAAACCTCATAATCCAGAGCCCAAACTACTTTTTACTGTTACACTTACGACTCTCAAGGGTGTCGCAAACAGTGACATCAGATCAATTCATTCAAAACCATGAATATCTATCCAAATAAAGTGAGGGTCAGTCAAATAAATCTGTATAGATTTGCCATTGGTGAGGTAAGAAAGGCACATTTTATGTGATGTGCTATATCCACAACATTCATCAATCCACACATACGCATGTCTTCTTTGTCAAGCAAAATAATCATGCAGGCTATGAAAAACATGCAAGCTCAATACATAAAGCTTAGAACTGTACCAAGGACATTTTCCAGTGAGGCAAGAGCACTAACTACAGCATCAACATTCTCTGATTTCAACACCCTTGAGCCTGACTACAATCTTCTGTGCTGGTTTAGCAAATCTCAAAATGAAATAGAATGGCTTCCCAGGTGTGCAAACAAGACAGAATTGGCCTTTCTGGGTCATTTTGGGAGAAAGTGAATAACTGCTAATTTTGTAAATTAGACTGCAGGTCTGAGGTAGTCCTTGGGGGTGTGCAAATCTGAACAAGTGCTGACAAGCAGATGTTCTCAAATAGACAAGTCCAAAAAAATTATTTCAAACATTATATCAAACCTGTGCCTGAGAGGAAAACCCATCAACATTTTTACAGCCTTTCTCAGCCACATGTTTTGCAGTAGCCATTTTGGCCCTATTTGTCGTTATAACAGCTGACCTCCATTTAACAGCAGCCATTCCGCGTGATTGAAACAAAGATCCGATCTTTGCAGGTCACAGAACAGTTGGTGCTACACAATTATTACAATGGTGAAATATTATGGGGAGGTAATCATTGTTGTTCTAACCTGCAGCCTGCTCCTGTGTGTGTGTGTGTGTGTGTGTGTGTGTGTGTGTGTGTGTGTGTGTGTGTGTGTGTGTGTGTGTGTGTGTGTGTGTGTGTGTGCGTGTGTGTGCGTGTGTGCGTGTGTGTGCGTGTGTGTGTGTGTGTGTGTGTGTGTGCGTGTGTAACAATGTGCAGAGGCAATGTACACTATGACCAAGTTGTCAGTTGATCCTCTCAACTATTGACAGATACATTGTCGATAGGTGAGAGGACTAAGTATTGTATTACATGCAGCCTCTTATTTATTGAAACAAAGTATTTGTATGGGAATTCCAGAAACTATCCAAAAACATGTTTTTACAAATTTATTAATACGGAAGACTGTCATCTGTGTGAATGACAAATGTGGTAGATCATGGTGTATGAAGTATTTTCTGCAGTTATGTGCGAATGGTAAAACTGGAATCAATAATATTGTATCTGTTCAAGTGAAAAAAAAAGTTTCAAGGTGTGCAAAAATGTTATAGTATCCATAGGCCACAGTGGTGAACTGTCTTTAGCAGGATAGATTGCCCCAGGCTCTCTTGCTGAAGGTGACATGCATGACTGCTCAGCCTTTCTCATAAAAACTTTAACGAGGGTATAAGCTTGAACCCCAGTAACCTTTATAGTGACCTCTCACTGTCTGATGCTCATAAAAAAAAAAGTTCTGAAATAGCACACACGCACACATGTGCGCTCACGTACCCACGTTGGACACATGGCCCGTCCCACCGTTTTACACCCAGATAAGAAGCTGTGAGGGATGGAGGAAATTGAGAAATAGGCTACGTAAATGTCATGACTGACCTCTGTATGCCCCTTTTTTATTTGCTCATAACGTAAGACCTTTGTTAATGAGGAGCAACTGTTTTAATGCGAATAAGGTCAAATGTAGAACAGCCCATATTGATCCAAGCATGTTGTTAGCATACTGTTATGAGTGTGACTGTAAGGTCTAATTCCAATCAATAGTGGGTATCTGCTACAGAACTAATAAATACAGCATAAACGGCCAACCTCTACTCACCTCAGGTTTGCGGGGTTTGCTATAGAGCCTATAAAAAAAGATTCGCAAACCTACAATACTGTCAAAACATTAATGGCAGCTCCTGGCACAGATGTATGGCTTTGCTGTACTCTATGTAGTTTCTATTGAACTAAATCAGAATTGTTATTGTTGGGAGAACTCAAAAATTATCCAATGTTTTTTTTAAAGTGTCTTAACTCTGAGTTTTTGAACACTTTGTTGTATTGTATGTAAAGCCAAAGAAAGACAATTGTATTTACTGACTCCCATTATGAATCCATTAAAAAAACAAAAACAAATAAACAAACAAAATCTAATTAACCTTTATTTAACCAGGAAATAAATCTCTTATTTAAGGGTGTCTTGGCCAAGACAGACAGCACTACATTCACAACTTTTTTGCTGCTTTGAATGTGATGATCTCAGGTGAAAATCCTGTATCACAACCAGACCAGTTAAGCTTGACAAAAAGGAAAACAAACACGTTTTTTTCAGAAATAATGCTGTTGGATTTGTTGTTGTTTTTTCTTAGAAAGTATTAGGTGTGATTTGGGTGTGGCTATATGACTATCAAGGCAACATCTCAATTCAAGATGGCACAAATGATGTATAAATTAATAAATAAACTGCTCCCTGTAAATATACAAAAACTGTTCAAAGACAGACTGGGGGGGTTGTAACTTTAGAGGGGAACTGAACTTGAAGCAAAATTATGCTCGGACCAATTTAAAAAGTATGTGTATTTCCGTGAGTGGGGTGGTTTTGTGGAATGGTCTTGATGACAAGATTAAACAAAGTATGAATATAACGCAGTTCTAAAAAAATGTCCAAAAGATATATCTTAGAGAAATAAAGAAATGAGGAAGGAGAATGTAAATCTCGCTGATGTTAATGGCGCTTGTCATGTTGTGCTTTGTGTGTTTTTGGTTTATTCTGCTTTCACAAATACAATTGGATGCGTTTTGTTTTTTGTTTGTTTGTTTTTAACTGCCTGTTTCAATATTTTATTGGACGTTTTCATTAGTCAATGGTGTAGAATGGGGGTAGGACTTGACAGGCCTAGGCTTCTTCCTATCCCTTTTCAAACGAGTTAAATGTGTATCATATTGACATTAGATTCAATACTTATTTTTATTTATTTTTCTTTTCCACTGGTTCATCTAATTTTAATTGTTCCTCCATTCAAAATGAATAACAAAATCAAATTAAATTAAATCAAACATGGCTTGAATCTTGGTACTTGTGAAATAATCAAATGTCAGGTAATTGCTGTTTTTATTTTATATGCTTCTGTAATTGCATGTATAATTTTGCACTTTGCCATTCAGTTTCATACTTTATCTGTCAATGAATGTCCTCAGACATTTCTCTGACTCATTAGAAGAGTTCAGAAGTTCATCTTCACGTTGATAAAATTCCTTGTTCTGTACTTTGCTGAAATGCTTGGATCATAGAAGAGCAACAGAATGACTCATTTGTGGGAACCAAAGCAGCAGCATGTTGCTTTAACAATTGGAAAGAAACAGCGATGCTCCCTGACACCACTCACATAGTGGTCTTTATCTCACAATATTGTATTTAATTGTCTCGGTAATAGTCAGTGACTGTTTAAAAACCTACTGGATCACAATTTGATGGGTTTTGTGGTTCCTCTTTACCAGCTTGTGAGTGGAAGTGATGCCAGAAGACAATGGGTACAGGAAACACATTGGGCAGCCCGTCAGTCCATTACAGGGCAAACAGAGGGAGAGAGAGCGACGAACACACACACTCACTGTGAGGACACTGGAGAAAACCCAAATATGCAAACTCCACACAGAAGGGCTCTAAAGACCGGAAACAAACCAGAGACATTCCTGCTGTGAATCGATAGTGCAAACTTATTTCCCGTCATGCAGTGTTGTGTAATTATTAAAATGCGTCATACTTCTCTGTATGTTTATATTTCGGTGCTTTAGCTTTTGGATTGTTTTTCACAAGACAGAATACAAAGCTGCATAACTTGCATGCCCTGATTATATTTTTTTTTTTTTGGGGGGGGGGTTGAATGGGGGGGTCTGTCCCTGTCGCTTTCAATGTTTCAATTGGAGGGGGGTTTGTCTTCGTATTGTTGGTGTGTTATGACCGTTAAATAATTCATTTTAACAGGTCAGCCTTAGTGGGAGACGGAGAAACATGGCCTGAAAATACAGACAAATTTCCCCTGTGACCTGCAGATAAAGGCACAGACACAATGCTGGTTGAAGCTTCCTTTTATTTAAGTAGTTTCTGAAGCTTGGGACCTTGGTAACAAGTCAACGTTCTGATCATATAACGGGTGTGAGGGTATGATTTATATGTATTATTATGTAAACATACATTTACAGGAGGATGTAGCAACTGAATTGATTGATGAGCCGGCTCTTTTGAACATTTTGGTAATGTCTGCAACATAATAGACAAATAATAAGGACATTTTGTTTGGCATAGTGTTTCTTTGCAATAATACTTATCTTGTTAGAAAGCCTGTTCACTGAATTCACAGGGTTGTGCCCCTGATTATTTTATTGTATTCACTTTTAACCTCGACTTGATTAAACACTTGAGGGATTGTGGGATCAGCTTGAGCAATTTATTAATGCCAGAGTGACCAACCAATATAACCACGTTGGCTGACAAATGCTGGATGCCATCCCACATCAGTGTGTAAGCAGGGAGGTGAACACTGAGGAGTTGCCAGGCAGTTATGACTATAATTACTTATTTTTCTCCACAATAAATAAATGTTGCCAATATGTATTGTTTTTTTTACACATTTTGTCATTGCCAATTTTTCTATCCATACATCTTCTATATCACTCTATCCAACCCAGCATGGCGAAGGGGATAACGAAGGCCTCCCACCTTGAGCAGATCAGCAGTCCACAAAAAGGCAGACACACAATCAGACACTTATATTCAAGTCTTTGGATAATTTATTAATTATAATTTTATTGACAATTAGCTTCAATTGCATGCCTTTGGTGCAAACTGGTGCAAAACACCACGCATGCACAGAGAGAACATGCAAACTCCTCACAGTAAGACTGCCTCAATGATAACTTTAATTGAATGCAAACCACAAACTCCGCACTGCTGTTCTTGCCACAAATGCATCTTCGGTGTAAATGCAGAACCAATTTAAATAAAAATACTTTCTGACTGTATCTAATTTAATGCTAAAAAGCATTACTGAAACAAATAAAATAGATACCAAATAATAAGTTTCTTTTTTTGTACTATTTGTACTTGATGCTTGGAGAAACCATGCGTGGGTTTGTCTTGTGGCCAACTGGGCTCCTGTTGTTGTGAGCTGTGTATTCATTCTCACATTATAAGTTGACGCAATTAATACTTTGTTTGTGCAGAACAGAAAGGCGGAACACTGATTGTGTAATGATCATATGTAGGCTAATCTTGCTATAAATATGAGAACATAATGCACACACATAAAACTTTCAGAAAGCTGTGGCCCACTTTTATTATTATTTCAGTTCTAATAAGCCTAAAGGGACGATGAAGCAATTTTTGCTATTGGGCCATTTTAATTTTAGCATGACTTAAATGGGGAGCACCTTTTAAAACCTGAAACAACAAAGCTGACCTCAATGTTATCACATCACTGCTGTGCTGTGTCACAGTGAGAGATTAACATTGTAGATGGTGATGCATTATCTATTGACTTTGGTTTAATGTGACATCTTTGGAGCACATCTGAACTGTATTTTCTCCACTGATATTCCTAATACCTTACTTCCCAACATCATTGACTAATGGACAACGTGCTGACCTGCATCCGGTTGCTTCTCTGCCATAAATCTTCAGTTCCGCATGTGATGATTTCTACCTTTCCGGCATATTCAGGCCTTGTTCAATAGATCTTGATTCGTGTGTGAAAGAGACTGATCTCGAATCATTTGCAGAGACTTTGACCAGCATAACCAGCTTTTTTGAAGTCTGCCTTTTCCCTCCTCCACATGGTTGTTTCTGTCATTTTGTTTTTATGTCTCATTTCCTTGTCTCTTCTTGTGCCAATCTTTGTGTCTGCTCCTCCACTTCAACTACTGTATATATAACCTCGTTTCGACTTCGTCACCCTGTCCCATCATGTTTCTCTCCCACAATTCATCTGTTTATCACTCTTTGTCTTCTTTCTCAGTCTCCCTGTTTCAATTTCATGTTGCCATTTCAGTTTGTATTGCTCAATCTGTCCTTCCTAATTATCCCTATCCCTCACTCTCTCTCTCTCTACCTCTGTCTCTTTCTCCAGCACAAAACCAAACCCTCTTTCTTTTTCTTTTTTTGAACAGCAAGTCATTAACTTCTATCCCACGCTTCTGAAAGACTTTTTTGCCATAATGGGTTCTGTTATGTGGGCCTGAATCAGCTGCAGAGATGTGTAAAATAATTAGTACTTGAAATATCCATCCCACTGTTGGCTCTTTTGACAAAACATATTAGTTCCTCCTATTTGTTTCTGATTTATTCTGGAAGTCAGCTATTATTTCACCTTTCTAATACTGTTTAAAACCTGATGCTCTCTGTGTTCGATTTAATGCTTTGTCTCCCTCGTATCACATAATTTGTATGCAGTAATAAGTATGAACTGGGAATCAAATGTTTTTTCTATTTCTTTTTAAATTTGATGATAGACTGTACTCGAGAGTGTGGTAACGTCTCGGACAAACACAAAAAGTGATGCCTGAAGAAAATGGCAAAATCAAATATAAGGAACATACATTTTGAGGTGGTCTGCAGAAAAGAGAGACATCAAGATGTTACATGCATGACTGCATAGCTATGGAAATGGACGCATCATCGCTGTCAGACCTCAGTGGCACAGGTAATTGCATCTAAAATTGAAGGTGTGGAAGAAGCAGGTGTAAAAAAATTGTGGCACTGTTGTAGGCAAGGCAATTATTTCTATTCATAGCAGACATTGTTAGCATGGTGGACTTAGGGGTTCCAGAACCATCTGACAGCAATCCAGGAGATTTTTGTGGGGGGAGTGCAGGCAGTAATGCCAGCATGTACACAACTGTTTTTGCTATATCACGCAAAGGAAGAGGAAGGCAGCAAAAGACAGATTATGCATCATTATTTCAGTAAAGGCAATTGCCCTGAATGTATCTCTCTTGGGGCTACGAGACTGTAGAGGCTGAAAGACGGAAATGTAAATTGATTTACTTTACCGATCAGTAAAACATTCAACAATGCAATAATCACAATTATGTTCATTTCTTTGTTTTATGTCTCTGAAGTATTTTACTTTTGTGACCTGTGCAATACATCTTACATCGTCCAGATTTAATCTGTATTGAATCAAAAAACATTTAATTCTGAACCCCTTGGTTACGCCCTTCCCACTAATCCATGAAACAATGTCTATACATAAGCTAATACTGATGTCGCATGTATTATTGTGAATCGCGAATGTTGTGGAACTTCCGTCGCTTCCATGGTGATGATCAGGTTCGGAAGGACGAATGAATAAGATACATTGTAGTCAATGGAAGAGACTTAATCAAGGGAATTGTACGAGACCTCACAGCACAATCAGACAGACACGGACCGAGAACAGACTAACCCACTGAAGGACCCCTCTGCACGTTGTTTTACTTTGCAGAAGGACACACAGATGTATCAAGGAAGTGGAACTGTCATTAGATAGTCAATACAACCCATTCTCTAGATGGGATAAACAACAGGAAGAACTGCATGTACAGACATTTCAGTTAAGGCATTTAAAACATGTTTCAGTATATAGGTGACTTCAGATTTCCCACGACACTGAACATTGTGGTTTGTTATACAATTGTATAAATATTGTATTATCTGAGAAGCATAATTCTATTCCTTTGATGAGCAAAGTAATAATTCAGTTTTAAAAAAATATAGTTTATCTCTGAAAGAATACAATTGAACGGTGGTGTTGGATATGGTAGGAGGTATTTCTCAAATTGAAGCTTTTTTTTTAAAGTTCCAATTGTTGTTTTCAAATTTAAATCTAATTCTAAATTGGAAATAATCACTATTCGGTACAAGTACGATGGAAAATCTGGTTCGATCTGGTTCATACTGCTCCAATCATGTAAAAGACTGCTGACTTGACAGAGGACGCTCAATGACACCCTCTACAAGGAGGCTGAGCCACAGAAGATCATTAATGAAAAGGCTGCTGTTCAGAGTGCTGGATCATGTCAGCTTTATGGAAAGCTGATTGGAAGGACAAAGTGTGGTGGAAAATAAAAGTCTACAAGCAACAGTTTGACTGCAGCCTTGAGGTTATTGTCATGCAGAGCACATTCAAGAAGTTGGAGGAGCTTCACAAGGACTGTGGGTGGAGTTAGAGCATCAAGAGCCTGACATGTCCATGATCTGGATTAGGGTATTGCTTTACATGTGTCAAGCCATTCCTGTATTGGCAAGTGTTTTTCATGAGATTAAGAACTGGACCACTGCCCTGCCTTGGAGATGTCTGAGCTTGTTTTGGATGTTGACAAAGTCTATGATGATGATGATACATTCTCTCCCAGCAGAATATACCAGCACAAATGACTGTTGTTGTCATTATGACTTGAACCTTTCAATAATCACTTTTGTCAAGAGGATGATGAGAAGCCAAAGACAGACCAGATGAGCTGAAGGCTGCTCTCAAAGCAGAAGCTGTTGAGTCACAGGCTTAACACTGATTTTGTATATCCAGCAAAAGAGAGGCTAAACCATGTTTCAAACTATGTGTTAAGCACATAAACGAATCAACTTTGCTGAAGCATTGACATTTCTATATTATGAATACTTTTTTTCATAGTCATATAAAGTATTCTCGTGTTTCAACAGGCTTGACTTTTGACATTCATAAGCTGTGAGTCATACGGTTAAGAATTGGAAGTTGAAATAAAGTTTCACTGTTTAAATAAAATTAGGGGGGAAAAACTAAACTTTTCCATGGCATTTCATGTTTTGAAATGTAGTTGTATATCTAAGAATATTCCATTACCCAATGTACCTGTGCTAAAGGTCTCGGAGGTTTCGCCTGTCCACATAGAATATTAATGGCTCACAAGTCAACATAATGGCCTCACTTAGCCTTTTCAGTTTCATTAAGTCTTGAAAACCATGCCATAGCTTTAGGCTTGTGTATGGGTGATGTGGACACCCAATCTTTAGGCTCATGGCATTGGCATTTTTATCAATACCAAGATCCGACTCAGATACAAATGTTCACGTAAATACAGAGAACAAAGTAGTCTATTGAACTAAATTTCTAAGTTCGTTTTTAAAAGTTTTGGTTTTTGTTTCAGCCAAATCAAGCTTTAATTAATTTGGATGTTGAAGAAATTCTGTCACATGTACTATTTTAAAATTAAAGACACAATCCGACTATAGCAGTAAGTTATATTCACTTTAGCGATATTCATCTTGACAGTTAATTAGCAGGAGGGTTTTTAAACAGTATCAGGTGCTTTTATGTTCATTTTAAATCATGCAACAATCATGCTTTCTGAAGTCAGATTAAGGTCACGTTTCCTTTGACTTTAAACGGATATGCAACACAAAGGCCCTGTTTACACCACAATGATAACCTCACACAAAGTGTAGAATAATGAAACCAAATATCTACATTTCCTTTAATTTCAGTATGAAACAATTTTATTTCCTCAGAATGTATAAATTGGCAATGGAAACTGTAGCAATGTATTTTGAAAATGAAAAAAAAAAAGTTGTGAAGACACTTGTGAAGTTCTCTATTTTAGATTTTATCACATTAAACATAGTTTGTTATTGTGTAGGATTTTTCACATTTCTCTCAGTGCAAAGCAGTTTTGAAATAAATCTGTGCAGGGTTCAGTGTGGTCAATTTGTTTTTGACATACGTCACATATGAGGGATCAGTAGTTTTACTTTCCAGGGTTCATATTCATTTCCCAAAGTGATATCTGCTTTCAGGACGTAAAATGACAGATGTGATGTGGTGTTAGTTAGTGCTTATCCGTACATTAGCCGACAGCACTGACTCTCTGCGACTCAGCAGAACAGGCTGAATTCTTGACTGCCTCGTCTCCATTTATTTCTACTTACCTCTCGTAGTTTTTTTCATGAATTGCTGTTTCCTGTCAGTTCAACTGGGTATTAATTATATCTGCTGTTGTAAATTCAGTTTATTCACCGCAGGATCAGGGCTTAGAGGTACAGCTATACACTGAAGGCCATTCAGATGAGACTGCAGCAAACTGAAGAATGAACCCGACTGCTCAAAAGTATTCTTTCTGCAGCATTTTAATGGGCCAGAGAAGATGTCACAGGATAGTCCATCTATCTATGTTTCTCAGTGTCCTTTTAGACTGTTTGTCCTTTTGTGTGACACGCTCATCCTCACACTTTGGTTCTCCTAAATTTCTACCATTAAAACCTTTTATCATCCGTGTTAATCCGTCTTGCACATGTCCACTGAACGCTGTAAGATGGAATTGAGCAGATCCGTTCTTCGACTCTCCCCTCTTCTCCTGTGCCGTTCTTTTCATACTCTTTGAAAGAGTCGAATTAGCTTTTCCCTGTAGCAGCAATGAGGCTCGCTCTTGTCCCTTTCAGTCTCTTTTTCTGCCGTCAAATAACCCACTTTGCTGCTCAGCACTGATATGATTACGTTCCTTTTCCGTTGGATTTAACACTGAAGTCAGGGTGCGTTGCTCAGTAAATGCTGTGAAAGGAATTCTGGGAACACGGACAGTCACATTTCCTGTTCAACTTAGACAATAAAAGAACATAGAGAGACAAAAGTAGAATCAAAGTAGGAATTAAAAGGGACAGCCGTGCAGCTATGCAGCAAAGTGAAATGGAAATAAAATGACGTGTGAAAAGGATGTGATTGATGAGGTTCAGCCTGGTGTAGTTGGATGAGTTCAAATTCACTCTTTTTACTGTTAAAGCCACCATTTGGTTTTTTTGTTTATACTTAAGAAACTTTAAAAGCTGCTCTGGGCAATTTGGGTGAACGAGAGAGAAAAAAATTAGAGCATGAACAGAATTTTATGCAGACAAGGAAAGGAATTCAGAGGGAAACCACATCAGAGGAGAGACAGGGATTAACGACTCTGCACTATTATTGTTGCTGAAAATCACTGACATTGTAGTAAAGTAAAGAATTTGTGGAACATTAACTTCATATAACAAAAGCTTTGTGTGTGGAGAAGGAATTTCGATTTAAAAATAACTTTACGAATAGCATTATTCCTTACTTAATGATCATAGAGAGATAATTATAGTAATCTTCTTGTTTTCTGCCAATAATACATTCAAAAAGAGTGCATCATTCATTGATATTTTTTACAAGCATAATAGTATTGTTTTGTGTTACATTTACTTTTGGGTAAATTGTTGGATAAATGATGCTCGTGAGACTAGTTCTACTACAACTTTACATCTTTTACTCTTATATCCGGCATAATGCCAATAGTCACCATCTTTTGATTGGAATATGTTGATTTTGTTTTATCATCTCCATCAAGTTTTCACCACGACTGTGCAACCACTAAAACAAAGCCAGGCAGTCATGTGACTGCACACGGACTGTCTGAGGCGGCAGCAGGAAGGAAGAGCACTGTGAGGAAGTGATATCCCTTTCTCACGTTAACACAAAAACTGAAGGACACCGGCACACAGTGTTGACGAGGGAGGGGGGTGCTTGTGAACATTTGGAGATTGTGTTGGGGGATGAGTGGTGGTGGCGTCGCGCCAGCCACACGATGTGGCTGGGACAGAGTGCGCGTTGCCATAAATGTGGACACTGGACAATAGCTCAGGTCGGTAGTGCGGTACCCACTACACCCTGTATCAGTGGCACACAGTATTTTGTAAAGGCAAAAGCTCCACACACAGCTCACCTCACGCACTTCCTGCTCCTGCCCGTCAGCCTATTCCTCGGCGGAGCGAGCGGTATTTCAGTGGGCAGCCGACAGGAGGAACGGTCCACTGGGTGTTGGGGTGCACTGTTTTTTTTTTTTTGGTGTAAATATGTATAGTGGGGAATTGGTGACGTATCACTGTAATGTATATATCTTGTATATAATTATGGTTGTCTGATGGTGGTGTACTTTATTCATATATTTTTTCGGTTAGGTTAGTTTAGGGTAAGTTAAACACCCCTTAGACGTTTGTTTCAGCCCAGCACATCCTGATTGGCTCAATTCGGGGTGGGGTTGGGCCTATTTAAAGAGGCCCGCTGTCAGTATCTGGATGACTGAGAGGAAACGAGTCTTTGTCTGCTGGCCTGTTGTGAGGCTGAAAGTAAAAGTATTTGTGAAAAGCGTTTGTGAAAGAGAATATTTAAAATAAATCTAAGGTCATTTTTGGAATCCTTGCCACATCCTCTCTCCCAACACCCGCCGACCACATCCCGAGTCGGGGTGTCCGCCTTGGAACCTCACAAGCACGATCAATAATCACTGAGTGAAACTTTTTGGGACTGAGCATGATGAAATGTTTGTTAGAGCTCTCATTAAGTTTATGTTGTTGTCCAGTGATTTATTATCAGAGTTACACACAGATTGCGAGGGTGACACTCAAGGCTGTCTTCTAATTTTAGTATATTTGAAGTAAGGTTTTTCAGTAAGGATAGAAAATTCAATTACATAACAAAATATGATTTCTCTACAACGAGACAGACAATGAAATGGGCTGCTCAAAGCTTATGCAACTTTTTTTTTTATATGTCTTCATCATTTAGTGGTACAAACACAACTTGCAACTTACTGTATACACTGTCTGGTGTGAAATAATACGATATAGTGCCTCTTTAGTCTACAAAATAAAATACAACAAAGTAACTAATTCTAAAATGACGTTCTAAATAATTGTTCTGTATTGTATCAAGACAATGCTTAAACAATTTAAGTTATAAATGTGAAATAGCCTCTTCACATTTTGTGGGTAGATTAGAAGCAATGTGATTCATCATACCCGATTGTAAACAGTGTAAACATGTAAACATGTAAACAGTGTAGCACACAAATTTACTTTTTTTTTTTTATTTGTTTTGGGGGGGGTGGGGGTGCTTCAGTCAAGAAATTACAGAAGTATTCTGGGCAAGATTATTGGTTTAGTTAAATGCACGTCCTCTGAAAAGCAACCAAACATTTATCAGTTCTAAACCAAACTATTATCACATGGCACAATAAATATAGAACCTGTGATGTGTGATTCTACATGTTGTAAGAAGGTATATCAACAGTTATACTGTTGTCCCATGCGCAATATCAGGAGTATGTTTAATTTCAGAACTGAAAACCATTTTTTTTAAACTATGAAAATATTTAGCAAAACAAATGGATGGAAATAGAGTACTGTATTGCCAAATTCCTATTCTGAAGTTGTTTCAATGACTTGTTTCTTTTAGATCTGTTTATTTCTAATTTTTCAAAGTTATATTACCTCATTGTGTCCCGGTGTGCATACCCTCATTTAGTTACTCAACAATTAAAAAAGGCGTACTTTTCACTTCGCGTCTGTGGGTGTCTTCACACTGTATCTAATGTACTGGGATTTGTATATATTTTATATATATAAATGATTATTTGATCATATTTGTCAGTACATGTCTTGTGTTGTGCGCGTGTGCACTTGTGTCAGCACAAACTTACATAAGCAGAAGTTTCCTAAGAACTCCCAAATGTGCAGTCCATAGTGCAGCTGCACTGGCTTTGACAGATGAGCTGAGTGTTTGTGGGTTTATATGCAGCCTTTCGTGAGTGTGCTTGTGTGTTAATGCAGCTGTGGGTTCAACATCAAAGAGCTGTATGTACTTGATACCTACGTATAAAACACAGGTTTGAGTTTCAAGCAAGCAGGCCTTGACTCATTTCAGAATGAAAGGGGGGGGGGGGGGGGACATGTTAAACTTGCAGACAGCGCTTTTCATATCCCATTTTCTCCTGTGACATTGACATGATACACAGACAGACATCCAAGTGTAGGAACAAGCCTGCATACACCCACTTCTGCAGCTGCAAAAGGATTGCAGATTTTGTTTGAACTGTGCATGCATCAGAAGCTGGTCTGTTTTTTGGGAGCGGGGGGGTTGTATTCTTTTTTATATCACTTCTGTTTGCCATCATGACTCACTTTTGTCTTCATCATCTTTTGTCCTTGACCATCCTTCTTTTTCTCCAGTCAGCAAAAAAGAAAAGTGAAAAAAGAATTCTCCCAACTCAAAACTTGCCGTCTTTCACCCGGAGGTTCATTGAGGTGTGTTTGGTCTTTTGTATCTGGTATTAACAATGTTGGCTGTTCCAAACTCTCCAGCCTACTGTTTCTTTGAAGTGTCATTTTTATCGTAAGTACAGACCTACACCTACATATAAACTCACCATGGAGAGCTGTGGAGGTCACTTTGCTTGCTTGGATGTGACATAGTTACTGCCTCACTGTGCATCATAGGGAGGAGGAGGCCAAATAAACCGAGAAGCTTTCATGATACATTTCCATAGATTTAACTTTCTTTTTTTTTCTCATTTTGTTGGATATAACATTATTTCCACTGACGACCTCTATACTTCTAAAATCCTGGTTGTTCAGCTCTTCGTTGTTAAGTTTTCAAATAATAACAGTTTTGGGATCCGAATATTTCATATTCATGTTGCACACACAAGGTAAACACACACTCACATGCTCACCGCTCTCCAGGTTCCACCCGGGGAATTTACCTATGTGGAGGTTCGCTGTGACCCTTTTTGCTGGCAGATGGTGTTTGTAGACTTACCTGCAGTGATTTGCTTCAGATTGCGCAGTGCTCCGACAGAAAACAATCCCTAATTGTATGTTAAGCCCACATAAATCATGGGATTTGTTAGCATCCAGCCAATTTGTGTCTATGAAATGTACATATGTCAGGGTAAATCCACAAAATAATAGATTGTATAATTTTTACCATCTCTTTAATTCACCTTAATTGAAATCCTTCGATTTTGTTTTCTATATTTAATCATAGATTTAGTTCAAAATGAGATTTAAAAAACAGCTGTTCATGTGTCTGCTAACAAGCAGAAGACATTGTAAGGATCTCATATTTTTACAGTGTTGACTGATGGAGTCAACACTGCCATTGTCATTTATATTCAAGAAATAAAAGGAAGAAAACATTGGGAATGCACTGATACCAGTATTGGGTATCGATACTGATCAGAGTACTCGTACTCGTAGAAATACACCTGATACAACCTGGCGAGTATTACATGATTCATCCAGCAGCAGGTGGAGCAGAGAGGATGGGTGACTCTTTAATATTATTGAGAATGACAAAAGTAAGTTGGATTGTATATCAAATATCAAGAGGGACAACGCCAGCACTTTCATCACCAGTGACATTTGAACATGAATTGAACTGCTCAGTGGTTTGTGGTAATGCAAAGCCATCACGCATCATGAATTAGGCTTTATGGTATTTAATAAGTCCTTGTATTGGTACTCAGTATTGTCAAATAGCTAAATGTTGGAACACATCCTTTAAAAAAGTGGTATGGCACATCCCAAGATGGTCATTTTGTATGATATATTTGGTGGCTTACTGTGCTATTTTCTTTTATTTAATGTGTTTTCCCTGTTTGTGAAGACATTTTTGTCAGTTTCATATGTATGTAAATGTGTGCACACAGTTTGAGAGAGAGAGAGAGAGCGAGAGCGAGAGCAAGAGCAAGAGATGTTATGCCACACAATAGGAAATTCACAGTATGCTTTATCACTTACCCAATTATGTGGGTTTGCAAAACTAATCTACTACTCTATTAAAACAAGAGACCCTACAGCTCAGGGTTAAACAAACGCAAATTACATTACCCGGTCTCACACATACACTTCACATTTCCTATACACCGTGCCATTCTGTCAGCAAGACATGTTCCCGTTCACCCATATCTCTACTGAGATTTCGGAAGGAGCAGCCGTGCATACAGTTTAAGTCGGCGCTGAGATGATGTGGAGATGTAGTTGCTCTTAAATAATCCCTTGTTTCTTTTGAACTTTCCAGTTTCATTATAAGTTGATTTAATAGAAGAGGAGAAGAAGTGTTTTTTTTTCTTCTATAGGAGTCATAAAAAAAAAGACATGCGACAATTAATTAAGATCAGTCATTTCATTCTGATGTATTACTTAATTTATTGTGGTGCAAAGTTGCTGTACTTGCTTACAGTTCTGCATGTATGTTCATTGTTAATGGGGCTTGGTACCATTGTACATTTGAACTTCTACCTGTGACTTTCATAGAGTGATCGGTCATTATACTGTATATGAGTTAGGCAGGTAGTATTAGGGGCCCAGCCAAGAGCCCCACTGCAGCTCAGCAGTTAATACCACTGACTTTGGTAAAGGAGATTGGAGCTTTGATCCCAAGGCTGTCAATTTAGTGCTGTGAATGCGGCACTGGAAATGAGGTGTACATTACACACACACACACACACACACACACACACACACACACACACACACACACACACACACACACACACACACACACACACACACACACACACACACACACACACACACACACACACACACACACACACACACACACACACACACTCTATGTTAATGCATGGCAACATTTTCTTAATCAGATAATGTAAACAGATTCTATTCAGATATTTATGACAGTTGGTTGCAGCATTACAAGGTCTTCCTATGTGATGGTTTACGTTTTTTTTAATAAGGGAAAAAAAATAAGACAGCTTTGCCTTGTCGCCTGCATTGGTACAACATGCATATTGATAATGATGTAATGGTAACTATGGCAGTATGTTTTGTGAGTGAAGTACATGTTTTCTCCATTAAGATATTAAGAATTCCAAAAAAGCAGCAATAGAAGGTCAGGTTTTCTTTTTTATCTAAATGTAAAATGTGGATCTCCCATGGAGGAGGACTTATTTTAATTATTGGTTTTGAATCTGTCTTTAATCATTTGAGCTGCTGAGCAAAACTGTTTTTCAAGCTGTTTAATACAGTACTTTTAAAAAGTAGTGAACTGAAGCAACGAAATGAGGAAAAGATGGCAACATTATTTGTCAAAGTGAACTAAAAGTCTCATTTAGAATAGTGAAGAAAATCTAATAAAGAATGTTTATGTAAACAAAACAACTTACCTCAGGCCGATCTCTATTTATAGGCTGGTGTCTCATTTTATTGAGGTAAGTCAACACCTTGAACTTATTAAACAAAGTCAAATATACAAAGATAATCTTACGAAGATCAGAATATTAATGTTGTTGGAGGAAATTACTGATTTTCCTCCCGATAGAATACCTATCTCTGATGCTGCGTGTTTTTAGAATAACCTGCACACGCCTGCGTGTTGGGAAAAGTGTCTGTTGGCTTGTGGTCGACTAGATTTGCATGTTAATGTATGGAAACCAGTATGTTTGCGTGTTGGGGATGCGAAGAGTGTGTGTGTGTGTGTGTGTGTGTGTGTTGAAGACCATGAGTGTTTGCTAATGTGTCATCGCCCTTTCCACTCATTATAGCAGGACACATCCACGTGTGGCATTTACCTCTGACCCTTTGCTCCACAGCAAGCACAATTACTGAAAGGCCAGACTCTTCAGCTAATGTCCATCACTTCCATTCCGTTTCTTCTTTGTCCTCCATTCTTGCATCCTATTTTACCCCTCCACCTCAGACACAGTGCTCGTGAAATCTACAGTGAAAATAACAAAAGACAGCTAATTAGACATATGGTTAATAAGGTGAGCATCTATTTCTCCACAAACTCATCCTTCCTTGTTAATGATGCACATATTTATTGCGGCATCTTTTTTAGTCATCACTGATGCTGTTCTTCTGCACTTTAAATTGGAGCTCAAGTAAAGTTTCCAGCACACGAGATAAAAAAAGGAAGATGACGCAAAAAAAAAAAAAAAAAAGAAGGGCCAGAAAAAGAACATGGAGACAGAGAAAGAAGATAGATCTGATTAGGGGCACTTCTCAGTCCCTCTCCCTGCCGCCCTCTCTCTGTCCTTTCGCCGCCCCTCCAGCCGCAGGTAACAGTTCTTCCCCGGAAAGGAGGGGATGAAGAGATTAAGAGAAAATTACAAGAAGCCCTTCTTCTTTGACAAGACAAGAGGAGTGGAGAGTCGAAACTTCAAACAAATTTTGAAAAGGCGGGTCAGGGGTCAGACCGAAAGGCCTGACAAGAGAATGACAGACACGTGGGAGAAAGAGATGGGGATGGGGGGGGGGGGGGGGGGGGGGGGGAGCCAATGGGGATTTGAGGTAGTAGAAAATGAAGGGAAGGAGACGAGTAAATTAGAAGAGACACAGAACCTGGAAATTGACTTGGGACATCAAGGGGGTTATTTTAGTAGTGGGAGAGTATTGTCACTGAGGCCATGAGACTAGAACGGGAGGAAAAAGCCCACGTGGATTTTCATAAATGATCTCATTTGGTGTTCGGAGAGGATCTTTTGAGCTTGGCAAAGGATTGTGGAGAACAGACATTTGCCTCAGAGCCGATGAGGCCGTCAAAGAACTAACACGAAATGTTTGCAGATATAACTGAAACGGGCTTATACTCACTTTAAGGTATTGCCATTTATTCCAACTGTTTGCATAGCCACAAGAGATTCCTTGGTTGTTTGCCATTTTGTTAATAAACTGTTGCCCCAAAGAACAAAGGTAACTGTTTAACACAGTCTCAATGCAGGCAGAAGACAAAAGTTATGAGAATGTTCAACAGAGACTGTATTAAATCAGAAATGATTAAATATAATGTCAGATTGATTTGAAAGATGGGCCACAATTGATGACAAATTGGGGGAAATTGCTATTTGGGATTTCTCTCATTAAGAAGGAAGCAGGAATAACCAGAGAGCTTGCAGCCATTGTTTTAACCGTTCATTTAGTTTTCTCGCTACAGAGAGAATCCGCTGTACACAAATATTGCATATAATTTGTTGTTAATTCAAAACAATAAAAGGGCAGAGTAACACTTTATTTTAATATCTGTTGTTGCTGTCAATATAGATACACGAGTTTCACCTAACTGTTGTGCTTGTACATTCATAATACATATATTGATAGTCCATGAATTAGAAACAACATGTCCAATGTTGGAAATATGGCATTGTATACATTCATGAAAAATATGATCTCTGATTACATTGAATGGCCTCAGCTCGCAAAGGTTGGAACAGTGCAAGTGGTTTTATATTAAATATAATTGCAACAAATGTGGATAATTGGCATGAGGACAGTCATTTTACAGGTTTGACAATGACTTTTCAAAGAGCCTCGCAAAGGTAATGGAACAATTGCAGGAAACTCATCAATGCAAAATTGCAAAGACTTAAGTAGTTTTATCTTCTTCAATAGATACAGAGAATTAGGGGAAATCTTTGATCTCATGAAAACTGCTTGGGTACTTTAACAAGGACAAGTCACTCAGGAATGGGAGCAGAGAGTTCAGAATGCAGACTGCAATGTTGAGTTTCACCAATGAAACTGATGAATAAGACACTATTTTCTAATGCAATCATTTTTAATTTAATGAATGACAAGTCATATTTCTCAGAACCATGACCCTTATATTCTACATATATTTCAATAAAAATAATTGGTCTAATTGAATTTTGAGCAAAATATATTTTTACCTCATGATATTCTTAATTTCGTGTCTCTCAGGCTTTATGTTTGGTTTAGAATGCCTTATTTTCTCACCCTTTTATTTGTACCTACATGACTTAATAAACAAAATTAACAGTGGAGTGACAGCTTGAGGATTCACCTGTGTGCCCTAAAGTGTATGTGTGGTTGTGACCCCCTGCTATTTTAGCAGATGCTGCTTCCGTCCCTCATCCGACAGGTCGTCCCCCCCGCCCCCATTTTCCTGTTAATTACATTCACCTCACAGAGCATGTTTTTTCCTCAGGGCTCAGTGGATTTTGATCCCCCTCTGTATCATCACCTCATATTTTTGTTGTGCTTTTCTTTTCACTTCATTTGCGAATCATGATGAATCAAAATGTGTGGGTAATACCGTTAGATGTTCATAAGCTTGATTTTCTCAAATTTGAGAAAAATAACTTCAAAAAGAAAACAACTGATGTATGAACTGATATACAACACGTGTACCGACTGGCCTTGTCTCACCTTTAGATATTTTGCTGGGACACATTCTTTGCAGGTGTTACAGCTGTCATTGCAGCTGCCTTCTGAATAGTCCACCATTACCTCTATGCCAAGTTCGGCTCATTTGTGAAGCCTTCTGCACATTGTTTTATCTGAGGTGGTTCATGCAATAGCAGCTGTTATACGTGCCAATCTAACTTGAATGGAAACGAGGCAGATGTGTGTGCAGGTAACCCGTGAACCTGAGTCATGATTTGTATCGTCATCCCTGCTGTTTCTGCGTGTGTTGAGAGTTGGATGTCCTGTTGTCAGGGATCTAATTATGCCCTGTGCAAAACACAGTGGCTCACCAAATGTGTGTGTGTGTGTGTGTAGCATTAGAAAAATGCTGCGATTACATATACAGTATATGTAGTTTAAAGAAAATGCATACTGTCCCAAAATGAGGTAATTTCATATTTTGTGCATTAAAAAAACAGGAACATGGTCATTACATTTCCTACCTGTATATCCCTTTTGTGTGTTCATGAATATGCCTTTGTGGGTTTCGCTGATGTATTGGAAAGTATTGATTTTTCTAGCTATTTTTTGAGCTCTGTATGTACAATAGTGTGCATGAGCAAGAATGTGTGCTCTTCATACTGGCTGTCTTTAAAGATTATAATATTTGAGGAGTATTTCCTGTATGATAGGTACTGTGGAGCGAAGGCAAACAAATGAGTCACACACACACACACACACACACACACACACACACACACACACACACACACACACACACACACACACACACACACACACACACACACACACACACACACACACACACACACACCTCGAGGTTGCTTGTTTTCTGCCATCATTCATTCAACTATCAAAATCAGGTTCTTCTTTTGTTGCTGCTTCGTTGTTAATTGATGTTCCTGTTTGAATCATGTTACTATCTATATAGAGCTGCTCAGGCTCACACAACAGTTGGATAGTGTTTAGATCAGTGTGATAGCTGTAAATAATATATGTAGCATTAACAAGGGTATTGTCTGTTGTCCCCCCGGTTGTGTATGGCAGCCATGCCAGCTTCTGATAAAGGCAGCAACAGGAGGAGACTCCAAGTCTCTTCCTGTTGCAAGAGCAAAAACTGTTCTGACACCGGAAGGCTCTCAATCACATAATATTGTTTGCCCACGCTGCCAAACAGGACACGGGGGGGAAAAAAAAGTTATTGAAAAATAAAACAATTACTATTTTTTTTTTTTCAAAATGGTTAAAGCTCTGTGACCCATTATAAAAGCTTCCCTCCATCTCCCATCACATTTGATGGTTTACAGTTTACACTATTAAAATAACCCCTCCCTGTGTGCACACTGCACTTCACATCACCAACTGTGACGCTGTACGCATTCTGAAAGCAAAGTGACTGATTCAGTATTCAAGATGCAGACCATATTCAGACCACTGTACATTTTACCCATTGGCTTGTGTTAAAAGCGTTGAAAGAGTAAGGCGATGGTTTACTGAACAGTGAAATCAAGACTTATGGTCAGAGGACTTGGCCTTCACTCAGCAGGCATTCAAACACACATGGTGCCCACCAAAAGAACTCAACTGTAAAGACCTCCATGCTCTTTTCTGAATTTGAAGAGGTAGACAGGTGTTACAATTCATGAAATATTTCCTCACCATGGCCACAGTCACCACAAAAGTTAAGTTAAATGTTAAGAACTTGGAAGAAACGTTACGTGAAATCATGACAAGTTGAAGCAGAGAACTCCGCTTGGATGAATACACTAACGCATGCCTCGAACAATAGCGCAAAAATCACAAAAAAGGACCAAGATCCAGTCAACAAAATGGGAGAAGGATGTGAAAAATGGACAGTATGGCTAAAACGAAAAAAAAGTGAAACCGCTCGTGGTAAATGTCGTCTATTCCAGTCTAAAAGTCAAATGAGGAATTTCTCCTCTTGCCCCGAGTCCCAGGCTCATTAAAACATATCACTGCTCTTGTCATGCGGGGGACCCAGCAGGAACACGTCGATGACCCATTCTAGTTAGCAACCATTAAAAAATATTACACTGAAAAAAGGGAAGAGAGGAAGAGAAAGGACAGGGAAGACAGAGTGGATGTTGAGGCAGACATGCAGGATGAAGAGAAAGGAGTCTGCATTTTACTGCTTCGCTTCATCGCCCAGCCTCTTTCAGTCTCCTCGTTTCTTCTCCTCGTTGGCTGCCATAGGGGGTAATGTAGCATGAAATATGTACTTAAAGCCAAGCTCAGGTGCTGCCATAAAAAGAATAAGAGACCGTCTGGGTCCGTCTGTATACGTGTGCTCATGCATCTGTGTGCACACAAAATACAGGATGTGTGCATGTTATCACTGAAGCATGCACTTCACTTCTTCGTATGTTCTGCATAAAACCTAACGGTTTTGTTTTTGCTCGAGCATGTGCAAATGTGTGTTTAAGGGAGTCATGGCTTTCAGCATTGCACATTCAGAGATTGCAGGACAAAAAATTACTCATCCGTGTTCAACAGAGGCGTGAAGATATCATTACAAACTGAAACGAACACGTTCAGATGTGAAGATACCCGTTTTGGTTTGTTTTGTTTGTTTTGTTTTGTTTTTAAGCAATTTAGTTTGAAATGGGAACACATAAGTTGGCCCTAATCTGTAACCTTCTCTACTTGAGGTACAACGGCTTGGCTATACTTTTGGTTTTAGAACTCATGGTTCAGTTCAAACTTTGGTGTTTTCCTTTTTCTTATAAATCATGTTTCCTGTCATTATATACGAGACATTATGATGAAAATTGAATAAGAAGTTTTAAAAGTGTGTAGTCCATTACACTATAAGCATGGGAGCACACAGACATTCATATTGATAGACAACAAACTTGGATTGCTATTGCAGGTGACTTAACTGGAAATCTACAAAGCCCATATTCTCCTAGAAGAATGATACTCTGGAGGCTGCCATTGTTGTTATTGTCCATCCACTCACGCATCTGTAGAAGAACTATTTTGGTGACCATGTGCAGTTGTAGCATTTCAGAAAAGTTGCATTGGCCCACGTTTTCCAACGAGCACAAAAAACACAAACACACAAAACGCAATGAATGTTTTACCTACATCCCTTCATCTTTTAAAGTGTTAACAACTCACTGAGAGAGTGAACATTGTCATGGACGAGGGAGACAAAAGGCGGATTTTTAAACTGTAAATGTATTGTTGATTTTCACAACCGTATTAAGAAAATAGCAGGGACAACATTCCCATGAGAGACAAAAAGGGGGAAAAACACCCTCGACACAGAAAATAAAGTGAAATCATCCAATAAAATTACCTCTGATAATGTCGTTTTTATCATTAGTAGTTAAGGACAAAATATTGCAAGTGAAAATGTTCAGGAAATCAATCACTGTCAAAAATGTGCTACTCAGCATGAGATCTCAGACTGTATAGCTTGAGTGTGACTTTCAATCATTGAGAGTTGACGCCTCCATTCTGCTTGGATTTCCATAACCATATTTTTGGTGCAGTTTGTCCAGTCTGCTGATAAAGTAGCTTCAATCACATTGAGAGGGTGATGGATTTTATCACCTCAACAAATAAAACAAAACACACCAAAAGAGAGGACACGCTGGCCAGAGAAGAGCTTGATCCTCCATCCTATCTACAACTTGTACTACCTTATTGTGCCTGAAGTTTGGCATCGTTCATAATCTGTAATGCTGAAACTTCAAAGCATTTCAATCAGATATTAGCCCAGTATTAACATCAGGCACAAGGGAAGGCAGCTGTCTTAAAAATAAAGTTATAGTTATTACTAATGGAGCATCAGTTCATAGTTGAGTCGTGATCAGTACAGATCTCCTCCTGTGGTTTTATGCCATGGGAAAAACAGACTGACTGCAGTTTATCGAAATTGTATCAAAACACTATTACTGCTGACAGTAATACAGTTTTTTTTTAAGTTATCCTATTTTCAAAGGATGGTTGAAAGCAGCTGACACAGAGGTGTATCCACGGAGTGCAGACGTACATGGGTGAGTGTTTAAAGTTACATTAATAATTGGATGGATGATAGGACTCCCCGTTATGTTCCAAAAATATACCCCTTCATTTCAAATCAAAAGTTTAGGAGTCCAGCAGGATTCTGACCTACTCTTTTGTTGTTGTTGATCCGAGACACACTCCAGTGCAACCCTAAAGCCATGAACCAGAGTTTTGTGATTTGTTGCCAACCTAAGGACAACAGCTGCTGCCTGCCGTTTGAGGTATATGCCAACTTTTATCCTGAAAACGAACGCTAAAAGCCCCTCTAAAACAGCCAAGAAGAAACTGGAATATTCAATTTAAGCTATTTGAATGGATTAATTTGGCAATGACAAAAAGCACAGAGGGGACATTGTACTTTGTCACTTTTATCCAAATAAACATAAACAGAACCCAATGTACTGCAAATGTATCAACCTCCACATGGCTGTCATCTACGCTGAGCCATCCCCTCCAGAGAAGAGGTGAATGATAGAAAAAGGGTAGGGGAGGATGGTTGGATGAAGATGGAAGAACACAAACAGTCAAACCAAGCATTAGCATCAGATCTGTCTAACAAGCTCCCTGTGGCTGTATTGGAAAAAAAAAAAACATTCAACTATCCAGATAAAGATTTCTGTTTTATGAACATATATATATATATATATATATATATATTAGGGATGTCCGATAATATCGGCGGGCCGATATTATCGGCCGACATTGACTTAAAAATGTAACATTTGGAAATATCGGTATCGGATTTTTACAACCGATATTGGAATTTCCGAGTCTGCATGAACGCAGCATGGGATGTTTACGGGCGCGCGCTTGATGACGTTTAACAACACGCTGGACTCGTGGCTAAGAAGGAGAAGCCCCGTGAATGAAATGTCCGTGGAGGACTGGAGGCTCAACCAGGCCCTCTTCCCTGCTGGTGCTCGTGTTGCACGCAAGTACCTGACTGCACCCTGCACCAGTGTTGACAGTGAACCACTGTTCAGCACTGGTGCAACAGTGGCAAGAGAAAGTCTGTTCAAGGTATATGTGTATCTCTTCAACCATGGTTAGCACTTTATAATTTGCCTTTCAGAAAACACTTGGGCCAATTTTATTGAACAAATGTTTTGAGTTTTGGGTTCAGAAAAGTTTCAACGTTTTCCAAATGATGTCTGTTTTCACACAAATGGCAGAAAGACTAAAAATGATGTATCATGCTAGTGGGTGCTGTTGGTTTGTGTAATGAAACCACACACGCACGCACGCACGCAAAAAAGAATACACTATAAACATAAACAGTGGCAAGTTCATGGGCATTTTTATGACAGGACAACAAAGTTGGATTGTTGTTACAGGTGACTCAACTATAGATCTGCCAAGTCCCAGGACTGTGGGAGTCACGTACACTCTGGAGGCTGCCATTATTATTATTGTCCATCTACTCACGAAAGTGCAGAAGTGCTCTTTACTATAGCTGTAGTGCACATGCAGAGTAGCAGCATTTTAGTAAAGTTGCATTTTCCTCCATCTACTCAAAGACTGAATGGGTACCATCATAAAAGGTTGAGTTTTAGGTGGCTGAACACCAGTCGGGTAAACAGACCCTTAAAACACCATGAAAGTTCTCACATTTTCACTTGTAAATATTGTTGTGGTCCAACTCCCAATGAAAGTATAATGTATAAAAAAAAATGCTCATGTCAAAACAACTGCCCCACACACACACGTCCGCACGCACACCTTTTCCATCCAATTCCAGGAATGTCTTCATATTAACTGGCTGCGGTCATTTATCTTTTAGGTCAACCATTCTTCCACTAATTTATCCAGGCCACTTCTCCATTCCAGTCTCCTCTCCGATCTTGAGATAGCCTACATCTTAGTTTGCTCGGACTCGGCTCAATTCAACTGCAAAGCAAAAACTCCAAATCACTATTGATTCCCCTCTCATGAAAAATACATTTTGTGCATTAGGATTCAGTCTTGGCCCTCTTTCTGTATCCCCACTGCGTCCGGTCATATCCTAATCTCCTCCCTCCTTCCCTTCCCCTCACTGCAGGTGAAAGGTATATTTTCTATCCATACATCTGCCGGGACGTCTGTCTTCTGATCGATCGCACGCGCCAACTCTCTGGGTCCATTAGGACAAGTGTTTATGCTGGAAATATCAATATTCTTGCTTCTACAGTATGTCTCTGTCTACCCCTCTATACTTTTCATAGCTTACGTTCCCTCTTTAAAGCTACCGCCACTCCTCGGTTATATCCCCTCACCATGATTTCTGTTTCCCACATTGACGCTCACAAGTTTATTTCTTCAAAATAGCTCAGCCTGCATTTCCTTATTTCTTCTTAATATTGCTTTTGTTTGTTTTCTCTCCTCTCACTCAGCTTAAATTGCCTGAAACTGTAAGTAGTGAAATTGCTTTTCCCCACATGGGGCTGAAAAAAATATACAGTGGAGCTTTGTCACAAACTTTTTTGATACTAACAAACTGGTCTTCTGTTTGTCTCACTCCTGTTCAAACTTCTGTACAAATACAAGAATATAAAAATTACTGTTATATAATTTTGTGTTTGGATATTGAACAAAGCTGCCTTCGTGGCAAAGGAGATAAAGGAAGGATATACTGAAACAGCTGTTTACAGGATGCCATTTCAATTGGATAAGGCTGTTTAAGCTGTGTTTGTAATATCTCTGCTCAATTTGCTGTAGCCTTTGGTGGCCATTTCCTGTCTCTATTAATATCCTTATGACACTTCAATTTGCTGTGCCTTCTACTCCTACACCTCTCCTTCTAAACCAGTGTCCTACTAGTAGCTTCCTCAATCCATGACGCCTGCAAGCAACTAAATGGAAAACAACAGCGAGTGAATTACAGTATACACAAGCATCTGCATATGTTGAAAAAAAGACACACGAGAGGGGGATTGTTCATATGTAGATTCATGCATTTGTACTAACACGGTTGCTGTCCACTGCTTTGCCACATTCAGCACCCTTGAGGAAAAAATGGGCTCTTTTCTGAATACAAAATAGTTCAGGACTAAAGGTAGCGAGCCGCAGCAGAAAACCAAGAGTAACTTAACTTCGCATGATTCACTGAAAGATGCATAGCTTTTGTATGACAGTACATGAAGAAGCCTGATAGTCTGTATTGCTATGAAATGGCAACTTTATTCCTGACCAAGGAGGCAAGTTTTTGATCTTGCTTCACTACTAGTTTACCAAAGTATACAAAAACACACGTCACATAAAGATGTAAAAAAAAAATTATGCATATAAAAGAAAAAGCAAGTAGAAAACCAAAAATACTACATGAGGTGAATTAACATTCAATTTAAAAAAAATAATAACTTTTAAAGCTTTAAACCTTATAAGCGTAAATTATCAACAGAATCGCAAACTCTTAACAAATTACGTTGATCCCACACACAGGACTAATATCCATGTACCAGAGATATGCTTGTGCATAACTCAAACTTACAACAAATAAGGCCAAAGTGTATGTCACAGTTTTGATGAGTCTCCTCGTGAATTTGTAGCACGTCAACTGCTGACGGCACAGGATCATGCAGACATATAGCAACAATGTTCAGAAACACTTTCCTCTATCAGTGTGCCCTAATTGCACTATTTATCTTCCAATCACAGGGTGTCAGGATGTGAAAGGCCTAAAACTGCACAACTAAATAATTGTCTTATAAGTCGTAGTTATTATATAATGACTTTTGGAAGTAGCTGCTGTGAAAAAAAAGTTCTAGTTTGCCTTTGAAAGCCATAGATGCCTTTATTAATGTTTTCATTGTTGTATGTTCCAACATGTCCCAGTTTACCATCTCAAGTGACTCCACGGAGGTACAAACAAGTGATACTATCTCACGCTTGCCTTATCCATTTATCTGAGAATATGTTTTAAGGACTCATATAAGTCACCCCGATACACCCATCACTGTGGGTAACTGCAAAACAGTTTGCCATACAGAAAAAGAACCTACCCTGGTCTTGTCTATGTAAATGCTAATGTATGTATGTGCTCGAGCATCTACATTGTACTACTTGCAGCACAAAGCAACCCCTCCATTGAATAAAGCCCTTCATCACGTGGTGGAAATATCAACTCTTATCTTGTGGTATGAATAGTGAGAGATGTATAGAGAACGCAAATAGGTAAGAGTAAGTTAGAACAAAGACAATAAGGAACACGATGACATAAAACCTAAGAATTATTATTATTATTATTTGGCAAAAAGATTGACTAGTTTTGCTTCATTCAACTTTTTGTTTACAGTCATTATGTGATGACTCCCAAAATCTCCCCCAATGGATATTGAGGAGTTTCTGTACAACTCTGGGTAGAGATGAGAAAATATTGCAAGACTAATGCAAATCAGTTGTATTTTCGTGGAGACATAGTGGCAAAGGGGGTAAACAAGGAGAATGGATGAAAAGTGTAATGGCTTTTGGTTGCAAAGATAAACTCCAGACAGAGACTGAGAGAAAAACAAGGAGACAGTGGAGTAGATTGAGCAGTTAACTGACAAGGACGTATGCACCCAGCTGGTTTCACTTTTTTTAACCCCCCCCCCAATGTCATATTTCATTTGATTTATGATCATTCCCAATTTCTGTCAATTCATGAGGAACTGGTTAATCTTCTTCATTTTCACAGACCTCCTCCCTTCAGTTCTTTATCTCTATTCATCTCCCTCTTCTCACACATTTCTTTCTTCTCTTTCTTCAGGCTTGTCTTTAGATCTCCTTCACCTTCCTCACAATCTGTCTTCAAGCTCGGCATCCAATCCCCACCTCCCTTTATGTTTTCCCGGTCCATAAGGCACAACCAGCCTCTTGTGTCAGGGTTGACCTGGCTTTGGTGCTCTGCTACTCGTCTCTCCTCTTCCTTCTCCTGCTTCTTGGGTTTTTGTTCCCCTCAGCCTCTAATCGGCTTTTCCGGGTTTGGGTTCGTCTCTTCCTAACTTTACCCTCTCTCGTTGCCACAGGATTATCCCTGTCAAAATGGCTGGACTTCCTGTCCTTTTTTTTTTTTTTTTGGGGGGGGGGTTGTTTTTCTCACTGCTCGTGCATGTTCTGTGCACACATGTACATCTTTGTTTTTGAGGCGTCATATTTTCATTTATTTTTTGCTTCTTTCTTTGCAACCCTAATCCTCTGTAACCACTGTGAGACAATCCCATAATGCCCCACAGGTGCAAAGGCTTAACAGTATGTGTGTGAGAAAGAGTATGTGTGACGGAGGGATACTGAGCACTGTGATGGAGATGCATCTCACGCTGTAAACATGTACAGTACAGAACGAGAAGTCAGAACACTGAATGTTCACAGTACCAGATGACAGTGTTTAAATGCTCACATTTAACCATTGGAACTATGCAAAAAGGGAAACTAAGGCCAGTGGAAATGTCAACAGCTCTATATGCATCTGTTCATACGCCAAAGCTTTAGACAAATTAAAACTTTGGCCTAATGACGGCTCTTGATTAAAAGTTAAGAGATCACCAAAGTTATTAAAATGATTCATGGGAGAAACCATGCAACCATCTCATCCTTGTCCCCATGACACCACAATCTCAAAATAATGCCTGAAGAAATACTGACAAAGGGGAAGTCAAATTAATCATAGCAGTTTGATCTATGCTGCTGATCAACCACATGGTGCTACAACTCGGAGCAGCAAGGAAACAGAAGGCTTGGCAGCCATTCGGGGACAAGGCATTTAGTCTCAGAGTTTCCCGCCGTCTTTTGTTCTTCTCTTTCAGCTCATTTCCATCCCTCCATCCCCTCTTTATTTAACTGGCTCTCTGTAAAGGTCCTGCTGTCAGCCTCCACCTGTCCCTGTCACTGCAAACAAAGACAACCAGAAGACACAGCACTCCTCCTGTACTCTCTTGTGCCCGCTCTCTTCTATACGCTGTCGTCTTCTCTTACTTTCAGTTATTTTGTCTCCTGTTGATTTTCTCAGCTCCCCTCATCCTTTCCTTGGCGTTGTGCCCTTACTTTTTATAGGCTCTTCTTTCCTTTTCACGCAGACATAAATATGGTTTTGGTTTTATTCTGTCCATACTATTGTCCTAATTACGTGCTTTATTGATTTTAGCAGAACAATTTGATCACAATAGTCCAAGTTTATTTGTACACTTTCTTAACTTGTAGTCAAAATTTTTGTCTCACTGAATGCTTCTGTAACGTATTCCTACCCTCATAAATTGGGGAATTGACTTGACTTATAGTCTTAGCTCACACAAGATGAACTTAAGTGCACATATGATAAGACAAGAGTCTATCCATCTCTACAGTACCCTTTTCTACTGTCAAGTTCAGAGTTTGATATTCTGGCCTGGTTTACCACGTACAGAGCCTCAGCAGACTGCAAATGTCTGCATTATGCAAATCACTTCCTGCCCACACAAACAAGCCGGGACCAATCAATGTCAATCCCCATTCCCTCGACCAATCAATGTCATTCCCTCTCCTATAAAACCAGACCTAATCGAAAGGCATTGTTCCTTGGGCCATGCATACTAGCGCTGAGAATTTTCACATTCCACATTGTAGCCATGCAACTTCAGGAATCATCAATGTAAAACAAGAGGAGATGAGGGTGGATACGACAAGGAGGGAAACAGAGAGCCAAAAGAGAGAAAACGTCTGGAGTGCTTTGTGGCTGTGAGACATCAAAAAAAGACAATACTTGCATGCAAACATTGTCTCAACAGATGTCTGGGGTCTTCCCTTTCAATTTCAGTGGTTGTCTCTACTTTAAATCTGCTCCAAATATTTGTTGTTTGTTTTTAATCAAAGGGAAAACTGGATGCAAGTTAAAATGTCATCAGATATCAACATACAGCATGAAAGGCTTGACGGAGAAAGTAACCAATGACTAACATTGTATGGAGGTCAAATACCTGTTTTTTGGTTTGTTTGTATTTTAAGCTAAACATATTGCCACAAACATACCTGGAGACCGACCCAGGAGACAACCACATAGCAATCTTTATACAAATCTAAAGTTACTTTGAAAATAAAACTGCTTATTTCATGGTTGTTAATGGTTGAGTGAGATTCAGGCTGAAATTAGCCTCGACCTGGTATCATTCTGTATGACACAACATTTACACTGCAACAATAACATTTCCTGTTGTGTCCATTGCAAGATGGACGGAAGGAATAAGCTGGTATATATTGCTACACAATTGCCACTTGCATTTGACAAGCCAATTCAGGCTACAGGTACAGCAGTTTATCATTGCACCAAGAGTCTCTGCATCAGAATACCCATGCAGTAGCAAACTGTTGACCAAAATTGTTGGTTAATGCAATGCTATGGTTGACTGATCTCCATCATATAGTTTGCCATTTTCTGTCTGGGCATCAATGTTCTGAACCTCCCCACACAGTAAGTTTTGAAGGATCCATGGTGCAGACTTTATTGAACAGTTAAATTCATAATGATAAATTGTATATTACTTGAGTGGTAAACAATCTGTTTCTATTGGACTGATATTTTTTATTCTATTCACCAACATGACAATTACAGATTTAATATTTCTCAAATATCCCTATAATTATCTCTATAGTTGCATTGAACTCATGTTCCTGACAGTCCTGTGGGCTTCAATTATGTGGCACAAACGTACTTTAAAGTCTTTACATCATCATCCATATTCATTGATTCATGAACATTCAGATATGAGAAAAAAATAAACAAACACTTCAACTGTTCTTGACGTTTACCCTGGGCCAGAAATATGCAAGAGGCTGACACACCGATCTTGGATGAAACCAGTAATTTTAGAACTCTAGTAGATTATCCATCTATTTGTACTTTAGTACACATTGTGTCATTCATTTGTCTGCGTGTCATCACAGTTCATTTGTTGCAAATCATTGTGACCTTTCGCGTGACGGTCCAGGAATATTAGACGAGAACAATGTTGCACACTTTTAATTTCCATCAAGCCAAGCACGCTTGTCTGCTCCATGTCATATAGTGTGAAAAGACAATGAATTTTTGGCTAGAAACGCCCTCAATGCACTCCCCCCCCCCCCCCCCCCCCCATCCATAACTCCATATTTCATTTAACACGCTTGGGCTCCGTTTATCTCATAAAGTGGTGCAGCTTATGCTGTCGATGCGGTGTCATTAAAGTCAGTGAAGCTCGTTTTAATTGTTGGTGGATTGGACTTTTATGACTAATGAAGCCTCTAGTATGGGTTGCTTGTACTATTTAATCAGTCATCATGTACTCTGTACCACCTACACACTCTGCATGGAGATAATGGAAGTGAATGAGAAAAGAGAGGACTGAATTATGGGAAGAGGAAGTAGAAAAAGAGAAAAAAAAAATAGATACCTTGGACTGTCTGAACTACCAGTCTTACATCTGCCTCACCATAAATCTATGAAAACCTGTTAGCGTCAATTCATTATAAATGCACTCTGCACATTATATTGTACTTAAATGTAGAGTTGTGAGCAGTAAGAACTTTAACAATGAAGCTCCATGAAAATAAGTTTCTGGATGACCCCTGTATTTCGACTTATTTCCCAGAGGCACTCTTTCTTCATAGAAAGGCCTCTGAAGTCGCTCTTGGCCCAAAAGTGACTAAATCTCTCCAGTGAGAGCAATGAAAAGGACTTTTGAGGAAGGTGCCACCAAAGTCCAGGCAAAATACAAGCCACTTTCTTGTGAGGTGAAACTCTGCTGCACACCACCTCATAACAATGCATATCAAGCTCCCTGCCACTGTTCCAATCTTTTTTTTTCCCCGTGCCCCCCCCCCCCCTCACATCTACCCTCTGCATAATAATCAGAGAAATGGAAATGTCATAAAAATTATTTTATCGTTTCAACTGAATAGAAATTCAAAGCCAGTGGGGGAGATGCTCAACTATACTGCAGTTTAGCATTTTTCAGCTCACTTGAATGCACTTTATCGTCCCTGAAGGAAAGTTACGTTTCAACAATAATATAACTTGTGATTTTCTAATTACTACCTCATAAAAACACAGATCTAATTTGTAGAAACGGATTTTCTTAAGTGTTGTATTGTGAGCTAAAGCAGCACAGTGAAGCCAAGTGTTATTGCTTACGCATTTATGTGGTTGAGATCATCTTTGTGATGTTATTTCATGGAATGCCTGGAAGTACTTCATCTTGTTTTTTTATCAAATCTCTCACATACTCAATTTCACAACATAATAATAGAAAATATTGGATTAGTATTAGGATATTTTATATATTGCTTTTTAGGGTAAGCGACTTACCAATAACTGCATTAAACATAATAATGCAGCAATTCTAACAATGCCACAAAATAACACTTATCTCAAATGTAAACACAAATAACTAATTGAGAGCACAATTATATTAATAAGCATTCAAAAATTACATTTTCCATTATACCCACATGTGTAAAATAATTCTACTGGCTGACTAATTACTGTTGGATGCTCTCGAGCGAAGAGTAGCCCTTGTATGACAGTGTATCTAATACAATAATATTCCCACAAAAAAAAAACCCTGCCTTGGCCCATCTGTGTTTCCCTGTGGTTGGCTGGTGACAATGGGCTTGAGTTAGGCTGAATGAATTGCAAGTTTACCTGACAATGGTTTAAAATAACCCATTAATGTGATGGATGTTGCATGCGATGCCAAGACTCTTCACTCCAAGTTAAAGGTCCTGATTAGGATTTGGTCATGAAAAAGCTCAAAACCTCTAGAACCCAACTGAACCACTCTTTTTTGGGGGGGATGGCACCCTTCACTTGTGCTCATTCTGTTTCTGAGCACATTGACGGACCTTCATGGAAAATCCATCAACTGCCGAGTAGAAACAAAACAGCTGAAGCAGCTTTGTCTGTGGTCCCTATTACCTTCCTCTCTACAAAGTACTGCAGCGTTACTGTATATTACAATGAAGGCCTTCTCCACAAAGGCATGCACCGTGACAGCGAAACACAATGGATGCCGCCATTTGATAGAATACGGTAATAAAGAAGCCTGAGGTCAAAGGGGAACCTGAACAATAAATGCGGCATCAGACTGATGTCGTGCGTGATTCAAAGGGACATGGGATTTATGGCAAGGAATCTCTCTCTTGCTCTTTCTCTCTCATGTGCAGACATTCCCACTGAGGTAGACATGCCAACAGTAGTGTGCTAAACAATCAGGTCATTGTTGAGTCTGAGGACATATGTTCATTTTGCTCACACAGATGATCACGTTTTTCCCCACAGTGAACACACACACACACACACACACACACACACACACACACACACACACACACACACACACACACACACACACACACACACACACACACACACACACACACACACACACACACACACACACACACACACACACACACACACACACACACACACACACACACACACACACACACACACACACACACACACACACACACACACACACACACACACACACACACGATACTCCATCACAGTTCTCTCATCCCAGCAGGTAGAATTATCTCTTTTCTTTCTTGGCATCCCTGCCACCATTATATTGGTCCCTTTGCCTGTCTGTTTCTCAGCGGTCTCTACTATATCCTCTTTCACACCTCCGTCCTCCATCCCACTCGCTCTGTCCGTAAGCAGTATTACCTGAAACCCTTTTCATGCTTTCACCACCCGTACGCACTCCCTCAGTCTATACGGTCTATCCTGAAACCTTTTCATGCCTCCATGGCATCTTTCTCTCCCTCTCCCTCCTTCTCTCTTTTCCCCCTTCCTGTCATATTCCTTTCTCTGCACCTGGCCATGACTCTTCCCCCATCGCTGTGGTTTCCCCTCTCCACCTCTCTGACAGCTTCACATTAATCATTCCAACATCCCGAGGAAGACCGCCTTCCTCCACTCCATTTCTTTCGCTACCTTTCATTCTACATGCATCTTTCTGTTTCTCCCTCCATATCATATTTTCCCTTCAAATTGCTACACCTCATGTTTCACCTCTCATTAAAACTCTCAACCAAAGGGTATCACACTTCTCCCAGTTGTGTCAACTTATGAGAAAGCTGAATATGTTGCAGAAAGTTTAACATGAGCTGTATCATCACTGGAATGATTCCAACAAAATGATTTATTCTATGGGAAGTCTTAGCATGCACATCAGACCAGAAATAGCACTGTGGAGTAATAAATAAAAAAAAAAACACAAGTGGTTGCTTGGGTGGGGGTGTGCCACCTCAAGTACTGGGAAGATAATGAAATATGATCCTGGCGGACTGGGGTCAGTGTAACATCCATAAGTTTTATAGTGCTCACAGGATGCAGCACACTGCACAGCACACTGCACAGCTCTTTATACTACTGAGAACAAGGAGTTTAGAACTTGGAAATTTTATTAGGCAATAATCCACGGACATAGTTAGAGAAGTGAGGCCTGCAATTTCCTAGGCAATCCATTCATTCTGCTCAGACGCTGTAGAGACTCATGCTGGTCTCTGCTTCCCGACAGTTTATTCTCGTTCCCATCCACTCAGTAACCGAGAAGAAAACGAATCATTTGACCGAGGGTTTTTTTTTTTTTTTTTTAACTACAGTGCATCTTTAGTCTTCACAATCACCCAATGCGACACCTATGCAAAGCCACAAACTTAATCTTCATTGAAAACTAAACAGGATTGATATCAGTCAGTCATATTAAACTCATCATTTGCATAAAATATTAAATTGCTCATCACTGATTGTCCAGTGCAGTGGGTCAACACAACAAATAAGCACAAGGTAACTCTTTGGCAAACAATGCCAAACATTACTGAGAAATGTGTCAGAGGATATAATGCTTAAGGACAGTAGTCTTTAAGGTGCAAACGAAAATATACCAGGCAGGTTCTACAAACAAATTACAACTTAAAATAGTAAGACCCTCAAGGAGAACATTGTGAACTGCAGTATACTGTTAACAACAAAGTCCAGAAGATGTGTCGACATAATTCTTGTACAAACACAATGTGAGGTAGGAACCAAGCTGAGGTAAGAAACTTAAGCTGTACCTCAAAGTGCAACATTCAAAGTGCAAAACATTTAAACATTATGTATCTCTGTCACTTTTCAGTTTTTAGTGAATTGATTTTTTTTTTCCTGACTTGTTTGCTCAAAGAAAAGCTATAGAATGTGGGTCATAAAAGTGCAATATTCTGCGCATTATTGTCTTGCCATTGCCGTGTCTTTTGATTTCTCGCACAAATCTTGAAAGGCTAGCCGGTGCTTTAGTTCAATGTGCCGTCTCAGATTTGCTGTTGATGTTGATGTACGGAGTTGCTTCTTGAAAAATCCAGCAGGCAAAGTTTAGACAAAAAGATCAGATTTTTCCAATCTGTATCATCACTGACCTTTCACAAAATTATTTTAAGTAATCATACGAAGGTGAAGTATTAATCGTGGAGGCAGAGTCTGACATAGTGCTGCTGTCTTCTATTTGTTTTTGTCGCTATGCGTTGCATTCTGATGACGCATGCGGCGGTGCGACTCTGTTGCGAGATTGGCTGTTTTCCTCCTACGTGTAAAGGCCAGTTTACGATGTGCTTTAGGCGGGTTTTCAACTGGGAGGCTCTGGAAATCTGGCACCCTCTTAAACATTGAATTGTGAGAGTGCCGTTCACAGATGGCAGAATGAGCGCGCACGGTACGTTCAGTACATGAAATATGATATGAAAAATATGAACGAGTTCATGAATGAGCGTTCATTGAACTCATTCAGGCACAACACTGGGTATCACGCCACTTAATGTCACACCACATAGGTCTCCTATTAATTTATACATGTCATATTTCAACACCTGTCACATCTCCTCTTAGAATACGTATAACAAATGGACCTTTACGAAACATACACAATATTGCACTCTTGAAAATGTCACACTACTGCAATGTCTACATTGCTCAAGAAATCATGTGTATGTTAAAAATTTTTAAAAAGAAGAAATACACATTCTAGACATTAATACTGACAAATGTCAAAGCCGTAACACAGCGGTTCTGGGGGCCATGTGAAGAACGACATGTCAAAACTAGAAAAAGCCTGAAAGAAAGCTGCGATTCACTGTGAAATTCCAGAAAATCAAACGTCACATTGCCAGACATTAGGCGGCCCTGTCGAGACATGGCTGACACTTCATTCATTTCCTCATAGGAGTTTTCAGCCCGCTCTATCACACACTCATTTGTTTTATGCTTCTCTTATGCTCTTAAACACTGTCTAATCCCTGATTAGTGGAGGAAGAGGGCGTTTAATGCTCTTCTCCACTTGTCTGCCGCTGAACTGTTAAACACAAGAATGCTTACAAGCACATGTGCATGCACTCAAACACACTTGAAGAATGGGAACCGCACACACGCACACGCACACACACACACACACACACACACACACACACACACACACACACACACACACACACACACACACACACACACACACACACACACACACACACACACACACACACGTCTCCACTCTGCTTCTCCTGCAATGCCACTCAGAACTGTCTTTTTCTTTCTCTGGTAAAACAGGTACTCAAAGGGGATTTAATAGTATCTGGTAAGTGCATCCAGACACTCCAGACAACAATGTATTCACCCAGAAGAAGGAAAAAAAAAAAGCAGGACGATAAGAGAAGATGGACAAAAATAACCACAGTGATTCAACTGGAACCATTTTTTTGTCAAATAAACCCCATAAACAGGCTGTGTAATAAAATTAGCAGGATGTGGGATCTCTATGAACAATGATACCATCACATATGGGAACAGAAAGCAGGAAACATTTAAAGTGAACAAGGGAATTATCCAGCGCTTTGGTTTGGCAGGCGGTCACCTCTCTGGAGTATTGGCATCCTCATATTATCCCACCCTCATAGTCTTGCTTACCAACTAGTATTACTTCTTCACACATTTGGTATATTATCTCATATCATCTCATCATATCAGCATAGCACTAACTTCCACGGCCAAGTTAGACTGGATAGAGAGGAGACATTTGAAGCAGACATGATTTAAATTTTTTTCTGAGAGGAACAATATGTGGCTGAGAGAAAGCTGGCTTGAGGTCCGAGTACCAAAACACTGTAGTGGTAAATGGTCTACCATCAGCAAAAACAGGACAGTAGATGGTGCCAATCAGGCTCGGTTAATGGTTGTTTAAACTGACAAGGCCAGTCATTCAGGGGAAAGTGGAAGATGAACCTATTTAAAATCACTTCACTCAGCCATTGGCCTGTCCTAATTTCGTGTTACTGATTCATTCTGTGGTACGAATGCATTCTTATTTTCCAGCCCAGCAATGAGCGTGTACTTTTTTTTTTTCTTAATGTCTTCTCTACACTTACAAATGTTGATAATGTCATGATATTTTTAGCTCATTTAATTCTATAAACACATATGTGACTAATCAGAAGATTTCATTAGAGCATCTCAGCCAACAGCAAGAATGACGTCACAGAAAACGTATACAAAAAACTTATTATGGATCATTTCCAAGTGATAAAATAGTATATAATAAACATTCCCATAAAAAAATTTCTCTCAAAAGGACAATTATCAATCATTGTGGCAAGTCCCTGCAACCACAATTTTTAGATCGGAGGCAAGGAGCCTCAGAAGCCTCTTAAAAACAATTCCAAACAACAAAGCTGTGAAGCAGGTCAAGTGTGAATGATACAGTGTGGTTCCTTTTGATCAACTGAGAAAAAAAAAGAAGAAAAAAGTAACACTTACTGAGCAAAGTAAAAAACATTGCTTGAAATGTCACTTGATGAGCAGTGATATTTTTCATTTCCCATATCAAATAAAGTAATTAGAGGGGCCTCCAGCCAGTGGAAGTGGAGGAACACTGGAGAGCTGACAGATTGGTATCTGCATGACAGAGGCAAGTCAACAACACCTCTCTCTTCACTCACATTTCCCCTGATGCCACCACACTTTATCTCTTCATTACTAACTGATAGGACACAGGGTCCCTGACAGTTAATTACATCACCAGTGTGCATGTGTGTGTGTGTGTGAGATGTCACTTTCTGGACACAAACCACCAAATTACCTGTGAAAACTGAGTAAAAGGGTATCCTCCATCTCCTCATTTTATCTTTAGCCGTCTTCTTCTCCACAATATATGTTTTGGAAACCTCGTCCCTCCCCGCAAGGAACCTTTCGTCACTGCTATCGTCACCTGAGGGTATCGGCGTCCCACGATGCATTGCAATCTGTCCGCTCCCATGGCTGGTAGTGGAACTGCAGTGACATCTACTGAGAGGAGAGGAGAGGAGAGGAGAGGAGAGGAGAGGAGAGGAGAGGAGAGGAGAGGAGAGGAGAGGAGAGGAGAGGAGAGGAGAGGAGAGGAGAGGAGAGGAGAGGAGAGGAGAGGAGAGGAGAGGAGAGGAGAGGAGAGGAGAGGAGAGGAGAGGAGAGGAGAGAAGAGAAGAGAAGAGAAGAGAAGAGAAGAGAAGAGAAGAGAAGAGAAGAGAAGAGAAGAGAAGAGATGAGATGAGAGGAGAGGAGGAGGGGAGAGGAGGAGGGGAGAGGAGGAGGGGAGAGGAGAGAATTGGGAAAAGCAAGAAAAAAGAAATGAAAAACCTGTTCTGAAAAACCAGCAAACAACAATATAAAAAAAAGTCCATCCCGTCATCAAGTCACACCCTGAATCTTTTCTTGCTACACAATCACCGTAGTCCTTTAATATTAGCATTTTTCCCCCCTAATTGATGAACCAAAGTGCCCCTGCCTTTGCTTTTTTTGGCGCCTCAGCCCAGTACTGTGTGTGGATAATTGCTCCTCTTAAGTACCAGTTCTAAAAAAAAAAAAAAAAAAAATTTTTTATTCTAGTCAAAAGGCTTGCATACAAGCTGTCTGTGTATTTGTAATTATTGTCTCAGCCAGTGGCTGTCAAGGTCCATTACGTGAGGTCAAGCTCAAATGACTATCCTGAACTGATGACAATAATTTGACCACAGACACACAAGCATTAGGCAATCATGCACTCAAAGATGCTCACGCCGACACATTGCCCGCACACCAACACAGTGAGGAAGCTTACAAAGGAGCTGCACAGACACACAAATCTGCTCAGATGTGCACGCCAACACAAATCAACACACAGCAGGGAATTCAAGTTTTGTCAGGAAACCATACCATGAATTATTCAGGAACTAGTTTACATAAACCATCCATTCAGCCAAACATGAATTAGAATGACGCTAGCATGTGCAGGAAGCAATCATCATGTGATTATAATAAAAAACTGGGAAAACATGAATATTCAGATACGACGTGTGAGAAATCTGGAGCAATTCCGATAATCTTGCAAATTACTTCACATTTCATAGGTATTATGCAATTAACACAATTAAAATATTTTCCTTCCCATGTTATTCATTGACTCGGGTGAGCCAAAGTGATGCCAATCGTTGTCAAAGACATGATCTCAAATATGCGTAAAAAAATATCGAAACAAAGATTATTTGCATCCACTCAAACTCAAAAGATTGTGAAAAAGCATTGACACGTATCATATTAAATGTCAATAGCCATTAGTCTTACTAAATCAAATAATAATTTACTCTAAAAACTGAATTTTTATCATCCAATTCACCAATTGTGACTGGAACTTAAACCAGGTTACACTAAATGCTAAGATCTCATCACAATTTCAATTCCAGTCATGAATACTTAAGATGTGAGACAGAAGCGTTGAAATATCAGAAGTCTTATTCGCTCGTCCATTAATGAGATTACATTTGGTCTTTGCAACAGCAGCGACTCAGATGCAAAGTACATTGTTTAAGCTTCACTATTGCTGCAAGACCACTCAAGTATAGAAGAACTAACTTGATTTCAAGCTGCAGTTTTCCACTGTAAGTATACAACAGCTTTGTGGCGAGATAAACAAAGTGTCACTTGCATTACCAAGAAAGGCTCGGAAAAGCAAAACAGAGTACATAGGCATCAGTTTTGGTCATCAAAACAGACACTAGATCACAGCCCTATTATTTTCCTGACAGAGAGCTTACTTGAATCCCAAACTGATTTGTGAGAAGGAAATTCATTTTGCAGGAACATAAAGACAAGAAAAGCTGCACAATGAAATGCTAAAGCCAGAGAATTATTAGCATTTATTTAGCTTAAATAAAATCCAAAACAATCAGTCAATTATCACATTACAGTCTATACTAATTTCATTAAAATGGTACATTTATTGACATTACGTTATTTTGCATCCGAGACACCTGCAACTACAGTCGTCTTGAAAAGCAACACTGAATAAAGAAACATGAAAGTTGGCGAGTGGTGCTTTCAGTTTCCTGAATGTAAATACATGAAATGTTAATCAGTCCCCCATTGACTGTGAGAGAAAGTAATAGAAAACAAATTGAACACAACAACAATTCAGATCTGCCAATATGAATGCTCTGTTTTGCCCACGTGTAAACAAAACAAACAAAAAAAAAACATTTTCTCAAAAATATTGACTGTTGCATATTAGCCTCACATACTGTAAAATATTAGTCCCACACACAAAGAAATACATGAAAGAGAAGGGTTTATGTACTATTATTGTGAGTTTGTCTTAGGTGTAATTTGTGAATGTAATTCTCAACACTGAAGGCCAGCTAGAAAACAACAATGCCTTGGGCCTCGAATACACAACAACACATACTGTAAGTGAAAATTGACAACTTACTTTGCATTTTGAGGGTCTGTTTGCACGACAATGGTGCTCATAATAGAATTTTTGTTTTTCCTATTTACTTTGGATTTCTTGTTCCAGGTGTGTTGGTGAACTTTTTTTTTTCCTTTAACCAAAATGTCTTTTTTGAACTGACTTAACTATGAGAAAACCTTTCTTTTGATTGCGTTTACTCTCTGATGGTCGGCATCAACACAAGACACCTGAACCTTTTGAACCTCCTGGAGGAGACTGAAGCCATGTCGGCGATGCAGAGGAGGAACTAATGCAAGAAAAAGAGAGATGGATTGCAACAATGGTGACTGAAGGAGAAGAGGAGTTTCAAGCCATGTACACCATCTCTCATCACGGGGAATGTAGGATTGCTGGTGAATGAAATGACGAGCTGGCAGATTCCAGGCCAGATTCCAGGCCAGAACCTGACCATTGTCGTGTGTCCACTGTCCTGGTGAACAGAGATTGCACTGATAGTGGTAAATGGAAGAGGGGCAGACTCGCCATGCTCCTTAATAACCTGGTGTAATATCAAGCATATTACGATAAAAAAACAAGTATGCTGCCATAATATTTGCCACGTGAGATCACCCACACCATCATTGTGACTGTTTATGTTCCTCCATCTGCTAATCCCACATCTGCCTGCAACACCATGCACTACACAGTAACCCGTTACAGACTCAACGCACGAGCGCCTTCATCATTTTCTCGGGTGACTTCAACCGTATCGCCATGGCCTCCACACTCCCCACTTTCACCTAGTGTACAATCTGCCCCACCAGAGAGGCGGGACCCTGGACCATCTGTATGCAAACATTAAATAGGCACATGGGACATCTATTATTCTCACAGTCACCTGGATAACTATATCGCCCATTCATGTGTGCCTGTGCTGATTAGAGAAGTTTCCATCTCTGACATGAATCAGTTTCTATCACCACAATATGTAGTGGTCTGTGTGCATGAGGAAGTTATTGCATGCAAAACCGGCATCAATTTGATTTATATTTTATTAACTATTTCCATCCTGAGGGGCCCGTTCATTTTCCAAAGTGCCCGCAGTGGGTGTAGCCTTGTCTATCAGAGGCCAATGACACAGGGACACATGCCATATAAAACTGTATTACCGTTGATTGATTGACAGGGTTATACGACTCAAAGCACATGTGGGAAATTGTGTCAAAGGTGGAATAAATGAAAAAGTAAGAGAGAGGCAAAAAAGATGAGAGCAACAGGGAAGGTATTAACATAAACTATGACTGTTGTAAAAGGAGGAGAAACCCAATTTAAACTGAAACATGAAATTTTGAGGTGGAAAAACAGTAGGAAAAGACAAAACAAAGGTATAAAATAGGTCTGAGAGGGTAAAGTGTGACTGAGAAAGATGGAGATGTTGGGAGGGTTGCCTCATTTTCAAGATAACATGGAAGGATAGGTCACACTGTGGACAGTAGCTATCGAACCAGAATAACCCATTGTGTCACTGCCTTATTTAAATAAACCTCACAGACAAACGCTCACACACAGACTGCCTCAGGATGCCCTGAGACCAGACCAGTGTCACCTTGCATATAACAAGCCATGTCTCCTGGGATGAGAGTGAGAGACTGAGATCAACTAAAGCAGGGCTAAAGATTAGATGAAACGTCATATAAAATCTGAAATGCGCTATTGTGATTAAAACGGTCTGTGTCGATGCCACAGCCTAACGTCTGAGTCTTTCTGATACACGATTGATTGGAAATAAATGTTGAACACAGAAATGTCAACTCCAAGGTAAATAATAACTATAAATATTGTTATATTAAACCAACATGTATGTCAAAGAGAAAAGCAAAATATTAATAACAATATTGCACCAGCTCACTTTCCAGGTCCCTTAATTTTTAATTGAGATATAAATATGACTTGTCAAGATGTGGCCTCATTTTGAGTTCGTGATAATGATTTTCTAAATTCCAATACCGAAAAAGATGAACGCCTAGTGATTGGGAAGTGCAAATAATACAATTCATGTCATTTGCATACAACTATTCAGTGATCATATACTTAAATACCACCTCCCAGCAAACTTTGAATTGTTTTAGCGCAGGACATATGTGATCACTTTGTGGTCATTCTTTTGCACAGAACATAATGCTGACATATCTTTCTTATGAAAATGATGCACACCCACCCAGCTGGTCACATGGCGTAAAGGAAAACACAACTTACCTGACAAATGTGGTATATTTTCCATTTACTCATCAATGTTCTATATAATTTACCCAACATAGGCTGATTCTGACGACGGGCGAAGGCCAAACCCGCTTGTTCCAATTATCTTATAATAAACCTAACAAAACCCTAATATGGACTAATGACCCTAATATGGACTAATGACCCTAATATGGACTAATGACCAAGAAGGGTTTTGACCTGAGGGGGGAATGAATGGCAATTTTGATTTTCCAAACTGGGTCATTTTCATGTTTGTTACTCTGACCTTGCTTTCATATTTCAGTCTCCTCAAGACCTATCGTTATCCTAATCCATCATACTAATGTGAAACCACAACATTTGAAGACTTGATAAAGATAACCACTGCCCTGCAACCTTACCTACACTGTAATAACACTACTGACTGCTTCGCAAGCTGCCTTAACACTTTGTGTACAATTTTCTATGGCAAACATGCACTGTCTGTCTTGTCAATTCTTGGCATCATAATGCAATTATTATGCATTGTTGGGGCTCTTCTTTGTGAAGCGGGGACAAAATAATCGATTTGAGGTTTTCAACAATGTCATTCTTAAGAGTAAGTACCCTTTACTACCACTACCATGTATTTCAGAGTTGCTTAATGGAGCAAATTGCCCCCAGGCATGACTGACATTCAGTGATGATATGTGAGGAGTGTCAGTGAAAGATGGTTTTCAACAACCCCCTGGACACTATGAGTATTGCATTATGCTCCAACAAACACCCTTGCTGTTTTCAGGGCCATAGCAAACAATGCATGAACATGCTAAGTTTTGGTTCTACTATATGTGTTTAGTCGATACTAACAGCCATCTGCAAATAGACTCTACAAAGATTAAGTTGATGGTGGGTTAGCTCAGTCTGTCAGATCAAAGCTGAAAATGGCCAAATTGTTTTGAGGTGATAGAAAGGCATTAACTAAAATAACCACTTATAACTCAGGCCCCGTTTACACGACAACATGTCCTGTGACAACACCTAATCTGTTAAAAAAAAGAGGTGGGTTTAGCGCAGCAGCAGACACACTGCCAACGACATAGTTTTTATGCCGGACCATAGGAGGGCGCTGTCGCTTGTTATTGTAATAAAACCACTCAGACTTGTGTGCAAAGAACAATACGGTATAAAACTGAACAAAATCTAGAGTACCAGGTATCCATATGAACAGATGACGAATCGGATGCTATCAGGGGTGAGTCTCAACTATAAAACTACTGATATGGACAATAAAACTAGAATACGGACCACGAGTCAAACCACTACAGCTCCACCATGTTTGTTTATTGGTGGATGAGCAGAACTATTTTTAACAAGAAGGGAGGGGGAGATAAGCACATGCGCAGTAACAGAACTTCAAAGCCTCCAGCAGTCTCTTCAGGGGGGAATCGCGGCCATGAAAGAATCTTTCCACCTTGGAAGCCGGTATTAATACTTCATGGATACAGTGGATCCGTACACCGGTGTCATATAAACGGACCCCCCAAAAGTGAAGAAAGTTTTGCAGATACACTCGTACTCGGCGCGTAAACGGGGCATAAGGTATGCAGAAAGCCAGCTCTGCCTGCACAACATGTGGAACCTTGAAGCTTATGGGCTACAGCAGCAAAAAGCCACACCAGGTGCCAGTCTTGTTCCCTAAAAACAGGACTCTTAAGCAGTTTGCAAGGGCTCACCAAATTTGAAAAGTGCATGACTTAAAAATGCTTGGTATGACGAGTCTTGAATTCTGCTGCCACATTCAGATGGGTCAGAATTTGGCATAAATAACATGAAGGCATGTACCCATCCAGCTTTTTATCAATATTTCAGAAAGCTCTTACTGTTGTAATGGTGGAGAGATGTTTTTTTGCGGCACACCTTGAGCCCCTTAATAACAATTGAGCATTGTTTGAAGGCCACAGCCTACCTCAGTGTAGTTGCTTTCATTGTCATCATGGCCACAGTGTACCCATCCCCTGTTTACTACTAGTACAAAAACCAGCCGTGTCATCTGGCACAGTGGCGGCTGGTCCACCGAGGGTGCCGGGGAGCTGCCCCCCTGGTGGAAGCCAAAGGATTAAAATAAATAAATAATTAAATATATGAATAAACTGTAATACTGTCAAAATGTGTTTATGCAAACAAACTAAAAATGGGCCCTGAACTGCAGTTGCTTCATTTTCTACAGACAATCTTCAAAAAAATAATTTATTGATTTCTCTCTGTATCGTTTGTGTGTGACCAGCCTGGGGCGCTGCAGAAAGCCGCCCCGAGGAGGCGGGGTTAAGTAGTGGTCTCTCCAATTACTGGTTAACACCAGAGTGACTGACATAGAATCAAACCAGTCAGCGTCATTTCATGTCCGAGATTTGGGGCGCCATTTAAAGTCCATTCTTGTTTGTTCTTGTGTGTTTCTACGAGGTGTTGAGATGAAGACAACAAGCGAGGAGCCTGTTTATTAACTCCATTACATCTCTTGTAATTAACCAGCTGGAAAGGAGAAATATGGCTGAAAAGCTAGAAGTCAGGTTCAACCTTTGCCAGTATAACTATTTTTGAATGCACACAAACAGAAATGTGTTCACAAGTTTGCAAATGTGTTTAGGATTGTTAATGTTGATAAATGATTAGGTATGCTCATATTTAACAGAATTTTTAATAAAAAAAATTTTATTAACATATTTGACTGAAAATCTAAGGGCTTAAAAAAACCTGTTTATTTTGCACTTCTTTTTTGCGGTCTCTTGATTGAGCTTGATTTATGTGTTTTTTTCTAAACTCAGACTCACTGTCATTTCAAGTAAAGCAGCCCCAAAACTCATTATTTTTCACAAGTATGTTTTTAAAATAGTCTTAATAAATGCTCACTCTTCACTAGCTGTTTAAAAGAACTATAATGTTTCATCACTGGCGATTGTGAAGTTAAATGAAGTTAACTTTGGCTGAAATCGAATAACAATGAAGAACCCCACCTAAGAAATGTATCACCAGCCGCCACTGCATCTCAAGCTGGTATCTTGAACATGAAAACATATTGTCTGTACTCCACTGGCCAGCACAGTCAGCAGATCTCACTCCAAACCGAGCACCTTGGGCAGACGGTGCAACTTGATACTTGCATCATAGATGTGAGGCTGCAACTTCGTGGCGCCATCATATCAATATGGCCTGAATTGTGTGGGGAATGTTTGCAGCACCATGTCAGCTCTATTTCACAAAGACAGAAGACATTTCTTTTGAAGTAAAAGAAGGGGTGAGTCTAGCAAAGTGTACCTAATAAAGTGGCTGAGTTGCTGTCGATGCCAACCTAACAGCATGTGTGCTCAAAAGACTGTAACCCCTCATATAATTACGTGGGCGCATTCCAACCATGTCTCTTGTCATCCTGAGGCCACAAAAAATAAAAAAATAAAACAATATTTAGGAGCATCATTGAAAACGTGTTCACCTGTTGGTCTTTCATGTCGTTTAACTGAGCTTAATGATAACTTCTGAACTTCCGCTTTGATCATCAACAGACAAATATTTTGACAATATTTAGAATCTTCATCTCAAACAGTTGCGACTGTACAAAAAAGCATGCCCTATATTTTGCTCTGTACATTTTTCTCCTCCAAGAACATTAATTGTTTTCAAGATAACACCATACAATTTATAGACATATCCATTGAATCATTCCAGAGCTCAAGACCACCAAGCCTTCGGTTTCTAAACTTTCACTCTTCTTTGCTTCTTCTTCTGGACAACAGCCTTCCAGTCCCCGCTGTGCCAGTCCTCTCTGCGCAAGTTCAGGGCCGACCATCGTCATAAACCCACTTGTGCGGCCCGTCTGGCTCTGAGCCCGACGTCCTTCCCTATAGACTCTCTGAAATGTTTTATTTGTTCTTTTAACAATGTCTAAGGTAGTCAATGCAGTGCATCAGTTTCCAGCTTCCTCAGGATTTATTCCACAATAAAGGGTTGTGGCTCCTTCAATGCCACACCCAGTCCACTGATTCATTAATGGTGAACCAGGTCATACTTAAAAGTGTCTGCTGGGCTGCGAGGAGCCAGGGCAGAAAGTAAATGTCATTTGGGAGAGTAAACGCCACAATGAAGATCTGAGCACTAATACAGGGACATCACGGTCCTCAAACTTACTCATTTATTCTATTGTCATCATTCAGACATCCCTTTTGACTTCTTCATCTTCTTGTCCCATTTCGATTTCCCTTTCTGACTTGACTTCTCATTTAGCTCTCATCTTTTCAACAGTCCTGTTGCCCCACCCACGTCTGATCAAATGTGTATGAGCTTCCCTGACCTGATTGTTTCCACTTGTATACAAGTCTTCTCATTGTTTTTGACTTTTCCAGTTTGTCTCATCTCAATGTTAGGCCTGCTTGAAGTCTTTAGAGCGATCCTTGTTTTATGATCTCTGGTATTGTCACCTCCCCATTTTTAACCGAGTTTTTGTCTCAGCCTTCTTTGCACCGATTTCCTAACCTCACCTATCATCTAAAAATTCTTTGAGCCTTGAAACCCTGAACTCTTTAGTATTATCTATACCAACACCTTGTTAAAATTAGAGATGCTTTACATATGATAAGCAATAAAGACTTTCTATTGTACTGATGATATTCCTTCCCTGCCAACAGTATAGTTCATATTGTAAGCAGCTGAGAAACTTTTTCATATCAAGCACCCTATTTAACCCCATTTTAAAATCTATATGTATTCATAGATTTTATTCATGGAGATTATTTTTGAATTTCTTCACTATGACGGTATAAAATGCGGCACACTGTATTATAAATACCTGACGAGGCTGCATGCATAAAAACTAACAATACACAATGCCTATAGCATGTAAATGTTATTAATTCTCGGAGCCTTGCCCCCGAGAGTGATTGAAGTGTTTACTTCAGTGCATATGTTTTGTAAATCAGCCGTAGGAGAGGACCAGCTAAGTGTCCCATTCTTTCTCATTATGTTTTGGTGGTAAAGCACATAGCCATAGATCAATATCCAAACAACACGCACATGCACACGCACTCAGAAATTTAGTCAGCAAATGGCTACACATCGACAAAGTACACATAAACATTAAGAAACATGCACGCCTAAAAAGCATCAAACACATTTGCATGAGCTTGTTCACCCATTTTTCAGGTTATGAGATGATTACCATCCTATTAACAACAGTTTCCCTGCCCCACATAGCCCCACTTTATGACAAGGGTGTGATGGGATGATGAAGCATTGTTATCAGAGGCCATGAATCATCCTCTTCCTCAAGTTAAACATGCAACATCATAAACACATTATGGCAAACCTGTGGCGAAGGACAGAAATGTGGTCGGAACCACGCGTGAATGTGTGCGTGCATTTGACTTAGTGCCTACTGCCCCAGTTAAGTGTAATAAAGGACAGCGCTAAAATAATGTGATGAGTTAAATGAGCAGACCATCCATGCATTCAACTCCCTCAATACCCCCGCCCTCCATCCACTATCTCTCTCTGTCTCCGGCTCACAGACTCTCCCTCTATAGCGTGTGTGTGTGTGTGTGTGTGTGTGTGTGTGTGTGTGTGTGTGTGTGTGTGTGTGTGTGTGTGTGTGTGTGTGTGTGTGTGTGTGTGTGTGTGTGTGTGTGTGTGTGGTGTTGGGCTGGGAGGTAATGTGACTCGACTGGAACGATTAATCTTGCTCAGGTGAGAGTGCGTTGGGAGAAAACGGGGAGGGCAACAGGGAGAAGAGAGATGGGCAGGAATGGTAGTTTAAATGTAAGTGGAGAAAGAACAGAGGAGAGGGAGAGGGATGACGTATGGCTGGCGATTTCTCTTCTCCCGCTCTTTCGCTCCGTTTCTATCTTTCTTCATAAGCGTAGTCCTCTTTTTTACACTCTGATCCAATCATTTCATTTGTTGCATCATCTTTTTATGTCTCTCACGGTTCATTTTTCCACTCCTTCCCACTCACTCACCTGAACTACACACATTGTTTTCCAAAGCCCCCCCCCCCCCCCGACCATCCATCTTTTGCCCCTCCCTCTTTCTTCGCATTCCCCATTAGTTTCTTTCTGATGCCTTTGTTCAAAGGCCAATGGAGCGACCAAATGCCAGAGTAAAAATCCCCATCACAACTTGTTCATAATGTGCAGTCTTCCGCAAGTTCAGCAAATACCAATTCAGCCATGCTTTATTTGAACTAACACTTTGAGTGCATGAATAATACAAATTGTTCATATCAAGGTTTCTAATAGCCTTAACAGTGTGAAAAAAAAAATTTGAAATTTGCAATGAGACTTTGCCGACATTTGAGTCAAAGACACACTGGTGCTTATCTGATTTTACTTTAGGAACCATTTTCAATTTGTCGGCTGTGAACTCATCTGCATGCTTTTTTGTATAACAGTTTGGTGCTCTGAAGGAGGAGAGAAATTAATAGGATTTAATTATCCTGCATCTGTCGAATATTACTTTTAAAGGATTTCCAAATAATCTTTAAGGCAAGGAAAACAGAAACTGGAGAACAGCATCTAAAACAGATTGACCTACTTGTCAACTTAACAAGGTTCTGTTGGTACAAATGCACTTTGTTGTTTAGTCAAAACTCAAGATTACACTTACAGCAGGAAAAGTACAGGTAATCTATACGTGTCAGAATCCAAATGGTATCCCTAAGCTTAGTGGATGGAATAAAGATAAAATCTAAACTAAGGGCTAATAGTATTACTGGCTGGTGTACAGTGCTGGATCTGTGCTAATTTCTTAATTTGATTTCCCTCCTCAAATAGAGCGAGTAATTTGTTTAGGGGACCAGAATTTGCCCAATTTAGCTGGTAAGCTCCTTGGCAGCAGTAATGGGGATAAACAGCTAGCAGAAACTGCAGCCTAATCATAGTACGTCTGTTGAAGTCTCACACACACGAGAGAGAGAGAGAGAGAGATAGAGAGAGACAGAGACAGAGACAGAGACAGAGACAGAGACAGAGACAGAGACAGAGACAGAGACAGAGACAGAGACAGAGAGAGAGACAGACAGAGTTTGTCATTGCCCTGTTTCTACATTCCACTATAATTATCTAGTTTAAAACAGCATCACAAGACTAAGTTGCTTTCCAACTAACCTGTTAGCCAAGTCAATTTGTACAGGCCCACTCACAGTGGGGATCCCTGCACTTTGTCGCTCAGGCTGCGCGTAAAAACACCACGTCAGCGTAATTGCACAATTAAGCACAGCAATGTAATTTCATGACGGCGTTCTTCGAGAAATGAACCACAGACGACAGCAAAGGTCTTCCAGCAACTACAAGTTTGGTGTGTAAAGAAGTAATCTAATAATATAGTAGTCGAAGCCTCGACAGAGGCCAGAGCACACAGGCTGCAGAGCATCAAATATCTGAGCAGGGCCAGACAATTGGAGAGTGAGGGAGAAAAATATAGTTTACAGTGGGAGACAAAAGGAAAGCGAGTGACCACAAGGTAGTGCTGAAGGCAAAACGCGCGCACACGCACACGCACACACACACACACACACACACACACACACACACACACACACACACACACACACACACACACACACACACACACAAACCACTGTATTATCTCTGCTGAGAATCTGAAAACATATGTAGCAATACAGCAGATTTGTACACAGGAAGGAACATTTGCTGCATCGCGAACTCAAATAATGTCCTGAGAGGTTTCTGTGGCAATAAATAGCAAAACAAAGCAAACTACTCCTCGAAAGAGTCTGACTGAGCTTGTTTCCTCCAGAAGAAACTAGATGGACCACATATACAGACATACTGGGACACATACCTTATTTTCCGCACTATAAGGCGCACCGGATTATAAAGCGCACCTACATTGATTGACATTATTTACAACTTTGTTCATATATAAGGCGCACCGCATTATAAGGCGCATGGAATAGACCAGTGGTCAGCAACCTTTATAGCTCAAAGCCATTAGGCTACATTCTCCACTGATTCTAACACCCAGAGAGGTGCACACACTTTATTTTGATAGTCTTACCTGCAGCCTATGCCAGGAGGACACTACACACAAAACCTTCTTCACTGCTGGTTGACAACTTACAACTACCGGTAATAAACTAAACTACATGAACTAAGCAACAAAAACACAACACAACACAATTATTACCGACACCACAAACCAAATATAACCCCCAATAATTGCATTTAAAACACCACAAACAGAAACTCCCATAATTCATTGCAGCTATCGGCTGCACTGAGGAGCTCAGGATGCAAGGCATGATGGGAATTCATGTTTTGTGTTGTTGCAGGTTATTGTGGGTTGTTGTTGGGCTTGGTGTTGTCTTGATTGTGTTTATGCTGTGTTTTTGTTCCCCAGTTTAGGGAGTAATTATTTCATCTAGTTTATTTTGGTTTGTTAGAATGTTGGTGTGCAACCATGAGTGATGAATGTGTTGTGTGGAGTGTCGTCCGCTCTGAAGATCCGGTTGCGAAGTTAGAGTTGTCAAAATAAAAGCTTCTGGTTGTTCAGCTGTCAAATAGCAGTCTCGACTAGAGCAATTCTTCCATACATAAGGCGCACCGGGTTATAAGGCGCACTGGCAGCTTTTGAGAAAATTTGAGGTATTTAGGTGCGCCTTATTGTTGCTTCATTTCCGAATCAACTAAACTGATTTCAATGTGCACAGCATCAACTCAAGTGTGGAAATTTGCTTCGTCTTTGACTGTAAGAAAAGTGCATCCATTATCCACTTGACATTGAAGTCGTGTGCGTGGCCATCAGAGGAACATTTTAAAACACCACTGGACTCTCCGTCATCCGAGAGTACAGAGGATGGCATTTCTTCCAGCATTTCAACAGCTATGTTTAAGCGACACCATCAAGCAGGAGCTGGCTGGTCTGTTACTTAAGACCCGTTGATTTTGTGAACAAGATTTGCAGAGTGAAGTCTTTGTAAAAATTGTTAGAGAAAGGCTTTTGGTGTGACAATCTAATCCAACATTTGTAATATGTAGATTATGTGATGTGAACTTGTCTTTGTTACAGTTGTGTTCAGAAACCAGCATCACAATGAAGTCTCAGTATTATTTGTGTCATGAAACATGTTGAACATAAATAGACCTTCTGCCACAGGTACACATACCGAGAATCATTCAAATATAACGAGGGAAAGCATATTTGTATTGTCTATGTCTCAATTTCATTGAGATGTAAAATGTGTTCCTGATTTAAGATATATCTGGATGTGGGCTTTTGCTCTGTCTCTGGGTGCCCCCCTCAGGAAGGAAAACCTCTTCCTCCCTATAACACTTTCTATTACCAATGTTTTGTTTTCATTCATCCTTTCTCAGCCCTTTGCTCTTCTTCACCTCTGTCCCTTTTGGATTCTCTACACCTTTTTTCTGAAGTTTCCCCTCACAGCTGCATCTCAATCGTTTTCTGCCTCGGCATAGCAGTTTTATACTCTTTATTTTTTATAAGTTAAAAGTACCATTTGTGCGGACACACACACACGCACGCACGCACACACAAACTTATGACACTAAGGATTTCTGTTCTTAACTAAGTTATTCGCCTTCACCTATAAGACTCATGCCTGGCAGGAAGTTGACATACAGATGCGTCACGCTGTGCCTCTCATCTCACAGACGAGGAGTGTGGGCGGGATGACTGACATGGGAGTTTGATTGACATATAGCCTCAAGACAGAGCAAGCCAAAGCTTCTTTTCATCACTGCGTAGACCACTCTCTGTGTTCCCTCATCTCTGCGCTTTCATCTAATAAAGAAGTCTATCACTTTTTCCCTTTACACTTTTCTCAAACCGTCTGTTATTCACTGCCTTTTGTTATCTGACTGGATGCTCTCATTTAGTCTCATTCAAGCTGCTGCCTGCATGCACCTTCGCTCCTCTCTTACCATCACACCCTGATCAACCTCCCCACCTATTTCTGCTTCTGCTCCTATGCCAAGTTCGCAACCGCACGGCTCCTCTTGAACGTTCTCTCCATCATCTATTCATCATCGCCACAAAAGATTGGGAAGCTGTTCAGCAGCAAAGGCCTCAGTGGTACAATTCAGCGGAGCAGCGCTGAGTGACAGCATGTTCGCATTCTTTGTGACGTTCAGTCACACAAGCATTTGATAACCAGTTGCCTACCCCTTTATTTAACTGGGCAGACCTGAATGAGAAGTGGGGTCTCATTTTCACAGCAGTGATCACGAGCGGAGTTGTGGAGAACGGCCAGATTACACTAGCACATGGACAAACGCATGAGGAAAAGTGCCACATTCAGCCAAAATCACGCACACACGCACAAGCCTGCTGCTGCCGTCTTCTGCTGCCTCTATTAGAGTAAACTACCTCGGAGTAAAGAAAGGAGGCTTGCTGCTAAAAAGAACAATACATATAGAAATGTGAGGATTTTAATGGCATGCTTCTTTGCAAGATTTGGCTCCAAGCATGAAGTCAAATCTGTTTCATTTTTTTGGTGAACTTTGAGACTGTTTTCCATAGCTGTGCTAACCACAAAGGTGGTGGTGGGGGTAGCTCTGTGATTCTAGAGTTTCAAAAATGTTTAATGAGACTTGTCTTCATCTGCAGATTTCTGACTTTCAGGTGACTCGTACCTTTTTGTAGCTTTGGGCTGGTATTCAAATCAGAGCTGAAAAATCTTCAGCCAAAGACAAGTGTGAAGGCAGATCAGCACCACGGACAGTTCCACATGAGCAAAGACTTGGGGTACGTTCAAAAACTCCCTCCTAACTCCTTATCTATCGACTTTCACTTAACCCCGGAGGTGTTTTGTGTAGCGGCCATGATAAGGACTGTCCAAATTCTCAACAAACAAAGAGAAGGATGCTTGTTGCTTCCTTTAGAGCCTCCTTTAGCATAGGATAGCACTGATGCATCCTTTCACAAAGGAGGCCAGCTCATGCTGCCCCGCAATTCCTTGCGGCAGACAACATTAATAGGGACCCGCTTATCCGAGCGTTTATGGAAAATCACAATGGCGGAAAAAGGACATGCAAGTTACCAAGCAATAATCTGTATTTAATAACTTTAAATCATCTAAAACCGAAATGCACTTTTTGTAGTCCATTTTCAGTAAATTGTAGTTCTTTCCTGACCACGGCAGACGTCACTAACTTGCGCCGCCGTTGCATTACTATGACGCAATTCACAAACTACTTAAGGAAGCTTTCCAACACCTTTCCTTAACCCCGAGACGTCATCCACAGGGTTAAGTGAAAGTCGATGGATAAGAAGAAAGGAGGGACTTTTCGAACATAGCCTTGGAGTGCTTTCACACATCGGAGTTTCAACTTCTGTGTTTCTACCCCGACACCTGAAATACTTTGAAAAACCTGAAACACCTGAAAAAAGCCGTGTTCATCATGTTGCGTTTTGATAGTTGTAATACTTTATAAAGGCAAATATGTGTGCGTCTTTTTTTTCCATAATTGTATTCATACATCAGTACATATTTTTGTGCTTTGATTGCATTTCCACTCTCCTTCCCTTGTACCCTTTCGGTTCAATCTTGCTATTGTGTTTCATCACTGGTTTGATTAAAGTTTTCAGGCAGGTATAAATAAGAGATTTTTGAAAGCCTTTGGGCGTGTGTGTGTGTGTGTGTCTGTGTGTGTGTGTCTGTGTGTGTGTGTGTGTGTGTGTGTGTGTGTGTGTGTGTGTGTGTGTGTGTGTGTGTGTGTGTGTGTGTGTGTGTACCAATGTGGCATCATGCAGGTTTTTCTTTTCCTGGAGCAAACAGATCATTCGTTTCAGAAAGTTTTTTTCAACCTAAACCTGATGTCGAAAAATGAAAATAAAAAGCAAGAAATGCCAGGAACCTTCACATCAGCGCTACTGGTCATATTTCTCTAAGCATCATGCAGACTGAGGGAGGTGACAAAGAAGCCGACTGTGATTAATGAGAGATGACATGAATTGTGAACGACAGATGTTAAGTTACTTTTTTTTCCCCACTGGCAGAATCTTAAATATCCTGGTGGCAATCCACAATTCTTGTGATATGCTTTTGTTGTTTTTTTTTTTATACCATTTGTAACATTTCATAACCACTTCTAACACAATTACAAGACTTTAAAAACTCATCTTGAAGCCAATCATTTCTTATTTGGGTGCACAGCTTTTTGTCATCTGATTTAGTGAGCAGCTGGTGAATGTAGAATGAAATCCCAAAGAGTTTCCACTGATCTGTTTACCTTCAAACGTGACCAATCTACCCACACACACACACACACACACACACACACACACACACACACACACACACACACACACACACACACACACACACACACACACACACACACACACACACACACACACACACACACACACACACACACACACACACACACACACACACACACACACACACACACACACACACACGACAGATAGACACCTGTGCAAATTATTACTGTCACTTGCCAATTCCTTTCAAAAGTAAGACTGATGGTCCGCCGGACTCATAGGGGTGATTCTGGCAAAAGGTTTAAGCTATACGGGAAGAAAACAAACTTCCTTTTGGAATCCGACTGGCTGTTTTGTGACTACTACAAGCACAAATGTATAGATACACAGCTCCACACACCACTCATGTTTGTCTGCGCCTTGTATATAACATAATATAAGTTGTCACTTCATGACCCTCAAACTGTAATCTTTTGATCTTTAACCCTTACACTTTTGAACCCAGCAACAGATCTGATTAGACCCAGGCCATGTCACGTTATTAGCCCATCCTCCCCACATCTCACCATGAGGCATGATGAAGATGACAGGCCAGTGGTGAACACACGCCAAGGCGAGCAGTGAAAAAAAGACCAGCCGCAGGAGACGTGTGCCTCTCATACGTACACACACGTATACACATGCGCGCGTGCACACACACACACACACACACACACACACACACACACACACACACACACACACACACACACACACACACACACACACACACACACACACACACACACACACACACACACACACACACACAGTTCAAAGCCATCTGTTTGAGACAGCAGGATGCAGAAGCACTCCCGTGTTTCCTGTCAAAGACACACTTCCTTTTCACATGAAGTGCATGCGTAATCATGCCATACATGCAGAGTTCATGTGGTGGTTTCAGGCTATTTCTGAAGGAGGAAGTCACAGGTCATCTGTAACACATGCCTCCTCGCACCATTTTCTTCCTAATCTGTCTCCGTTTCCTAACTGAACTAGGCATTCCTTCAATGACTCATTCTATTACATCAGAGTGGAAAGGAAGAAAGAATAATGGAAACCAATTTGACAGAATTAAAACGGTCACAATACCAGAGATATAGAAACAAGTGCCAATACCAACAATCATTCATAATGTTACTCATTCTATACCACCAAATAAAATTTGAAAAAACCTTACTGTACAAAATACTGTTTTTTTATAAATCAATTCAAAAATAAAAAATATCTTTAAACTTGTAGCATTCCCACATATGAACTATTTACTTTACTTCATCCATGTAACGTTACTACAGAGCAAAAACTCTTTACAATTTCTGTATTTGCTTCAGTTAAGTTAACGAGGTGTGTATGAAGTAGTGAGTTTGGTGGCCTTATCAATAGCCAGTGTGGAGTTTGCATGTTCTCCCCCTGGCATGCTTGGGCTCTATTACATTGCTCTTGTCCATTATCAACTGAGATCACTTCCAGCATAGATCTTACATCGATGCATAGATATTGCCACAACTTTTATAAAGCAGATAATACAGTCGTATCTCTGTCTACTATGGTCCATGTGTATGTGTGTTGTAGTGCACAGGTACGCCTGACTCATTTATCCTCCTGACCTTGCTGGGATCACAGACAATACAGGGTTTCGTGTCTTTCGTGAGATGAAACTGACTCACCTTGAATGCTTCACCGTATATTCCGGGCGCGTCTCTTCTTGGGTGCTTTGCCAGGACGTAGTAAAGAATTTGCTCCAGTTGGCAGTTGAACCCTCCACAAATCTATGATTAATCCAACCACGTCTGTCGCAAACGTGAAGTCCCTCCACGTTTCCACGTGTGACGCGACACACCTGCCTGTCCATGGGCATCACCTGTGATCTTCTGCAACACTCCTGCAGCTCTACATAGACTATATTGCTCAGTTTTGATTGGTATCACGAGGAAGATCTTGGATTTGCAGTTTGCATTTGTTTTGAGCTTGGTTGCATGATAGTAAACATTTATTTAGATTTGGCGTCGAAGGCAGACCAACATGTTGACTACTTCCTGCTTCCTATGGTGCGTTCATGTGCGACTGGGAATTTGTCAACTTATATTTACCTGTTTTTTGTGGACTTGCATTAAAAAACAGTACTTATTAAGAAATGCATCCCGCTACTTTTTCTGAAGTAAAAGTAAAATTGTCTCTCAATTTTGGCTTTTTTTCTTGCTCGGTTTGCCACATTTGAGAGGTATTCCAAATGTGTTTAAAGTGAAGAATTATCAAAAATGTTGACGCTTTATTTCAATTTCAATATTTTGTCTGCAATTCGTATGGGGTAGGACGTGTTGCTTAATGTAATTTCCAACCCAGAAGTTGGACAGCTTAAAGACTCCCCCATTACTGAAACTTCACTTCTGACTCATACGTAGGTCCTCTCAGGTCCACCGGAATGTTCATGTGGATGAAAAAATAGTCCATGCAATGCTGGCATCACTATAATAAGCATATAGTGGGATGATTTGTTTTTTTTTTTACATCCCATTTAACATGGTTCTGAAGTACCACTTTTTGCGACAAATTAAATAGGCTTTTTTTATATTTAGGATTATCAGAATGCTGTGGATGAAAAATAAAATTGCCAAAAGGACAGGATAGACCAATTCAACATAAGCTTTGACAACATTGAAAGCCAGTCTGTCTGTATGTGGATGTTCACAGTCATTGCAGGTGTTGGGACATAACAGCATGTCATTTCATAATGGATACTTACCAATCTTGTGAGTACATCAAGTCCCTGTCAGTAAAATTATTCAATTTTGAAGTGAAGACATCTTATTGATTATTATTATTCAAAAATGGCTTATTGTGGTTTTCTTTGACATGAGCAAGTATCATTTTTGACAATCTCAAGAGCAACAAAGGCCCACAGCCAATGAGATGGGTGGCATTGCTTTAAAGGGCTCCAGACCTGGAGGTTGAAAAATGTTGTTGTAAGATCATAAACTATCAGGGTTGGGTAATGATTGGAGGTATGAGTGTTGCTGTAAGTCTGCATTAAATAAATTTAACATCAAAGTTGCAAATTTGGCAGTCATGATGATCTCACAAAATACACCCTCATCATTAACGTTGCTGTTGAATTATTATAACAAGAAAACCATCCTGTCAGTGCAAAACGCCATGGTATGTTTGTGCCTTTGAGGATATGCAAACAAGAAGTGCTGCAGCACATAGTATCAATAGGATTTAACATTGTAAGCCTTTGTGCAATCATCCAAGGACAGCATTTACAAACAGAACCCAACGCAGACGTCCAAGGAGTGATGTAGTAACTCCCTGGTGCTGACTACTGAGGACATCACGCACAACAACTATAAATCCACAGAACCATCTGAAAGGCAGATCCATTCACCACAAGCCTTATCTGAATGTTACAGTGCTGAGAATGGAAGTCACACAGTTGAGCTCATGCACACCTGGGATATAAGGCTGGCACCTCCCTAAACAGATGTTTTGTTAAATTAGGCCCATGACAATGCTGGGAAAGTCTGCAGTTGTTCTCAGCCTCCTGGGCCTAAACTTGGAGTTATAGGACAAAGACTGGTCAAGGTATTTCAGGAAGATTAAATACAATTCAGTTGAGTTTCACTCAAAGAATATGGCAGTGCTAAAATATAACATGCATAAAAACAGGCCTGCATCTGCTAATCATTACAATATTATAGGCTCGTTTTATGTGACTATGTAAAAAAAGTCAGAAGATGATGGCAATAACAGTGGATGATGTTCACAGAAAATAAATTCATGACAGGCTTGCTTATCTGCTCTGTTATGGTGCGAACAGAGAAAATGTGTCAGAACGCCATTTAACAAAGAGAGTGAAATGAAAGAAATATCAGTATTTTTGCCTCAAAAGTCATGCTTATGAGTGTTTATATAATTGAACAAAAGTTTAAAAAAAATAATAAATCTGCTCATAGTATTGTGTCCAAACAAAATTCTGAATAAAAATGTTAAAAGACATAATGCCTCATTTAAAAGTCCATCATCGGGCACTTTAAAAAATTGCCAGATGTTTCAGTTTGAATATTGAGCCTCATATCAGCAATTTATCTGCCTCACTTGTGTTTGGAATTCAGTTTTATTAATGTTAATATCCTCTCTACCAAGGAAACTGAGCACAGATTACACAAATATGAAATGTTCAAAATGCAAATACACACAGGGTGACAGGAAACACATATTTCCTTGAAGCTAAGAGTCAAATGAAGAAGATGACTTTTGAATGCTTGGCCTTCTACTACTGGGAAAATGTATGTTTTACTATAACAACAAAAAAAAAATCGAGCTGGATAACAAAAAAAAAAAAGGTTTGTGTGCTTCTCGCACAATTGATGCCAGAATTTTATGAATATCAACTAAATACATTATGAAGCATCACTTTGTGTGTGAGCTACCTTATTGCATCTCTCCTTAAATCAATCTGTACTCGTACTAGTCCGAGGGTCTAATGCATCCTGACAGTTTGTTCACATTCAAAACACGGCAGTTTCGGATGTCAACATCAACAATGTAATAGGACCTCAACATATCTTTTCTACGACTGATCAACGAATTATGTGCGAGCATAAAGTCAGGCGCCATGATCTTACATTTACACAAGGAGACAAGCAAAACTTCCACCCCAGAGACTGGTGTTTGCCTACCATGTGAAAACAAAGGACAATGTTGGCTTCCACACAGCCATCCACCGTCACTGCCTCCCACATATAAAATAAGTTTGCAGACAGCAACAGAATGACTGCAGGGTACACCCTGAACAGTGTGCCAGTCAATTATTGAACTCTGGATTGTTGGAGGAAGGTGAAGTAGCCGGATGTGCTTGCTGTGATGGAACAATCCACTGCACCACTGTGGAAAGTACAGACTTAACCCTCCGGTCGTGTTCCGGTCAAATCTGACCAATTTCAACTTAAAACATTCATAAACATTGTGTTTACCTCTGATTGCCTCAAGGCTTTATGATGTCCTCCACACTATGAACTTGAACATACCGGTATATAAGTGGTGATCACCTCTTTCATTGAATTTTAAGTGTTTTAATCAACCTTGTTACACCTGTATTGTTCCCGGTCAAAAGTGACCACCATAGGAAATGAATGGGCAGCCCTACTATATTCATCCGTAGTGATCCTCCCACATGATTCCTGGTGATACAATGTATCATATCTTCACACAGACTTCACAGGTGTCCGTTATGTAAACCCATCTCTTTCCCACACTTTTGTAACTAGCCCCCACCTGAACCACACCTTCCATACTAAACAATGTAGCATATCTTCACACAAACTTGACAGGTGTCTGTTATGTGCACCACACCTTTCAGACTAATCAACATCTTCACACAGACCCCACATATATAACTTGATGTTTGCTTTGCGATCCTATTACTCTGAGCACAATGAGTAGACGACTGACCAAGCGGTTCTCTGTCGAAGAGGTTCTGGTCCAGCTTTTTGGACATGATGAAGAGGGCACTAAAATTGAACCAGAGATAGAGGAGGATGTCTCAGAAGTGGGAGACAACACAGATTTTGATCCAGACTTTGAGGAGACTGACCAGTAAACAGATGGAGAGGGAGAGGCACCTGAAGAACAGGTACCTGAGGAGACATTCCAGTCTGAGAGGACACTTGCTCTGGTCTTCATCCCCCCAGGACAGTGGAAATAGAGCGAGAATGGAAAACATCATAAAGATGATGCCAGGGCCAACATGGTATGCGACATCTCGTGTGGATGACATCAAGTCCAGCTTCCAACTCTTTTTACCAGAGTCCATTGAGGGAGTTATACTGGAGATGACAAACCTGGAGGGGAAGCGTGTGTTTGGGGACACCTGGAGAGAAATCGACCTGGTAGACCTCCAAGTCTACATCGGTCTGTTGATTTTAGCAGGAGTATATTGCTCAAACTATGAGGCTACAAAAAAGTCTGTGGGATGCAGAAACCAGCAGGCCTATATTCCAGGCAACTATGTCCTGACAACAGTTGCATGTTCTCTTCAAGAATTATTCCATTCGCAGGCCAGTCTGGGTAGGAGTATGCAAGCCCCAGCACCAACCACTGCCCTGGCTACTGTCCCCCAACAATGATATGGGCAGAAAATGGAAGCACTGTGAGCTCGGTTCCCCGAGTGACAACAAAACAAGCCTGAGATGCTGCAAATGTGATGCCTATACTGTATTTGCATGGCCCACTCTGACCTGAGTGTCACATGCCACTCGTGCATGGACACACACACACACACACACACACACACCCACACACACACACACACACACACACACACACACACACACACACACACACACACACACACACACACACACACACACACACACACACACACAATTTTACATTACATTCATTGTATTACCTTAATTTTGTAATACATTTTCGGTGCCGATTTGTATTTTCGCTGCAGTTATTTTTTGTCTAATTCTATAAATTCATGTTAAACACAACTTTGAGACTTTGTTCACAGTTTGAATGTTTGCATAACAATTTGGTGATGAAAATTTTTTTGGTGCTAATTTAAGAGTAGTTAAAACAGACCGGTCAATTTTGACCGGGAACACTAAAGTAAGGGGCGGGAGGTGAACACGACCGGAGGGTTAATAACGGCAACGTACATACTTCACTGGTCTTGTGCGACTGTCTTTTTTACTTGTTTTGAATCAAACATATTCATTAAAACAATTCAATTATATATATTCACCCTGACAATTTGTCTGAAGTTCATGGCAGTGTTCTTATAATCTCCATCAATACAAAGAGGACTGACTGATAGACATTAATGTGTGACTGGTAGTCTGGCATCCAAAGTACAACGTTTTCAGGTTGTTGCTGTCTACATTTATAACCTTTTTGAAATGAAAAACACACAAATTATATCATGTCCAGCACATTGTTGACACATAAGAAATGCTGCCCAACATGAAGCGAGTGGTGGCGCTACCAGTTATGCTGGTAGGGTTTGTTTGTTTGGAAAAAAATAAAATATATATATATATATATATACCGGTATATATATATTTATTTTTTTCAAACAAACAAACAAATGTTGAAATGTATGTTGAAACGAGGATGTTAAATGTGGCTATTTCTCACAACATTATATTACTGTTAAATTCATCGTACCAGTTTCAAACTGCAAGGGAGACAGTGAGGTTCAGTAGGCTCCTCGAAACAGAGTTGTAGTAACTGAAAAGAATCTTATTGAGATTAAGATGCTGTTAATCTGCTCTGTGGAGGAAGACACACACACACACACACACACACACACACACACACACACACATATATATATATATATATATATACACACACACACAGTCTTACATATTTTGAATGAAAAGGAGCAGAAGAGATCACGCTTATAATATCTGCCCCTGAGTTGCCTTTCGATCGCTTTACATCAGTCTGTTAATGTTCAACACTGTAATTATTTACAGAGTTACAGATATTTTCAAGCATTTTATGTGCAGTATTTACAATTAAAAAGATATACTTAAGAAGAGTAGGAATTACATGAAACCTGTTCATGACAACGAGAAGGAGGACAAAGCAATCGAGGTCAAGAGTGAAGGACAATGTTAATTAACAACAATTATAAAGGCTTATTCTTGTCCATTCAGGGGCAATTTACCTTGGTGTGTTCTTTCACCACTTAGATCCATTTGGTAATTGGTTATCTTTGTAAAATAACTGAATTTATTCTTTTCCTTCTTGTTGAATGGCCATGATCCCATAGCAACTTTAAATAAACCTTCCAATTATATAAAAATTATAAAAACCCATGGGAATAACAGTACATTTACTGTCATATCCGACATCCTTATATACCTGAGTCTATCACTATTGTATTCACCTTAAATGTACTTTTGAGGACAAGCTCGGTGGCTTGTTTCTGCACTCCGTTCACTCCAGCCAGTTACATTAATTATTGCCTGTGAGTGAGTGAGAGTGTGAAAAATTATCACATCCTATGAACCAAACTTCTTTACCTCATTTGCTGAGTTCTCCTTCTTTCTGTGTTTTTCTTTCCAATCGTTTTTCTTTTATCCAGCAAATACACTGTATTCCTCCCATCTGGTCCCATTCCCTTGGCTCCCTGTCTCCATGATTTCATATTTCCTTTGTTTGTACCAACTATACATCTCCTCTGTCCGCTCACACCTGGGTCTCTCCTCTACACTTAACCACAATATGTCCCCTGTCTAGCTGTTTACCAAGTGTCCACTCTGTCATCTGTGCTGTGAGTGATGCTGTTCCAGCGTAATCCCTCTCCACAGTGTCACCACTCTGCCTTCAAAATTCAATCATTTAGTGAAACCGCGGTAGAGAACCATCGCTCATCTCCGCCATTCTGGCTCAGAGCGAGTGCCACCATTGGCTTGGCCTACTGATGATGGCATGCCTGGATATTAAACACTTTGGACACATGAGGCATTTTAACTCAGATGTGTTTTGATTGGTTTCACTGGTCTCCTGATGGGGAGGGGGGACAGTCAAAGATCTATTTTGGGAAGCAGCAGTAGGGACCAAACTCAAGCTCAGCTAGGAGTCAGACTGAGTATTTGTTACCTCCTGAGCTGGTAAATAAATAGCCACATGGCAATTTGGCCACTGGCAGATTAGACTGAGCCATTGAGCGAGATAATAAAAGACACTACCACAGAAAACAAAGCAAAAAAAAAATGTATCACAGAAATTATTTGCTTAATTGTATCTAGTAAAAGAAAAACTAAATCAGCTTGTCCATCAGTAAACTGTCCAATAAACTGAACTATATCATCTTAATGAGTTAAACGTGTCAGAGTGGCCAACAATCAGAAATATGTACTATTGTCAAATTTACTATAATAGTCTGATGTGATATGACCTTGATATTGTCGACCCGAAGGAAAAAAGCCCACCTCATACATCTGTCATCACTGAAATCTTCACACCAAATTTGTTAGACCTTTCCGTCTGCTTTATTTTTTATCTAGCAAACATGGTGTTGCTTGCTCTTTGAGTATGTCCTTAAAGAAACCCTCATCATGGAATCATAGTAAAATTTTCATGGAGTTCTGTAATCCTGAAATATCTATGTGGGCTTGTAATATATTCAGTATCCATTTTTTTCCCACATTAAACTACTCCAACCTAACACATCAAGAAACACTCTCAACTGCAACGAAAAGAACCACTATATTACATTTTTTAGTAAGTGATTGAATAAAATATGTTGGAGATGTGGAACCAGTTGTTCGAATAGGATCGACATTTATAAATCACTTAAATACCCAAACAAATATGTTTGAATTTTTAAAAGAGTTATAATACATTTACCTTCTTGCCTGCATTGATGACAACAGCTCGCTTTATTCAAAGCACTAGGGAAAGGGAAGATGGAGCAAACAGCCAGCAGAGACTTCGCCATTGAAACAAGAAGTCCAAAAATCCAAACACAAAATGTGGAATCCATAATTTAAAAAGAAACATAGTGGACACAGGAGTGTGGTGAGCACAGGAGAAACTCAGACACAAAGAATGCAGCAACAAACCCGAGGCCCAACTTATGCTGCTGTCACCAGGTACAGGTGAAACACATCAGGGCAGGTAACAGCGATCAGCCATGAGACGAGGAAGTCAAGGAGCCTGAAATGAGACACAGCGTGAGGCATTAAAACAGGAAATAGATGAGACAAGAAATGTGCACCATGACAACATTATTGTCAGATCATTATTTTATCCTGCAAACTTTGCTAATCAGCATTGCCAGATATATAAATGGTGAACCCTTTCCAAGAAATATGTATTTCGAAGAGTTTAAGTTAATTTTGATAGTCAATGTGGCTGCTGTGTTTACATGTTATGAACAGTGTGACCATGTTTTGGTGAAACCACAAAGAATACCATAGTAGTTTGTTATGTGACATATTCCCCAAGAAGCTGCCTTGCTGCCTTACAAAAAATGGCTTTACTACACTCGTGCATCCATAGCTGAGCAGTACTGCGAGGGTCTTCCAAAACAACACTGAATCACACAAACAGGACTAAAAATCATAAAATAAAAACACATTTCCTATTTTCTGGCTCTGATCTCTTTTTATTGACTCTCATATTTCTTTGAATTTTTCTTTCCAGCATGCTCTTCACTACCATATCCTAGATATTCAGCCTTTTTGGATTATTCCTTTTCCTGTTTTATTCATCCGCGTCAGTCAGTCAGCTCACATGTAAGATATCCCTGGAAAATACTGTGATCAGATGTTCTTCTCAGGAATAGTCTGGGCTCAATTTTGACAGACTGACTGCTTCATCAGCGGAGCCACACCCCATAGTTCAAATCCAAGCAACAGTGCCAGATTTATTATATAATAAGGCTGAGAGTAACTCTTCAGAACAAAGCGCTCTCTCTGTCTGTCTCTCTCTCTCTCTCTCTCTCTCTCTCTCTCTCTCTCTCTCTCTCTCTCTCTCTCTCTCTGGCCACCTATGTTTCACTCCAGACATCTTGGATGTGGATCACAGGACAGTTTTCTGAATAAGAGACAGTTACTTTATCTTAGTCTTAATAGTTTGTCCTCTTGCCATGTCTCTTGAATAAAGCTTTTCAGTTTCCCCACATTGCACTTTAACTGTTTTTTTAATCCTGTTTACTTTGTACAGCATTGATTGCTTATCTCTTCCTCCCTTCCTGCTAAAGAGATGTATGCTCTTTCTGAGAATGTTGTTGTTGCATGCTATAAGCTTCACAATGGGGATGAATTGATGGAAGACAGATGCTATGTGATTGCATACTAATAACAGCAGCAGGGAAGCAGAGAATGCATGCAATAACTCAACTGTTCATCAGAAAACCATCTGATTAGATGTGAGGAAGAGCCTATATTTGGCAAATATGCTACTTCTGGTGGTACATAATCTCCGACTTTGTTTCAAGCATTTTTTTTCCATTTTATTTGACTCTTGAGCTTATCTCATTTAAACCATTGTCTTATTTTCAAGAGAGACCTGCCACACATAAAATACAAACAGTTATAGACCAACATAAGACACTCAAATCACAGAAATGTATTTATACAATATGAATGGATGGATGGCTGGCTGGATGGATGGATGGACATGCATACAAATATATTGTATGAGTGTAACAGTGACAGAGCATTATGATGATGGTTATGAAGTCCCAGTGGAGTGACTGGAAGTCGTTGATGAAACCATAAAAAGTGTTCTTGTCAACTAAGAATTTGATCCTGATGGACCGCAGCCTCGTACTGGAGAGGAGTGGGTCAAACAGTCTGTAAGTGGCATTGGAGGAATTGGTTACAATCTTTCCTGGATGCCTCAGTCTTGGAGGTGTACAGATCAGCTGATCACCCCCTCTGCTTTTCTCCTTGGGAGTGGCTGCAGCATATTAAGCAGTGATGGAGAAGGTGAGGATGGAGTCAATGATGGCAGTGTAAAAGTGCACCATCAGAGATGTTGGCAGGCTGAACCTCTTCAGCTGCCTCAGGAAATATATCCTCTGTATGCCTTACTTGATAATGGAGCTGATACCCTGGGTGATGGTGGTAACCAGGAAGCAGAAGAACTTGAGACTGGAAAGTCACACAGATTGAGGGGTGAGGCTGGATTTTTCCACCACCACCTCCACCAACTTCTCGGCATTCAGCACCAGATTGTTCTGGCTGCACCAGTTCACCAGACAGCCAACCTCCTTCCTGTAGGCACACACATCCTCAACCTGATGACAATGATGTCATCTGCAAAATTCAGGAGCTTAACCGACTGATACCTGGAGGTGCAGCAATTGGTGTACAGGAAGAAGAGGAGCGGCTAGAGGATGCAGCCTTGAGGGGAATCAGTTCACAGACATGCACTCCCAGCTTAACACACTGGCTCCTGTCAGTCAGGAAGTCTGTGATCCACCTGCAGCAGGTGGGGGCAGGCACTTTCAGCTGGTGGAACTTATCCTACAGCACTGGGGTAATTGTGTTAAAAGCAGAGCTGGAGTCCCCAAACAGGATCCATACATAGGTTCCTGGGAAGACCAGATGGCTTACCATGAAGTGAAGAATCAAGTTGACCACATCGTCTACCTGTTGTCCCTGTAGGCAAAATGCAGGGGGTTTAGAAGTGGGTACATGGTTTGAGGTGGGGGAGAAGTAAACATTCAAAAGACTTCATGACCACAGAAATCAAGGTTGTGGGTCTATAGTCATTAAGTTGAGTGATGTGAATTTGCATTGCTGCCAAACTCTGTCCATACGGGAGCAGCAGTAATGGACATACAGGCCTGGCAGGCTGTGACTGTACTGTTTGACATGGAGGTAAACTGGCAGTGGTCCAAGCCTGCATGATGGTGGTTAGTTAAGAGCATACAGGGACCTCTACTGCCTCGCCTACTTTTACAATATTTTAATTAATTATTTAATGTATAACTGTATCCCTATTTTTTATTTATTTTTTTTACATCGTAACCACTTACTTATCTTTTATTTTATGTAAATGTGAATTTTTACGAATACCGTGATGATTCCACTGAGCTGCCGAACACCTTAAATTTCCCCTCTGGGAGATGAATAAAGTATTTTTTTCTACTTCTACTTCCTAAAGCCGTGAATGAGAGGGGTAGGTCACACATTTCATTAACAGTATGGGGTTGACAGCATCCACTATGTGTAAAGAGCAAGCAACATTATTCATAAACAACATCACCATCATCCAGCACATTGTGGATGAAAAAATATTTAGTTTATTTTGCTGATACTATATGAAAGGCAGGACTTTTCCTTCTTTTGTTTTAACTATTAATGGTTTGTACATCAAAGCAGCAGGACAATCCTTTTGTTTTTTGTTTGAAGCGCCCAAACCACAACATATTTGTCAACTGTCTTTGGTCATTAGTCTTTATCCGGTCCCTTTTCACTGCATCTGTCCTGTCATTTGTTCTCACTTTGGTTAAACAAGTTTTCCCTTTTCTTTCACCTGTTTTCCCCTTTAACTCTATCTTTCTACCTGACCTGTGCCTATTGTTAAAATCTGCTCAGTACAACAACCTGACATTGCTTACACACTGTCATCCAAGCAGAGAAAATCCTATTGCCTCCCCAAGCAGTTTCTCCTATAGCATTTGCTACTGTAGATAGCAGCAAGCACAGATAGCAGCAATCTGTTGAAAGCCTCGGTTTCCCCCGCCACTTCTCTAATCCACAATCTGTCAATAATGGGCTGATATCTGACAAGATGTGGTGGTGTGAAATGAGAAGCTCATTGAAATGTTACAAAGGTTTGATGTGTGATGTCAGGTGCTCCCCTCCTTAAACATGACACCCTCTTCAAGCTTGGACTGCAGAGTGCGGAAATGCAATCTCTTATCTTGTCACTCTTATTGCAGGTGGTGTGGTAAGGGGGGGGCGGGCAAAATTAGAGGGAGATGAGGTGGAGGGGGGAGCGGAGAGTACATGAAGAGGAATGGAAGGAAGTTGTGTCATGAGGGAGGAAGAAAGAGGATCATGACCCTGAAGAAAGGTGGACAAGAAGAGCAAACCTGACTCAAACCTTAATGCCATTTATCTCAGTTCAGTGTGAACATCAAGAAAAGGGAGGAACAGAGAGAGAGAGAGAGAGAGAGAGAGGGGGGGGGGTACTGTAAGAGAAGTGTAAGAATTACCCATCATAGGACATGGACAAATTTGGAAATTGAAACTGTCAAACCCAGCTTTTATAGATATATGAATATCTATTAGAAAAACTCAGAATGTGTTTAAAAATGTTTAATGGACCAAAATGCAAATTATACTATATGAATTGTTGACGTCAGTGTGCACGATGTGTTAGCCTTACTTTCAATAATTGAATCGGCTCCAGGCCTTATCTGCCCTTATCAACTCTAAGTTGGATAAAGCATTAGATTATAGGGACTTTGGGATAATTTTGTGTGTGTGTGTGTGTGTGTGTGTGGGGGGGGGGGGGGGGTTCTAATAATAATAATACAATCTAACTTTTGAGACACGCTGTCTGTGCCATTTCATTTTATATTATCTGCACAGTGTATGAATGTGATCATATGTGGTGTCACAATTGTTTTACATTTTTTTATGTTGGGGAAATGCAAGATACAGCTGATAGTTAAAGACACTATGACAAAGCAAAAAGGGGGAAACACATCAATGTTAATTGTCAATGTCATAATGAGAAATGGAAGGCAAATCCAAACACAACTCGCACTGATCTAAATTTGCATTTTATGATAGCATAAAACATTCCGCTGCAAATGTAGGTTTCAGGTGAATGTAATGAAATTGAAGAGAATTTAAATCAAGTAAGAAGAATGAAAGGGCTTGAAATGCATCTTTTTTTTTCTCCATAGCTGTACTATATTGCAGTAAGTCTTCATTACAGGAAAGAAACAAAAACAGAAAGATAACACGGAGCACAGTCTCTCCTGATGCATAATGTGCTACAAATTCAGCCTATATCAGAGCAAGCTTGGCTTGCTGCTGCTCCTGCTCCAGGTCTAGGATCTAAAATGGGACACAGGCAACAAAAGCAATAGTTTTAATGAGTCTGGGAAACACGGAGTAAGACTAGAAAAAAATTTCCCGGACTGAAAATGTTTACAAACCCCTGCTAACAGCTCTCACCTGACACTTGTAATACATTGATGCATCTAAATGAACACACACCCACACACACACACACACACACACACACACACACACACACACACACACACACACACACACACACACACACACACACACACACACACACACACACACACACACACACACACACACACACTCACACACACACACAAACACACCCACTCACACACACAGTTCGATATTTCCATGGTGGGGAGCAGAGCTCCAATGTGAACATAAAGCCCCTGGCAGGCAGCTCAGAATGATGTAGTGCCTTGTAATGAATTTGATTTCATCCTGCCATGTTCAGGCAATAAACATACAAGCTTAAGATGCATTGGGTTATAAATTTTAACCGAAGCACTCTTTTCAGTCGGGTGTGTGAAGATTGGTTAGTGAGTGGTGTGACAAGGTTGGACAACAGGATTGTGCGCACATGTTTGCTTATTTGTGTGTCGAGTGGCTAATCCCATTTTGGCTGCAGTATATATGTGGAAATTATAGCATAGAGAACTGAAACAGACAAACACACACATTCATATCTAAATTTTGGGTCACCAATTAACCTCCACCTCTCTCTCTCTCTCTCTCTCTCTCTCTCTCTCTCTCTCTCTCTCTCTCTCTCTCTCTCTCTCTCTCTCTCTCTCTCTCTCTCTCTCTCTCTCTCTCTCTCCTCTCTCTCTCTCTCCTCTCTCTCTCTCTTCTCTCTCTCCTCTCTCTCACATAGAGAGAGAGTGTTTTGGGACTTTATAGAAGACAGTGAGTCTGTACCTGTTGGTGAAACTCAAAACATTTCTGCCACAAATTCCTGCAACACTTTTAGGATTTATAAACTGTCCCGCTCTGTACATTTAAGCTACATTTAAACTCAGTGCTTAAATGTAGTATAGCTATTCACTATTATAACAATAGACATGTAGGTTTATTATACAATTATCACAGGGTTGATCAACATACTTCTATAATGTTTAAATTTTTTTTGTCATTTTTGTTGACTCTAAAGAGATGAAATGCAAAACACTGTTGATGTATTTGATAATGATTGGTTTCCATTTAAAAGCCATGGATTTTTCCTCTGCACTACAATTCAATGCAAATTATTATTAGATGGCTATTTTGTATTTGTTGCTATATGAGATAATCTGACTTAAATTTAAATAGAATGTGACAACACATGATACTTTTCATATGGAATTTTGTACATGATCTTTTAGGGGGAAAAAATCTTCAGGGCTCAATGTGAGACTCAAGTATTTAAGGTAGAGGGTTTACACAGTGACAATGAAATAGAATAATTTCATTTATGAGCAGGATTTTGATAAAGTAGAGGTTTTATTAAAGTGAAGAGGAGGATAAAAGACATTAAAATGGGGGAGAAGAGGGGGAACATCTACGGAAAAGTGGATTAATATTGTCAGTCACAACCACTGATTCTGAAGGGAGGGTGTGTGTGTGTGTGTGTGCGTGTGTGTGTGTGCGCGCGTGCGTGTGCATGTGCGTGTGTGTGTGTGTGTGTTCTCGGCATATCTCAACAATAATGAAATAAGCAGTGCTATTCTTGGTACTCAAACAGCTGACGGGAAAAAGTTTCCAATCAAGTTTCGTTGCTGCAATGTCCTATAAAAAATAAAATAATAATAATATTTTTCACATGCAGCATTTTATATCATCGCTGGATTTTGCAGCATCCATAAATAATTCACTCACAGCAGTTGCACTATGCCAGACTGCTATAACTCCAATTCAAAGAAACTACATATTAGTCTCACAGCACTGCACACGTTTTTCCCATTCTGGTGAATAACCATTAAACAAAGGCTCTGACTAAAATGCTGCAGATTGCGCGCTCTTTCTTTGCCATTTTAAAATCAAAAATAAGTTAACAGACCTGTTATGGCTGATATCACAAAAGTCCAGATGGTTGGACGTCTTCCGCTGACTTCAATGTGAAAAGAAACAATACGGGCTAGAAAGTAGGAGGATTTTCCAAAAATAAGGCAAACTTTGATGTTCCAGTATTGATTTTTATCTAAAAGAAAAACTCACAACTTTTAAAATGTGTTTCTTCCAAATCTAAGTCTGCATAACGCACACCCAACAGGGTACCTGTGTATTAAAAAACAACAACAAAATCAATCTGAACTGCATCCCACCTATCAGCCATTGCATTCTGACCCCCTGCCTTTCAATTATTCAAGAGGCATTTCTCACCTAACTTCACACAACAAACATATTTGATCAAGTATTGGAGACTCGGCAGAAACTGTACTTCCTAGTCCAGAAAGCCCCCCTCCCTACTGACACACTGTAAGGTTCTCCAGCAGTACAGAAGCAAACAGTAATGACCTGCAGCAGGTAGTGAGGGTGGCATTATATTTATACTGACTGGCAAAAGAAATACAACGCCAGGTGTATTTTAAAGGACTTCTACAACCTGAGGCCTCAACTGAATACACCAGCTGCAGTTTTTGTTTAGTTCATGTAGTTAGTTGATCGAGTTTAGTTTAGTTCAATAGTTGGATGTTGGCAACCAGGAGTGGAGAGGGTTTTTGTGTCATCCTGATATGGTGTTCCTGTTTGTTGTATCAAAATAAAAGTCTTTGCTTGCTGCAGTTTGTAGGAAGGGAAAAGCACAGTTGCATTTGATGGTGCATTACTACCTCCTTCAACAGCCGCTTTGTCTACCTTAAAACACATACTTAGCAAACACTCAAGGCTGCAATCAAACCTGTAGGAGGATAGCACATCACTATGTATGCTCACATATGCACATTCCCATGTGCAGGAAACAACAAGGACACACACAATGAAAATAACGATTTATCAACCCGGACAGAGCAAGCTCAGCCCAAAAGGAACTTGACTATGTAATTTTGGCTGAATAACAAGAAGCCTCGACGGAATAATAGCCACAATTCTGCTGAAGGCTGTTTCATTTCAGTATCAAAGTGGCTGTAATGAAGGCTGAATGACACTGGGGAAGGGCACAATAGCTCAGATATTGCTTCTAATTAATGTAGCTGATGTTAGAAACATGAATCAGATCTTTTTGAGCTGAGAAATAGATCTAATTATATCCAATGGCTGCTACAAACTCTGATTCTTCAAGCTTTGTTCGCTTTTATATTTTTTTTTTACCTTATACTGCAAATTTTCACTTTGTGCTAACTCTTACATCTGCATCATCTACCTTACTTTACACATCTCCCTTTACACTTAAAGATAATACCACAAGTTCTCTTTTGTGATGGAGATTTCTTTTAAAATTTTCTCCAGTCAGTCCTGCGTTCCCCTGTCCATCATACCTTTTCAACGTGAGCGTAGCTATCGAGCAGTCTGTCTTTGCACCTCATGAGGAAGTCAGTCTCTTTTCCTCCATCTGGTCTCTCGCTTTTCGAAAATATAAGTTGAGCCTCGCTGACACCAACAGGATTACCTGAGCAGACACGATTCTCTCACCTTTGTTCGCCGCAGTGCAGACACTTCACATTAGCATTCCAAAGGAAGCAGAGAAAGCCTCTCTGATTTATGAACTGGGGTTTGTGCGAAAACCAGTTGAACAGGAGGCACATATTAATCACAGACTGGTACAGAGCAGTTCAAATCATAACCGGCCTCTGAGGTCAAAAGTATCAAGAGGCTGTTTTACACCAGACAGACCTGATGACCTGACTTTAGAAGGGGTACTGCTTTTCCTTGAGCGCATGTCCTGAGTTGAAATGTTCAAGGCCCTAGAATGGAGGGCAGGGTTCCCCAATTCTGGACCTTGAGGGCCGGTGTCCTGCATGTTTTAGGTTTCTCCCAGTTGCAACACACCCGAATACAATAAGGGCCTCGTTACTTGGCTTTTTTACAAGCTTGACAATGACATTAACATCAGATTGAGATGTGCTGAAGCTGGGAGAGAGCTAAAACCTACAGGACACCGGCCCTCGAGGTCCAGAATTTGGGAACCATGATGTAGGGTTTTGTCTATTTGGTTTTTGTTTTTTTTGTTTGCAATCATAAGTCTAGTTTAAATGACTCAACGTGAGTCGTAAGAAGAACAAAAAAACTTTTTTTTAATTCAGTCCAATAGATTTTATGATGAACAACCTTGAATGCCCAGGGTGTCTATGTCATATCAAGGAAACATCTCACAAAAATCATGTTATGTTTGTGTCCAATTACATAAATGTATGTTGAAATGAGGATGTTTAATGTCGCTATTTCTCACAACATTATATTACTGTTAAATTCATCGTATTATATATATATATAATCATGCTAATTGACATTAAATGTCATTAAATGTCCTATTAAGTCATATACCATATAGAACTGATGTCACAGTAAGTCAGTGCATCTCAGGAGGTTCTGGCTATAAATATATTTTGTTTCATTTGTGCTATTTGTTAATTTGTCATCACCTAAAAAATGGTTCCTTGAAGAAGCGAAAGGTTGTTCTTTTCAGAAAAGCATCCATTACTCAAAAATATCTCAAAACTCATTGCCTGTCACATTACATTAGACGTGAAAATAACCTGTGGCTTTGCCAGAGCGTAAATGAAGTAAAACATTCAACTGAAACTAAAACTGCTAAGTTTGGAAAACAAATACAGAACCCCATGAACTTGGACTTGAACTTGAACTGCATGGTGGTTAGTAAATCAATGGTTAAAATCCAGACTTCCATGTGTGTCGGCTTTCTCCATGTACCATGGTTTATGTTTCCCACTGTTGAAAAACATGCATATGAGGCTAATTGGTGACTCTAAATTTAGATGTTAATGTGCAAGAGAGAGACAAAGAGAGAGAGATTACAGTGTGTGTGTGTGTGTGTGTGTGTGTGTGTGTGTGTGTGTGTGTGTGTGTGTGTGTGTGTGTGTGTGTGTGTGTGTGTGTGTGTGTGTGTGTGTGTGTGTGTGTGTGTGTGTGTGTGTGTGTGTGTGTGTGTGTGTGTGTGTGTGCGCAGTTGTCTTGCTCTTTGTGTTTGCCCTGGGATGTCCTGGCAGTGTGTCCAGGTTATACCCTTCCTTCATCCATAGTCATCTGGGATTTGCTCCATCACCTGTGACCCTGACCCCGATGAAGCTGTATAGAAGACGAATAGGAGCACATGAAGGCAGGGTAGCTGGATATATGTGGAGGGCTGACATATTCAGTTATACTAATAATCAATCCAATCAGAAAGCAGAAACCACAAGAAGAGGCTAAATTGATGGTTTAACTGACTACTGAACAACAAATATACTCGGTCTCATGAATAAAGGTGCCGTATAATTTCAAAGAATACGTATGTTCATATTTGTCAGTAATAGCTTTTCTATTATCACAAGCACATAGTGTGTTATTAATATGGAATATAATGTGTTTACACAGAAGATCAAGAAGTCATTTAATACGGTTGAACTGCACTGAATTAATAAAAGAGAATATGGAATAAAATAGATAGACGTACTTTAGTAATCCCAGGGCAGTGTATTCCTCCAATTACCCATGCACTGTCATGAGTGGTGACTTTAGTGAATTGTGTGAAGCAGTAAGGCTAAGTAACAGTAGTGAAAAACCCATTTAATATTTCATTTTAAAATGTTTAGGAAAAGTGCTCTTGAGTTTTAAGTAAGAAGGAACATAGTAAAATTCAATGATTGAAGGTTTCTTTGGGTGGTCTGGGTCAAACACAAAATCTCTTCAAATCAGGCAGAGGGGGAAAGGCTGGGAAGTGATGCTTACGCTGGGATTTGCAAAAGAAATCTGGCAATTGGCTCAGATTTAAACACACACGCACACGCGCGCACACACACACACACACACACACACACACACACACACACACACACACACACACACACACACACACACACACACACACACACACACACACACACACACACACACACACACACACACACACACACACACACACACACACACACACACACTACACAAGACAGTAGCTGAATAGGGACACTCAAAACAGGTGATACAATGATTTTAAGGATGTAAGGGTACAAGGAATGAAGCTTGGAATTAAATTAAAGCATACCATGGAAATAGCAAGTCAAACCAAGAACAGGTGATCAAGTGAGACACATAGAGGATGACCATTGAGCAGTGGCAGCTGGCAAAGCATTTTAGAATGCTTTGAAAAAAGGGTTAGGTTTAGGGTTAGGGTTTTTGAAAGAAAAATAAGTGCAAAGTTAACTGCTTTTTCTAAGCTTTTGGATTTTTCAGTCCTTACTAAATAAGAGCATATCTAAACACTTATAAACATTAACAAACCTCGACAAATTTGATACATTCTGAACACATTTCTGTTCGTGTGCATTTAAAAATAACTCTAGCCTAATGGAGAAAATTTTACATGACCTACAGCTTTTCAGCTAAATTTCTCCTTTCAAACCAGTAAATTAGAAGAGATGTGACAGAGTTAATATTCAGAGACTCACTGCTTGTTGTCTTCATCTCAACATCTCTTAGAAACACACAAGAACAAACCAGAACGGACCGGCGCCCTCTATTGAGAAAGATGAAAGGCGAGCGCGTGAAGATGGACACTAAACCAGACAACAACTTGGACACACTAAATGTTGAAAACAGAAACAACCCTAACATTTAATACGCATGATTTGACTAAAATTCAAGACAGAGTGGAACCAGCTACATATCCACGAACCAGTTACGAAAAGAAATGAACCATGGATAGACATGGTTGAGTAAAAACAAAACATACCTAAGAGCCAGATCAATAAAGGCCAAGGTCAGTAAAATGCTGAAACACGAGACAGCAATACCATTGGGCATGTTGGAACAACAAAAGCTCAGTAAACCCAGAACACACAACACATCAGGGTCATGATAACAGGGATATTCAATATTGGAGAGGGAATTACGAGTCCAGTTGTCGACACAACCAGTTAATTTCAGACATCTATCCAACGGCTGATTTGTACTGTATTGAAACCATGAAAACTTCACTGAAGAATCTGCCTTTAGTTTATATTTCTTGAATCGAGCCAGTATAAAAATGCACAGACGAATAACTGTAAGTTCTCAAACTTGCAACATTGTTATCATCTATCTAAATCTGTGTTATGAATCAGTGACGAGAAAGTTACAGCAACATTTCAGCGTAGAGTGAAATGTGACAAAGAAACTCTAACTCAAGATGCAATGCAAATATGATGAAATGTTAAAAAAATAATGAAATAAAAAAACATCACAAAGCGTCTTACATTTAAATCTCGCAGTTTGGTACTTTTCCTGATAATATTTCAGAATGTGTTTGCTGTTTTTAAGCCCTGTTCCTTCCTACTAAGATCTGATAACAAGCTATTCACCTCGCTCAGGTGTGTTGGAGTCCCCCCCCCCAAACTGCTCTATTCAATCAATATCAATCTAAACAAGCCACAACGCTTTTCTGATTTGTACCGTTTTGGACATGGAGAGGTTGGCGAGGAAACAGAGGATTGGGTCAGGTGGAGGCAGATGATCTGCAGAAGAGAGACTCTTTTTGTCAGGTGGAGGCTGAGTACCACCCTAATAATCCCACAAGTGCATTTACTGCAGCATGCAGCACTGTTGTGAAAGCTCTCTTGCATAACACACATCAGAAACTCTGTCCAGTATGACTTTTGTGTACTTGTAGTGTAAGTGTAATTGCTACAGTATGAGAAAGTGTCAATGTGAAGGAAAAGTGAGAAGGATTAAAACACTAACCTTTTTGTTTTGTTTTCTTTCCTTTCACTTTTTTTGCTTTGCTTTTACTTTCTTTTCTTGTCTCCTGTTGTAGTCTGCATGATGGAGACTCAAATACAAGTGTGGAGTCATGTTTTTCTGTACAGAAATAACAGATGAAGAAATGTTGATAAATCTGTCAAACATGTAATGTACAACCATCAAGTGACGTGGACAACATGATCTCTATGGGCAACTGGTTCTGGCAGATTTTTTTGATTAATTTTTTTTATTTATGGAGTCATAAACCATCCACGTAACCTACACATGTTGAAATGTTGCATGTTGTTCTCTCCGAGGGTGGGAGGCTCCGGTTTATAGATGGCTATCACACCATATTTTTCCACATGGACTGTTGCACATAATACAACCAGGAAATTGATGGTAAAATGATGAACATAGTTCATTGAAAGAAACGATTCCACTACAAGCTAGGTTGTAATGCCCAGTAAGCATAGGTGAAAAAGCAATGCAAACCTTAAACTGGCCCAAAGAAACTGATGCATGCATAGAGAAAACATGCAAACTGCACAAAGACAGGACCTGGCCCAGAATTGAATGAGGGTGTTGTTGTCATGGTTTAATGAAAGGAAAACTCAGTCTTAAGCCAGGAACAATGTTGGAATTTTAAAATAACACAGGAAATGAAATGCACACCATGACAATTCTTGTATGAATTGCTGTAAGAATAATGTTTAACTTATTCAGCATGACATCACGATGTATAATTTTAATAGATGTTTTGATAATAATAAAATAAATGTAGTACTATTTTGGTCTGTTGTGGGATTTATGCAATTAAGCATGACTGTCACTTACCAGTGGGGTCCTGTGTTAGGGATGTGGACAACATCAGTCATTGAGTGAGATTGTGTGAAATGCAACAGTAAATACTTCAAGGTTCCTGGAGCTGGATGTACACGAATGATGGAGTGATTTTACACAAAATGATTTACACTTTTGAATATGGTATCTCTTTTTGTAAGCAGTGATGAAAACCTTCCACACTGGCCCTTTAAAAGCAATCAACCTCTGCTGTGTGTCTTCGGACTGGAGGAAACCGGCCTGAACACATCAACACAAGGTGACCTAAAAAAGTCACATTAAGACCAACAGCAGAAGAACTGCCCAAGGGAGGAATGCTGAGTTGATGATGAGAACGAGAGAGAGAGACAGAGAGAGAGAGAGAGAGAGAGAGACAGAGAGAGACAGAGACAGAGACAGAGACAAACAGAGAGATGTTAAGAAAAACAACGAGGAGGGTTGACTTCCAGCAGTTGTCAGTAAAGTGTGAATGACACTGCGGAGAGGGAAAGAAGTGACAGTTTGATAGAAATGGTATCATAAAGAAGTGAAGTGAGATGAGAAAATACGAGGGGAGTCAGAGCAGCAAGTGAAAGACAATAGAGGCTCTGTGGGTGTGTTACAAGAAAAGATGTCCTCAGGTATAGAAAAATGTAGAAAATGCACTCCAGTGAGAACATGTTGTCAACGTTGACTTGTTTAGGAAACTTTGGCTGTGACTTGTGGTCGAGTCTATGTGGGATTTTGGGTCGAGTCAGGTTTAACAACTGTTTTAAAAGTATATAAGATGAAATTCTGCCACACGCAGGCTGCAAGAACGGATTGATCGACTGATTTTGTGTAAAGATTTTCAGTGGAGCCATGCAACATAAAGATTTCCTATTTGTTTACCCTAAACACATTGTAAGGCATGTTGTGCTGTCACAACCTCGTACAAATCATATGTTGAGCTTTACTTAATTTGCTTCTCAGCATCAGGTCCTGCCATTCAAATTGAGGCATTATATTGAATCCTTCTTTAAGGAAGAAAACACCTCAATCTTTTCAATCTGCTTTCATATAATAATTGTGACCAGTTTGTGAAAATATAGGTCCACTTACCAGATAAGAGAGAAGTGAATTTCGATAGATTACTCATGTGAAATATAAGTTACTGTCCTGCCAGTAAATCGAGGGGAAAGAGGAACACTTTCCATTTTCATTAAACTGGCAGGGGGCTAAGCCATCAGGAGTAAGAGAGAGGAGTGTTGAAAGAATGAGTGAAATGGACTGAGTAGAGTGATAAGTGCAAAGAGATAGAGGTTAACCTTTTTTAATCTTCTCTACCTCATTTCATGGTCTTGGCTCTCCCTCAGTCTGTCTTAGCCTTACATTAAGAGTTCCAGGTTAATCAGGTTTCCATTCATGCTGGAGTTTTTTTTTTTACTCCCAGCTTCCTGAAGAATTTCTTGCAAAACAAATGCTTGTTAATAATATATTTTTCCAAAAGGAATGTACATTTACTAACAAACTGAACAACAAGTATTTTGTCAATTTATTTCTGTCATGAAAGCAGAGAAAGGCTTATTTTACAAAAATATTTGAAAAGATAGCATTTATGAAAAAAACAACAAAAAAACAACAATTTGAAAGCACACACATTTAGACACATTTCAGACAAGCCATTGCTTTTTTCATAAGCAGTATATAGCATGTAGCTCCAGCACTGTGATACAGGATCATGTATGTTCCTTTCTCTCTATTCAGTGTGTGTGTGTGTGTGTGTGTGTGTGTGTGTGTGTGTGTGTGTGTGTGTGTGTGTGTGTGTGTGTGTGTGTGTGTGTGTGTGCGTGCGTGCGTGTGTGGGTGTGTTCGCTTTTTGACAACTTTGGCTTATTGGCTGACTCCTGCAATCAAAACTTACAGGCAGTTAATCAAAGTTGCATGTGCACTACAATCTATCATGTCTTACACACACATACATGTCATGTGGATGAAATCTGCAGACTGTCATGATTGTGAAACCATTCACACACAGAAAGAAATGGAACTATGGGTACCTGTACATCTGAAGGCATAATCTTCCAGAAAAAGCCTTGTGTTAAGGAGAGGTCAGTCTTTGTGTGTGCATGCCTCAGGTTTTTTTTGCAGAGTCATTGCAATCGTGTGTACACATATGTAGTGTATAATGATGCAAAGGAATAGAGGTGGACTGACAGAATGGAAATGCCAGGCAGCCTGAGATGGGGATAAAAGAGCTTGAAGGGACAGCAAAAGATTGGTTTTGTTAGAAGGATATGGCTCCTGATTTTCTATATCTTTCTGTTATTGTCAACAAATCCCTTGAAAATAGCAGAAGAACAACAAATACATCCTACTAACAAGCGCGCTCTGTGTTTCCAAACCCTGATTTAGCTGGTTCCTTTTGTGCCATAAAGCTCCACCGTCTGAAAACTATTAAAAACACATCAGTGAACCATGGCGTTGCTCTCTGTGACATGTTCCCTCATCAGGGAAAATATGAGCATGGTAGTTTATTTAGAAACAGCCCTGCAGACTAATAATGGCCATCATTTGTACAGTCTCAAGAGAGAAGTTTTTATGAAAGGCCATATTATGGTCCCAGTGAACTTGTCCGTTCGATGTGCTGTCTGAACACACCAGAAACCCAATGTGTACTTATAGTCATTCCAAACAGCAACACCGAAGTGTGGAATGAAAAGCTGGCCTCTGTCGAGAGGGAACGGAGACGACATGTTGTTAAAAACTGGGATAACAATGCAGATTTTTAGTAATTTCTCTATGGAGGCATTGGTACTGTTCCGTCAAGCTCTACGCATAAAAAGTGGCATAAGATTTGAGGGGGAAAAAAGGACGTCACAAAAGAAAAGAGAGGGGGGAAAAGTCTCTCTGCCATGCCACTTCTGCAGAGCCAGCCAATCATGAAGTAAGGTGGGTGTAAATGTCAGATTGCCTGTTTCAGAAGGTGCTGATAACGGTCAACACCTCCTGTTCAGCTTAGGATGGTGTTGAGAGAGTAGAGGTTTAGATGCAATCCAACCCTCCAACATGCATTGTAGCTTGCGTGTAAATGCCTCTAAAAGCAGACGACATTGTCCATTGGTTAGTTTTGTTTACACTGCTTTTTCTATTTAGTTGTTCAGCACGGTTAATGTAAAGTTAAACATTTTGAACCTGTCTGTGAAAACACCTGGAACATATGAATATCACATATTTAATGCAAATGTTCAAATTAAAACACCTGCAGTTAAGACTCTAAACATTATCTCATATTTGCACCCTTGCATATCCCTGTGCCTTGATACTTCATATCCCAATCTACTCCAACCCCCTTGAGAAATACAACATTTCCAATTGGTCCTGTATTGATTGTGGGGTCTCATCATGCTCATCTTAATGTTGGACCTCAGTTGAAACCTGCCTGAGAATATGGAGCTTGAAAATGGCAGGGATTTTTCGTTTGAGCTCTTGGATTTAAAATCGCCTGCAAGGGCGAGTGCTCCAAAACAGGACATTTTGATTGTGCTCCAGTACTGTCGTCAACACAGGATGCTAATATTATGAACCCACCCTGTTAGATTTAGTGGTGGTTAGCTGCTAATAAGACTAGTATCAACATTGAACCCCATTTGATTACATCCCAGGGGTGCACTGTTCTGCGGCTTGGATGTTTGTAGATGGCTCCTCCATCGTTTTTTATTAAAAAAAAAATTTCTGTGAGCAAAGGACTGCTATGCTATCATTATGCTAAGTTCCTGTGGCCAATCAATGTACACCTAACATCTGTACCAGTCAAAAACTTGCATGTACTCTTGCGAGAGGAAGTTATAGTATGAAAAATGGTCAGAAGAAGCTCTATTTTACTTTTTTTTCCAAGAATATTTCAAGAAATGATCTAAAGACAATTTAGGGGAGGCTGGATATGTAAGGAAATCAGATGATGACTCCTTTAAGGAGCTTGTTAACGCTTCTAAAGGCTTGTTAAAGCTCTGCTCAAATTTAAGACTTAGAAGAAAGATTCCCAAGGACTATTAGACAGTCTTACCTTAGTATTGGGAATGTTCATGTAAACTTCACTGAAATACAATAATAAGACATGTAGTGAGGCTATAATGTTATGATAGTTCATTAGTGAGACCCAGCTGGATAATGCTCATTGCAATGCATGACACAGATTTAGGACATTTGTAATTCAAATATCAAGAAACAATAGTAACCCCAAATATATTCAAATGTATCTAGTCATGTTTGTAGTTGACCTATGACAAACAAGGAGCTTGATGAATCTCGGTTGAATTTGCTCTATCATAAATTTTATTATAGGGTAAAGTGCAAAATGAGGCATTTTCAAAATGAGAATATACAACATAAGACTAACTTTGGACAGCAGGGAGCTCTTGCTTTTTGCTATAAGGGGAAAATTAGAAAAAAAATTTCCAGTAACAACCCTGCAATCATATTATCTTTAGAGAAATACACGTGACTACTCTCACAGTCAATCAGGATTTCACCCCGGATAAGTCAGATGATTCAGTGCTTTTGAATTATACTCTCTTTATCACAGCATAATATTATATATTGTTTCCCGTTATCTTTTTCTTCTTCAATGCATTTGGTCTATTTATACTGGGATCATTTTATTCTTTCATATTGTGATGTGTGTTCTGATTCTGCGGTTGAAATGTATTCAGAGGATGGATAGGAACGTCTCCAAAAACCAAATGTTTAATCCAAGCTTTATAGCGTGACTGTTAATTGAAATTCATGTTTCCATCAATGTTGTATTTATTAATATTGTTTTTATAAAGAGGTATAGAATATGGATGGATGGATGGATGGATGGATGGGTGGGTGGGTGGGTAGGTAGGTAGGTAGGTTAGTTTTATTGCATGCTTACAGACTGAAAACTCACTCATGCACACACACGTTTACTCGTTGGCTAAAATATATTAGCACAGTACCAGGTTTTCCTGCCTAAGGGCACACTCCCTCTATTGACTGGCTCTAATTTGGACAGAAACCCCCAGTGTCTTAAAACAACTGGAGGTAAAAGAGAGTGTGAAGCAGAGCGAATGAGACAAGTGAGAAAGAGAGAATGGCTGCAAAGCTGCAACGCAAAACGAGAAGCACATAGGAATGAAGGAGACAGAGAAGAATGAGAAAAACAAGCAAATGATGCTTTCATTTTGTTTAAGTTTTGTCAGGCAGTCGATGGACTTACAGAATATGTTAAAGTCATGCAGCTGCTTAAGTTGTTTTCCTGAAGTGGCAAGCATTTACATTGAGATACATCAGATTTAAACAATGGATCATTCAGATTTTAATAACAATATGTTGCTCATGTTGCTTTTATGATTTAGACTTGAGAAAAAAAAGTGTTTCATTCATAAGCCGGGGCGCAAAATGCTTGGGAAGATGACACGTTTGAGCGACATTTTTGTTCACAATACAAAGATTCGTATACGCTAAAGAAATGCAGAGTGGTTTTGCAGAATAGTGAGGCTGTTTGAAAGTGGGGGCAACCACTGAAGTGCCAGCTCAAGTAGCACTGAATTCTTTATGCCGTGATTTCTGTGACCAGACAAAACGTTTCAATTTGGACTTGTACAGTAAAAGCATGGCATGAAAACTGCACGCCGCTCTGCAGTGGCAGTGCCACATCAGCCTAGTGAGGTTATTTCTAAAAGAGAAAAAAAAAAAGGAAAACAGGACCCGACCCTCTCACAGTCAGTCGAGGCACTGCTGGGATGAATGCCCAGCGTATTTTCCCACAGACTGAAAACATTTACCATCTTGACAGCAGAGATTTTCCATTTGTATGCTTTATATTTTCCCCTCTTCTCTTTATTCTTTTATATGCCTTTTTCCACTGTTTTAATGCATCCCCTACACGTGCCCTCTCCCCTTACAATCTTTTTCATTTACTCCTTTTCGTCTACTCTCTGACCAACTGTTTTGGAGAGTTGCTATCCAGTGACAAATGTATTCGATTTTGCCTATCCCCACCGCTCCTCCTCTCTGTCACTGTTTCTCTTTTTATGTACAGAAAGAGGGGTATTCTCCTTAATCAAAGCATGTGCCCCTGAGCTAACCCAGCAAGCCACAAAGTCCCATCATCATCATCATCATCATCATCATCATCATCATCATCATCATCATCATCATCATCATCCATGGGAATCAATCAATAACTCAGCATGCTGCCCAATGCATCACTATGCATGGAGAAATTTTAGCGCGGCCCTGTTAGAGTTAGAGGGCTCTCATACATAGGAAATGGAACTATTCACTGAAGACCAATAACAGGGAGTAAATGGCAAATACAAGCCTATAATCCCCAGTTAGTGTGCAATAGTTCTAGCCCAAAGGCTTTGTGGCTTGCAGAAGTTGTGCACTTTGTAGAGCAGCATGTGAAATGTAGACACAGTAATCGAAGGGATTTGAAAGTGCAATGGAGCAATCAGAAAGACAGCTCCCCAGGGGGGCACACAAGATAATATGGGGGCATATCAAAATCCTGTGAAGCGATGTCTTCCTTCTGTTGTTTTTTTTTTTTTCCTTCTCTCCCACTGTCCCTGTTGTCAATTTATGTCGTCAAGCACTTTTACAGCTGTTAGATTAGTTAACTGTTTTGTTCACTGACAAAGCTCTTTAAATCTGGAGCACTCAACCATGAAGCTCCGAACATTCAAAACAGGCATTTACATAGTTGGCCAATCACATTCAGACCATTGGATTATTTATGTTTGCGCATTCAGGAGCCAAAAAGTTGAAGCCTTTTAGCTTGATACATAGTCACACAAGGATAAGACCACAGCAGCTACCAGCAGTTAGGCTCTGCTGCTTCTCACTTTCTCTGATGATGATGAGAAGGAGGAGGAAAATATAATGCTGGAGAGGGACCAGGTGTTTCTCATTTGTTTAATTCTGTCAGCTTTCTGTGAAATGCTATTTCATCGGACTTATAGCATACCTGACCTTATGGGGTTACAATGTTGTCTGCAGTGGCCGCTCATGAAATAAACAGCCACTGTTCAGGGCTGCAGAGAAAAAAGATGCGCTTCAGACGTTCATCCATTAAGAATCTCTGCACTAGCAAAGAAAAAAAAAAATATGATTGACAATCTGAGCCTTGAAAACATCACGGCCAACATCATGTCCAGAGGGTAGCTGCCAGCAAGCATAAGGTATCCGAGACAGCGTGATGAAATCTGTACAAAATTCAAAACAGTGGTAGTGGGTCTGTTTGCCCCCAGGCAGGAAACCCAATGTAGCTCTCTCTATCACCCAATAAAGACCCACCATTTGAAGAGGATAAAGCAATTTACATTCTCAACTTATATTCTAACTGCGAGGTAGTGATTGACACCACAAGTGCAAAGATCAGCCCGAAGCAGCTTTCAAATTCAGTATTTTGGTTTTAACATGTTTAGAGTAAAGTTAATGAGTTGATTTTGATAAACATGAAAGAAAATGAGTTTGATACAGTCAGGAAATTAGATGAAGGCGCACATACCGTGACAACCACTGCATTTCGAGTAGCTCAAGATGCAGCTCGAGAGTAGTTGGGACCCGCTACAAAAAGGTGGCTGACCAGCGCCACTCCCAGGCACCCTAGTATAGAGTGAAACAGTGCATCTGGCTCTCCACAGAGGCCCTCCTCCCATGCACAGCTTCCGATTAATTGTCTCTGAGGTTTGTTGGCTCTTTCCCTGTGTCAAAAGTTATTAAACCCTCTGATTAAACCTGACTTTCCACGTCAGTCACCTCAAGCCAGAACGTCCAAGCCCCCTGGTGCCTTCCTTTACTGCTCCGCCACCGTCCTACACACATCCAGCCTAATCTCTTGTGTTTCCTAGTTACTCTCGAGTTTTGGGATTTTTGAATTAGGCTACTAATTTAGATTAGCCATCCGGCTATCGTTGCTTGGTTTGTGTCAAACTTGCTCTTGAAAAATAAACTCTTTGAAGTTTATGCAGTGTTAAGTCAGTATTTGGGTTCTGCCAGTGGTTTGTGACAATTTTATAGTTGAGAGTCTCCTGTAATAGCAATCCAACTTCATCATCTGCCCATACAAATGTCCGTGTTATTGCTATTGTTTATAGAGTTTTGTTCTCTGCACCGAATTTGTGTGTGGTTCAGTTACAAAAACAACCAATCACACCAACTTGTGACCTGGCATGCTAACTACATATTTCTATGCATTTCCTGCCATTTCTGTGAAATTTACTGTATTTTCTAAACCTTGCCCTGTAAAAGCAAATAATGTGCATTGTAATGCTGTAATGCTATCATGTAAATTGGGCCTTTAACTCATCCTGACAAGATGTAGCACTTCTTCACTAATAAACACAGCATGCCAGAACATTAGTAATACCAAAGCAACAGAACAGTCAATATTTGTTTGGAATGTGAATTTCACATGTCAGACGCAGGTATTTCTTTTCTAATTAATATGATTTTACTCCATAAAACACTAGGAGCCTGTCAATAGAACCCACAAATAGATGGGTTTTTTTGTTTGTTGCTTCCTTATTTTTAAGGTCAACGATATCTTAAAATCACTTCCACGTCATTGGCCTGTTTCCAAAGGATGTAAAAAGAAATTTATCTGAGGTGTATAATCCTGTTTGCCATTTAAGTAGCTTCAGTAGCAGTAAAAAGTAGCTCAAACACATCAACACAATATAAAGTAGCACTGTCCAATATAATATTATATTTTTACGTGCAATTTCTTTTTTTTGGGGGGGGGGGGCATTTTGTTCATTTGCATGGAGACCAGAGGGAAGGTTATATTTTCCATCCACAGGAAAATCGGCTCAAGATATTTCCAGTTCGCCCGAGGCATTGTTGTAGCTGCAAATTTCAGGGCTCTCCACAATTTCTTTTTCTCTGTTGCTATATGTCAGGATTTTAAAACAGTTCGGTTTTGATAGCGTCTCACAATTCCTTTATGTCTATGGATGTATGGTCATCTGCTGCAGTTTTTGGGTGGACCAAATTCAGTTTTATCAATGTCGCAGTTACATCTGGGCATCTGAACATAAATTTGTCTTAGAGACTAGCGCAATTTATAACTGTTTTATATATTTTTCCCCACTTCCTGATGCAATTTTTGACAGATGTGACTTATACTCAGGGAGAGAATGGTAGATATGGTAAGTAGTTGTGTCCCTCTCGACCTTTGCTCATGTAGTACTGTAATGTTTATTATATGGCCAAAAGCTGCACTCAGGTGTATAGTTTAACAACAGGGTTGGGGGTTTTTTGTACGTGGCTTTGGCTTCAGAATGCTTTTAAAGCTGGCACCCTAAATACAACTGGAGTTATTTTGTAAACATTATAAAACAATGCACAGTGATGGCAGCAGTTGGACATTTACAAATAACGTATAGGTTTGGTAGAGGCATGTTTTGAATTCTGTAATTGGGCTGGTGTTGGGGCTCATTTTGAGCAGCCTTTGGCTGGTTTTGTGTCTCAAACCTGGCATCCAATGCTGGATCACTAATAATCGGCCCATAAAATAACAAATAAAATATGCTGCTTTTTAACTGGAATGAAGGAAAAAACAATAACAAATAAACAAAAAAACATTAACCGTAAGTACTATTTTATTATTGATGTCCTACACAGAAAGAGATATAATTCTACAGCTATTAATATTTCACAGAGGTTTTAGGTTATTTCTGTCTCACTGATTGATGAAAAGTGACCATTTACAGCCAAAAAAAAGCATATTGGATTAAATCTGAGAGGCCTGTCTTAATTTGGATACAGAGAAATAATATTTTCATTAATTTATTGAATTTTGCTCCCATACAAAGTAGACATAGTTTGAATATAATGAAATTACAAGATATCTTTGGGTAAATTTTCTATCACATGGCTGGGCCAAGTGCCCTTTTTTGACAATCATGAAATGGTGACCATAATGGTAAGAGCCAAAAATAAAGTCACAGCTGTATTTTGTATAATGACAATGTCAATCATAAAAGTGCATCCATTCATCTTCTATACTGTGCATGATCACTCGGCACTGGAGCCAATCACATCTTGCGATTGAAAAGAGCAGGGTTCACCCTGGACAGGTCAAAAGTTCATCACAGCATACAGCGACAAACAACCACACACACTCACATTCACACCTATAGGGGCAATTTAGGGTCACTAATAAACCTCCCATGCATGTTTTTACTGTGGAATGGAACTATTGTAGCCAACTACGCACACTAAGAGAAAAGACAAACTCTCCACAGGAAGTCCAAGCCAGTATCCGAGCCCAAGTCATTCTCAATGTGTGGCGAAGGCGCTAACCACTGCAGCCCCAGAAAATTATGGTTATTGTGAAAAATAAATGCCACCTTCTGATTTATATTTCATCCACCTTGATGTACGTGACGAGGACCTGGTTTGTCTCTGCCGCTGAAGATGACCCGCCTATTTGCTCTTGTGATCAAAACTGGGAAATGGAACCTTCCATCTGGTAATCAAGCCAGTTCCCAACGACAGGAAAGCTGGAAAAATATTCATGACAAGGACAGAAACTCACTTCTCTAGTCAATCAAATGTAATTATTTGTGACTCCAACTAAAACATTTCTGTACCATCTTGTTTGCCTATTGTGTAAAATACAGTTTTCTGTGTGATTATTGACGTCACACTGCCCTCCATCGGTAGAAGATGAAGCTGCATGTGGCAAACAATAGAAGGAGAAGCTACTTTTTTTTAAAACCTTTTGAGCTTAAAACAAATGTGTTTTTTCAAGAACATGTCCCGTCCTTCAACTCTCTCTTTTCCGTGTCTCTCCCTGCACACACACACACACACACACACACACACACACACACACACACACACACACACACACACACACACACACACACACACACACACACACACACACACACACACACACACACACACACACACACACACACACACACACACACACACCTCAGCACAAATGAAGACACAAACACACTTAAACTCCAAATTCGCCAGGGACTCATACCTCTGATAGGATAAATGGAGGATGTGTTCCTTCTCAACACCATGAACACAAGGAAACACTCGCATACACCCTCACAGCTGGACAGTGAGAAAAGTGTCGGGGGACCTAATTACGAACAAGAATGAGAGAGAGGATGAGGTGCAACATGAGGGTGAGAGAAGACAACTGAGGAGCCGAAGTTGCAAGAAGAATACAAAGGAAAGACTTCTCACAAGCGGTGCCACTCAAAACCTTTTTTACTGTTTCTCCCAAAGTGACATAAAGAGACAAAATAAACGTTGGAGATGGAGGTATATGTTCTTGAGAGTTTAAGTCATCCGTCAGCTTCCACTTACAATAAAAAACATATTTAGCATCCAGGCCAGACAAAATACTTTTTTGTTTCCTTTTTTTTTTTTTTTTTTTAAGAAAAACACAATAACACATAGTTCAAAGATATTAATGAGTTTTGTTTAGTTGCTGATCAGGCAGCACCAAGTCAAATGAGTAATGATTCTAACTTTGTTTCTTCCCCGAGCTCCAAACAGTGCTGCACTTTATTTGCAACTCATGCATGAGTTGATCCCAGCTGACTGTGGCCGAAGGCAGGCCACACCCTGGACAGGTCACCAGTCCATCATAGTGAAACCAAGTTATCAGGTAGCAGCATTTTTTCTCTTTGTCTGTAAGTTCAAATATGCTCCCTTCGTGCACATAAATTGGTACGTGTGGTTAAAACGTTGTCACGCATCCCTTATTTTGGCACGGTTGTTAAGCAATACAGCCAGTCGAAGGCAGTGCACATAGTGGGATTTATGTGGCACAACCTTTCTAATCAAAAAAATTGATAAAACAGGTTCAAAACAGTCTTAAAAAAAGGACTTGTGTCAGTAGTTAAAACTTAGCCTGGAGAGTTAAACTATTGCCTAATGTCTTTAACTTTGCGATTGAAGGTATTTATAAACAGTTCATACAGACGTCATTGTCCTGTTACAGGCGAAGTCATGTCGTCGATATGATTGTATAATGACAAGGCCCTTATTATTTAATACCCAGAAAGTTTTGAGCTGCTTCCTCTACTTCCTTCCACACAGCATTTTTCTCTGGATTGGCAAAAAAAAAAAAAAATGTTTCACCATATTTGAGAGATCTCAACCAAATTCATGTGGAAACTCAAGTTCATGGAGAGCAGGTGTTCTTGTGTGGCTGTTTTTCTTAAACCTACTGTGTATTTTTCAGCATCTGATATGCAGTTTGAGGGCTTATTATTCCAAACAAACCAACTCAGGTGAGCCTGCATCCTGTACCAGCACAGAAGCTAGCACTGCCGATGCACGCACAGCGGCACGCACACGGGCACGTACGCATGCACACACACACACCACCTCAAACAAATAGACTGTAATGCTGTTACCGCAGGCCCAAATATTGCCAGTTCACACAGCTGATGAAATATTCTCTGTTTACTCTCCTCCAAATGTCCTGCTAAACCCAGTGTGTGTGTGTGTGTGTGTGTGTGTGTGTGTGTGTGTGTGTGTGTGTGTGTGTGTGTGTGTGTGTGTGTGTGTGTGTGTGTGTGTGTGTGTGTGTGTGTGTGTGTGTGTGTGTGTGCGTGCGTTAGTGTGCGTAATGAGTGGATCCTGAAATAACGCAACATAGTGAAGGCTACTACCTAAGGCAGTACAACATTTATAGTGATGCATACATAAATACAAACATGCACACAGGGCGGGAAGCATGATATGATTAATATGATCCCCTGTGCTATTGGCTGTTTCCCCTATAAATATAAATCTCAGGACATGTGGCTCGTTGGTTAAAAAGGTTGATTGAAATTATTAATTCAGAATAATGCATCGAGGATAGGTTCTCCTTCAAATCTGACCTTTAATCTGAACCACAATGTTTTGTGAAAAATCATCCTTGCGGAAACGTGCAAATATATTAATTAATTAAAGAAACTAAAGAAGCAACCTCTTTTCTGTTTATCTCTTCTGTTAAAACTGTGGCTGTTTTTGCATTGTACTAACTTATATTCCTCTGCATAAGACTGGAAAAGAAGGCTCCAGCAGCCTGTTGTGGGAAGACTACCAAATCCAGTGGAATACAAGTTTTTGGTGATTAACTCATCTGGCACTTAGGCTGGCACAATGAAATTAACAGGATTATCCCATAAACGAAGCCAGCCTGCCTTACAGGCGAGCTAAAACAGGCACACAGTGTAACAAAAGGTATGTGAATGCAGCAGGGCCGTGGCTTTGGATGCAAATTTGAGAAATCTCCTATCATGCTGGGATTGTAATTGGAGGCTCATTATTAGTGTTTATCACTGTTCTATACATAAGACATCTCTCCATGCAGGAGCCTTCAATTAAATTTTGAAATGAGGACTTGTAATTGATGGATGCATCCTGAAAATATGTCGGAGGAATCATTACACTTCATAAATGTGGGTAAAAGGTCTCACCAACACAAGACAAGCTGGACACCGCAAGACTGATTAAGTGATTAAGTGAGACAATGACACTCTTGGCAGATTAGGACAAACTTCAAAGACACCATAATTTAGAGCTGAAATCCGCCTTTGCAATGCTCAAGTGTTCCTGAAGGAATCCCTTGCCTTGAGTAACACCATATAACTCCTTCCTGAGTAGATATGTTGGTATCCAGCCTGGCTTTTGGCTCTGTCAGGCGACTCTCAACATGCTAATGCTGCTCTGTAATTGGTGACAGTTGAAGTTAGAATATGATATGATGGCCTCCAGAAACACTGTTATTGTGGAAGCATTTTCTGAGTATCCATAAATCATTATGCCAATTTACAAGAGCACTGTAACTTCATGACCACAGGCAAAACTTTCAAAAAGCTCATTGAAGTCATTGAAATGAAAGAAAAAGTAACATGCTATAAAACAATGATAAAACTTTGCTGATATCATATCGGCGCGTCTTGGCAGTTTAATCAAACTAGGAATTCAAATCTCAGGAAGGTCTCTGGTCTCTGCAACTCCAACGTCAGAGGACAATTTCAAGTATTGTGCTGAGAACTCTTGCATCATTGTGGGATTATCTCAAGTTCAATTCTGGGTTTAGGAATATTTTTATGTGGAGTCGGGTATATTATGGATACTATCGTTTTCTCCAACAGCCCAAAAACATATCGGAGTTGTTAGTTTGTGATACTAAAATGTAAAAAGACTGGTTGTGAAGCCATCACGCAGTGTCGACTGAGAGATGCTCCAGTCATCCTTGAATCTAAATTCAATCCAACCATGCTGATAATGAAATGCTGTGATTTGTAAGTGATGGTATAATGTTTACAATGTAGAATCTCCCTGTTGCAAGTTAGTGTAGTTCACAAGAGATTGAGAGTACGGTAATCATTTTGTATTTCAAAGACATTACATTATTGTGAACAATAACTAACTATAATCTAATCATTTGCTTGTAATGTGATAATTGACAGTTCTTAATCCTCATAAAATGCCATTTGACTTAAGGCAAAACTGAACTGTTCCACAAGTAATGAGCCACATTCCCATGAAAGCTATTAGCTGTAAAATGTTGGGTGGCTCTGAAGAAAAAGCTGACAAGTAAGCTGACTCCAATAATCAAAAGCGCAACATTCACCTCCAAATGCAAATGTGAGAGAAAGTGTTTTCCTTTTTTTTTTGCTAATTTCCTTTTCAATTTACCTGTTTTTTTATTGCACCTACATTTTGCATTATCTGATCTTCCTGCTGAGTGATTTTGAGATTATTTGAAATGCTTCTAATGCAACAACTCATTACCAATTACCCAAGTTATTGTGGCTTTGTGAGTTTTATGAATGGGATTCCTCAACCAAAACAGGAAATGTGGCTGAAAACACCAAATTGGACTTTAATGAGTTCGATTCCGCTGTGTTTTCTGTTTATGAATTGTATCCCACAATGAATACATTATTGTGCAGATTTATGAGAAGCTTGCAAACTACGATATGGCTTTATTTCTGCCTATCAGCATTTATCATTACACAGAAACATAGAAGAGAAAGGAGGCTGTTTAACTCTTTTTCTCAACAAAGAGTTAAACACCTGGGATAGTGTTTGTTGTTGAAACGTAGAGGCCATTGAATGGTTCATGGACCGGGCATGATGCTCAGAGCAATGTGCTATTCCGACTTGTTTGTTTCCAGAACCATCAGAGTCTTCTCTTATGAGAAATGACTGAGCCAGACGAGCATTAGGGATCGATTGGAGGACTCTCTACACTTGTGCTCCCTCTCATACACTGTGTTACTTGCACATGCACGCACAGACCAACAGCCTCGCACACACACACACCCACACATGCACATGCACGCACACATGCACACACACACACACACACACACACACACACACACACACACACACACACACACACACACACACACACACACACACACACACACACACACACACACACACACACACACACACACACACACACACACACACACACACACAAACACACTCTGGCTGCACAAACTCTGACTTTCTCACACACTGTGGAAATCAGTCAGCAGAGCCCATTGCTTTGACAGCAGACATATGAGAACGAGACGCAGAGTGTGCCGGCTTATCAACCATTTAGCAGCCGATGACCTGTGGAGCGAATGGCCCTATCATGATAAAGTGTCTGAACCCTGCACATTCAATTACAGGTCAGAGGGCAGTGCGTACATCAGCATGCAGCATCCATCACCTCTGCTATTGATTGCCCTGCGATAAGTCTGTATGTTGTATGTGTGTGTCGAGGTCTGTGGAAGTGTGTGTGTGTGTGTGTGTGTGTGTGTGTGTGTGTGTGTGTGTGTGTGTGTGTGTGTGTGTGTGTGTGTGTGTGTGTGTGTGTGTGTGTGTGTGTGTGTGTGTGTGTGTGTGTGTGTGTGAGTGTGTGTGTGTGTGTGTGTGGCTGTGCTGTTTTGGTGACAACATTCAGAAGGGCACAAAGTATGTCCTGCTCAAACTTAAATGACTTTTGTGTACAAATTCTAAGGTTTATTGCCAAAGTTAAAGGATAATTTATTTAAATGTTTTTTAGTTAGTTTATAATTACCTTAAAAAAGGTGCAACTAGTACACAACAGACAAATCCCACGAGTGTTCCTTTTGTGAGGGCCCTTTTGTGCAAGTGTGAACAATGTCACTCACACCCTGAAGTACAGAAATTGAAACCTTTTGAAAAAGCAGGTCTCATTCAGCTTCTCGAAGTACGGTGAATTTCAGATAACGTTCTGTTAAGGTGGTCTCTGAATCTGTGGTTATGTTTCATCATAAAGTCTAAATAAATCATAAGTCTTTCATATTAAAACCAGACAAAAATATGTTGAGAAAGGTCATTTTGAACAGATGTTGTAATGTATTTTCTGTGAAAGAACTGATGTTAAAGTTCACAGCAATATTGTGTGCTGGGATAAATATGGTGCAATGCATGTCAGATGATAGTAGTGGTATTTCTTCCTGCTGAGAACCCACCAGCAGTTTATAAAATGTTTAAAAGATTCCAAGCACAGGCAGAGATTTCTTCATTGCACAGTTTAACAAAGATCTGCTGCAAGAATACGGCACTGCTGACGACTGTGACATCCTGTGTTCAGTCTGTTCAAAGGTCTTTAGTCTGTGCTGTTTTCTGACTACAACTAAACTTCAGTCAGAAATAGACTAAGTCCTGGTTTTTTTTTTATGATTTTCGTTTACTTTTTGGGCCACTGGTGCTTCCCTTGTGCTGGAAGTCATTATCCAAGTGAGTTTTCAGGATCCAAAAAGGCCAAGACTGTAATATCACATACAGTATAAGATATAGCATTTAGAGGTCAGAGGTTCTATGTCAAGACAGTAACTCAACAGTGACTTAACAAAGAATATTCCGCATATGTGAAACATTTTGTGGCCAAGAAGAGACCAAAGATGCGGGATTCAGTTTCAGTCAGGATTCAAGAATTTGCAATGTAAGATCACCATCTTACGTTGCAAATTTAATCATTCACACTGGTAAGGAATTCGAAAACAACCGGACCAAGAGAAGATGACAACAAGTATCCACGTTGTGACCTGTCATTGTTTTAGATTTAAATAACTCGGTGGAAGCGAGTTCCATCTGGTGTTGGGTTTTTTTCTGGCTTCTGCCACAACTCTTTTTCTTTATTAGTAATTTGTCTTTCAGTGTAACATCATTTGTTTTCACCTCTTCCTAAATTGAACCATATCCTGTTGAAAAGTACCTGCAGCAACCCAGCAGTGGTAGAAATGTGAGCAGCGTATCCCACAGGCTGAGAATTTACTCAAGGTGGTTGGTGGCACGGCGTGCGGCCAATGAGCGTGCAGAGCTTCATGCAGCGTGGGGAGAAAGTGTGTAAGACAGGCTGTTTTCTGTAGCAACAATTTACTGATGCTCTGTAAATGCATCACGTGTATCAGCTCCAAGTTTCAAGTCTTCACAGCACAGCCTGGCCAGCACAAGAAGGCAAGATTGTAAACATAAATAAATCAGTATGAGAAGTGTGAGAAATGTCTGTGCACGGGAGTGAAAATTCTTCATTCATCCACTTCCTATACCTGTCGTCATCCACACTTACACGGCAACGTTTCATGTGATAACACCTAATTGAGCGTTAACGCTGTAGCAGCGGACATACAAACAATGATGTAGTTAGTATGCCGGACCACAGGAGGGTGCTGTTGCTTGTTTTTGTAACAAAACCACACAGACATGTGTGCAGAGAACAATACGCTATAAACAGGAACAAAATTGAGAGAACCCGACATTCATACGGACTGATAACGAATCGGCTGCTCTCAGGAGTGAGTCAACTATACAACTACTGATATGGACTAGAAAACTAGAAAACGGACTGCGAGTCACACCATGACAGGTCTGCCATGTTTGTTTACAGGTGCATGTGCAGAAGGTACTATTTACAACAAGAGCGGAGGGGCAGGGAGATGCGCATGCGCGATAACAGTGTTTTGTCGCCCCGACCAGTGAAAGACTCTTTCCAACTTGGGAGTCGGAATAAAAACTTTGCGGATACAATGCATCCACATACCGGTGTCAAGTAAACGGACCCCCCAAAAGTGAGGAAGGTTTGGCAGATACACTCATATTCATTGGTGTGTAAACGGGACCTTACCGTACCTCAGCTAAAGGCCAATGGGCAGGTTGACCCTGTACAAACTCCCTGAGAAAACACTAATACACATGCAAACGTGGGGAGATGCAAACTTCAAACAGAAAGGCTCTGTTGGTTAGCAGCTTTAAACTTAGAGCCTTCTAGTTGTAAGGCAAGAGTGCTCGCCAACCCAACAGTAAGGTGGTAGGAGCACGCTATAAAAATGAAATCCATCTAAACAGCACACTGGGAAATAAATTGCTCGCCCTTTGCCTAACATTTCCTTTCTGTTAAATTAACTTAGATGAGATGTTTTATGAAACACACAAGTTAAAAAGCCACTGCAGGCCGATTCCCTGCTTCCACATCATCTGTGATTTCCTTTTTTATCTGATAACTGCACCTCTGGCTCACATCTCCAGTGCAGTATTTCTCTCCAGCATCATTCCTTAAACTTGAATGTTAAATCAGCCAAAAGCCACATTTCACAGAGACTGCCCTTCCTACATGCCCATCTTTTCCTCCTCCCGCTGATCACTCTGCTTTTCGAGAGACCAATAATCACAGAAAATATCACTGCTGCAAGCCATTAATCACAGCGGCCGGCACATTATTATACGTGATAGATTTTACATTGTTAGCAACATCAGAGGCTGCAGCTCATTTACTGGTTATTGATCACCTATTGTTATGAAGGTTGGGGAGCCAAATTTTCCGGCACTAATGAAGAAATTACCTTAGCTGGTTTACATCCCAACGTTTTTTGTAGAACAATATTTCAGCAGACTTTACCTCCATGCATTTACTTATGGAAACGGGAGCAATGTATTCTGCACACATTCAAAGCAGACCTGACCTGTAATGTATTAATTCAACGGCTTCTTGAGACTGAGAAGATTTGAACTTTTATTCTAATCTTTCTGACACATTGGAGCTCATGTCTGTCCAAACCAGATGAGATAAACCAATCTGTGTCTGGTCAGAGACACTTACTTCAAACAAATGGAAAGAGTGAGAGACACAGTTGGTGTGAGAGGCTCTGCTATTTCCGGGGTACCCACAAAAAATCTAAGAAAGAAGTAAGAGTCATAAAAGGTGAAGTAATCAATTAAACATGGAAAATATTGGACTGTAAAGAAAAACAATCCATGGGCATGTCTGACCTTTCATTCTGCAAATACCACTTGTTCATACTCTCGTTTTACACCTGCACAGTTAAATAATGCCAGCCCTGGAAAGCATGTGGGGGGGGGGGGGGGGGGGGGGTTGTCTCAAGACAAGTTAAGAACAGTGATAATAAAATTCCTAATGAGATTACTTGAAAAGCTGGAAACCCTTTTTTATTTAGCTTTTCGCAAACCTGGTTGTAACAGAGTCTGACCACACCAAGGATTAGGTTCTGCATGGCCACCAGTGCAGGCTCATGAGCACACAAATGGGTGCAAAGTTGCTATGCCTGCAATTTACTTGTATTTGTATTCAAGCAAATACAAAAAAGAAATAATTTGCAATACTATATCATAGGTGTGTTCATACAGCTATGTTTGTATTTGCTAATATGGACATGAAGCATCTACAGTGTCTCACTGGAAGGTGACAAGGAGTTCTCAAAATATTTACTTCAGTCTTGCAACATTTGTGTGATTTCGGCAATGACACATTCAGTGTGATTTTAGGTTAAATTTGCTGCTTGTTCACATATTTAATCACATTGTTGTCTTTCCACAAATGCAAAGCAAATTATCTTTGGCCCTGTTTACATGACAATGCTTTCAAGTGAAAACAGAAAACTTTTATGTGTTGTGGGTGTCGTTTACTTTTCGAAATGCAAATTTCCAAAACGCTGCTACTATGTACATACACAGTATGCACCATAATAAATAGTTCTTCTGTACACTTGAGTAGATGGACATTAACAACATTTTCTGCAGAGTGTCATTACTCCGACTTCATTTTCTCCTGGGACTTGGTTGTTTTATAGTTGAGTCACCCGTAATAAAATCCAACTTTGTTGTCAGTCAATGCGAATGTCTATGTACCCACCATTGCCATGTTTATAAGTGTATTTTCTGCATTGATGTGTGAGTGGTTTCATTCGAAAACAAACAAGAACTCCCCATTGTGGCCTGGCATATTCACTACACAGTTTTTTAGCACTTCCGCTGTTTTCATGTAAAGGGACATCACTTTTTTGGAACAGAAATGCTAAAATGTCTGCCATTTCACCTTAAAAGATGTCGTGTAAACAGGTCCTTAATCATCCTGCCAGGAGATAGGTGACATGCTTTCCCTTTTTGATTTGCCTCAGTATCCTGATTATTTTTCTTTTTTTGTCCTAAACACAAAGTTTTCTAGAAATTAGTACTGCTGCTTCACAGCAACTTTGGTGAGGAGTTTTTAAGTTTTGGCTTGCTCCCATAATATAATGGTAGAAATACTGTATAAGGGTAATATCATCCTGTTTGGTTTCCAGCTATTCGCCACCTACGGTTGGATCTGTCACTGATGTCAGAGGGATTGGAAAGGCTCATTTATTTACAATCGGGAAAACACAAGGGCCCCAGAAGACAAAGGGAACATCGGCCAAACATCTCAGAGATCTGAGCAAAGTGAAAGAGCAAAGACGAACTGGCAACAAGACAGAACTGAAGCCCAACTTAGTGCAGTCACCAGGTGAAGACAATCATACACTCAGGCACAGGTGAAAGACACCAGGGTGGGGGAGCAGCAATCAGACACAAGGAGGGGAAGTCAAGGAGCCTGAAATGAGTAGACAGCATGACATTTCAAACTAAAACAGAAAATGTGCGCTGTCACAGGATCAAGCAGGTATTGACTGCTCGATGGGCTCACTTTGTTCAATCAATTCAGTTTAAAATGGCGACTGACGAATAAATGCACCGTGTAGATCAACAGCTGCTGTGGTTGAAGCACTTGTTTGCAGTTGGAGCAAATTATACTGCAGAACCTTGTTACAAGTGATTTAACCACATTGTCTGTGGCTTGAACCCTGAAGTGAAAATGATTCAGGACCAGGTGTCTAATTCAATAGTTTTTGGATCGGTTATCATATTAGAATTCAAAGGCTATTCGGACATCCCCAAAATGAGACCATCTGTATGAGGAACTGTGGAAAACAATGAAGATATGCAATTTTAAAAAAAGAGAGCGGAGCGAGAGAGAGAGAGAGAGGGGAGGTTGCTGAAAAACACTTACAAGTACTCAGATGTATGGATTGTCCATGTAGCAGTGAGTACGTCAGCAGTTTTCCACATCAGCAAATTCCTCCTGCAGACCACGTGAGTACGTCACTTGCCCATCGACATGCAGACCTGGGCATTTCCTGCCTCATCACACCCAGTCTCTCTCTCTCTCTCTCTCTCTCTCTCTCTCTCTCTCTCTCTCTCTCTCTCTCTCTCTCTCTCTCTCTCTCTCTCTCTCTCTCTCTCTCTCTCTCTCTCTCTCTCTCTCTCTCTCTCTCTCTCTCTCTCTCTCTCTCTCTCTCTCTCTCTCTCTCTCTCTCTCTCTCTCTCTCTCTCTCTCTCTCTCTCTCTCTCTCACTCTCTCTCTCTCTCATTAAAAAAAATACTTGCACTCAGCATGTTAGCATAAATACATAAATTCACAGCTTACCAGAAGAGGAACTCTGAACAAATTTTTCCCCCCTTCTAAACATGAAAACACAGCATACACACACACACACACACACACACACACACACACACACACACCACACACACACACACACACACACACACACACACACACACACTTTAAAGATTTATTCCGAGGCCTTCATATCATGGGGAAAACTCTCAGCAAGAGCTGTCACATTCTCTCAATGTCGGGTCAGATTTGGGCGCACTCTCTTCCAACCCTCAGTTCCAAAAGAGTGGTTGAGGAACTGCATGTGAAGACGTATGTCTGTTGGTAGTGCAGAGGCAATCGATATGCCAATAAATACCTTGATGCCGTGTTGATGGAAATAAGGAGAAGACAAAAAGGGATGCAGCTTCTGAAAGCTGTGATGTGAATATTGGATTGAGGAATAGAAGCAGAAACAAAAAAGTCAGAAAAAGAAACGGAGTGCTTGTGAGAGCAGTGTGTGCTCACGTGCCTGTGTGTATACCACAGGAATTTTGCACCGCGGTAGTGCCTGAGCTCAGTAGCAGTGGAGCATGTATTGTAATCAATAGCACTTCAGCCAGAAAGCAAATCAATGGAGGCTGCACTGTAATAGAATGCATGGTCAAGGGAGAAACCGAGGGAATGGCTGAGTGGAGAAGTAGGAGAACAAATACAATAAGATGTGAATTTCAGACAAGGGGGAAGAAGGAGAGGTGAGGTATTTGTGTGAAGAAAAGAAATTGTGAAAAGGAATATATATATGTTAAATTAATTACAGAAAGTAAATTAGCAATAGACCAGAGTGCTCTGGAAAGGAAGAGCTCAAATTTAGGTGTAGTATACAGTAGGGATAAATGCAGCACCATTTATCAGCATAGGCAATTTCTGTATAATTGCGCTGCCCTGTGAGCTTATTCAAACCCCCCTGTGAGGCTTCAGAAAAGCAGCGCAGGGAAATTGGCTCCAATGAGAGGAAAATTAACAATAAAGAGACAAAAAAAGCGGAGGAGGGGTTAATGCATCCATCCATCCATCCATTATCTACGGGCTTATCCGGGGTAGTCGTGGAGGCAGCAGTCTAAGCAGGAATGCCTAGACTTCCCTGGCCCCAGGGACACTTCCTCCAGCTCTTCTGGTGGGGCCCCAAGGTGTTCCCAGGCCAGCCATGAGACTTGGTCCCTCCAGTGTGTCCTCGGTCCTGCCCCAAGGCCTCCGACCGACGGACCTCCTTGGGGAGGCGTCCGGGGGCATCCGAAACAGATACCCCGAGCCACGTCAGTTGCCTCCTCTCTATGTGAAAGAGCAGCGGCTCTACTCCGAGCTCCTCACCCTATCTCTAAGGGTACGCCCAGCCACCCTACAGAGGAAAACTAATTTTAGCCGCTTGTATTCGGGATCTCGTTCTTTCCGTCATGACCCAAAGCTCATGACCATAGGTGAGGGTAGGAACAAAGCTCGACCAGTAAATTGAAAGCATCGTGTTTTGGCTCAGCTCCTTCTTCACCACGACGGGACCGATACAATGACCGCATAACTGCACACGCTGCAGCCTGTCAATCTCACGCTCCATCTTCCTCCCACTCGTGACCCCGAGATACTTGAACTCCACCACTTGGGGCAAGGCACTTCACCGACCTGAAGGAGGCAAGACACCTTTTTCCGGTCGAGAACTATGGCCTCGGATTTTAGAGGTGCTGATCTTCATCCCAGCTGCTTCACACTTGGCTGCAAACCATGCCAGTAACATGCTGAAGGTCCTGGTTTGATGAAGCCAAAAGAACCCACATCATCTGCAAAAAGCAGACGAGATCCTGTGGTCCCCAAACCGGACCCC